>NC_136608.1:2846595-2921595 GCF_910589615.1 Taurulus bubalis | reverse complement strand
CGGTGAAGTTGCTCTCTTTTTCAGGAATCAAATTCACTCACAATGTCTGTAACTTTCCGTAGATTTGCAATAGAGTTGAATCATTTTGGGGGAATTGTAAGAGGCTTAATAGAGGTGAATTATTTCTCTCAAAGCCTACTAAAGTATTAAAACATAAATTAAAAAATAATTCCAGAAAACAATTAAATTGCATTGAAACAATGCCATGACTATGATTTAAAGATGTTTCACTTGGTATTAAAGTAAAAATAATTAACTGGATACATTTTTTTTTCAAAGATAGACATTTCTTTTAGTGTGAAGGGACAAAAGGTTCTCTTGGATAAAAAGCACAAAGAGTTTGCATACACAGCACAACATGCACAAATCATACTTCCCAAAATACAACAGACTTATACGTGCAAAAAGTGCATTATCTTAAGGAACATGCATTGCAGAAGTCAGAGATAAATGGAGGAGGTGTGTCCCTGTTGGTTTGATATGTAACGTATCAGTCATGGAGCACAACTTCTACACATTTAAAATGTCACAAATGCAGCCTTCTTACCAGAAATAAAGAAGGTGGTCAGCCTCAATCTTGGTGTCCATGCTGTAAAACCTCTGAGGACTGAGACTCACCCTCACCAACAATCCCACTTCTCTCCTCTCCCACCTTTTTTCTTTCTCTCTCTCTCCTTCCAGATGGGACTCATCGTGTTCACCAGCGGGTGGATTCCTCTCTGTCATGTCGCCAGGCTCTCTAGGTCTGCGCTCCCCACTTCACGGAACCAGGACTGGAAAGGATTTCTGCGTAAAACGGAGCCCTTGTGGTTACTTTATTTTGATATCTTGCTCCAGGCTTGGAGAAACAAAATAAAGTATTCTAACCAGCGGGCTGAGACATGTACTTAATTTAATACTGATCAAATCACATTTGAAGTCATATCCTGGAAGAAATAACTGATTTAAAACAGGTTGGAGACAAATCACACATCGTCACCAAAAACTACATTTCCCATAAAGGCCAGCGTGTCGTTGTGCTGGAAGGGACGACTAAAGTGTATTCCTTCTTCAACAGCTTGAGTTGTCACATGTGTGGATGTTAATGATATTAATCTATGCATATTTGCTGACCCTGAATAATGTTAAAATTATTCAATTACAAATATGTATTACCCAAGGACAGAACATTTGTATTTAGTTTAAAACTTAAAGTTATGTTTTTATATGTATAATTCGTATCTGTGAGTGTGACTGGGGGCAAATTTGCTCGAATTACACACTTATTACATTATGACAATACTAATAACCTTCGTTTGACCTTACCCTTTTTGTATTGCCTTATGGATGGACAGATATTAACAGTGTAAGGTCATGGTTGGCCACTTTTTTTTGCTACTCTGCAAAACGTAAACAGTGCTCTCCAGCATGCCTTCAAGAAGCCCAGCGGACTGTTTTCCGTCATTTTGACCCTTCCGTGTTGCTGCTGCAGCCTTTAACACTTTAACATGGACGAAGACACGCGCAGGCTGCTGGTGAAGCTCGCGCAGGAGGGACCGCTGAGCTCTCTGGAGGAGCTGGTGTCTCTAGGCGGCTCGGCGGCGGTGCAGGCGGCCAGCAGCGAACACTTTGGCCGGTCGGGGGACACCCTGCTGCACTACGCGGCCAGACGGGGACACCTGGACGTGGTGGACTATCTAGTGACGCAGCTGCGCGTGGACGTGGAGGTGCACAACAACGACTACAAGAGGCCGCTGCACGAAGCCGCGTCCATGGGCCATGAGGCGTGTGTTAGCTATCTGCTCCGGGAAGGAGCCAAGGTGGACAGCTTGAAGAAAGCCGACTGGTGAGTACGAACGTACACAGCTGCGCGCATTAATATATCATTAATATGTAGCGCCCTCTTCCGGCTTTAAAAACGTACTGTTGAGCTGTGGAAGTTATCTCCCTTCGATAGCTCAGTTGGTAGAGCGGAGGACTGTAGTGGTATCAGGCTGAAATCCTTAGGTCGCTGGTTCAAATCCGGCTCGAAGGAGTTTTTATTTTTTTTAACTCCATTGAATATAGTGGCTTCCTGTCGTTATCTTATTATCAAAATGTCCAGTTTATTTCATGGTGTCTGGTGGAATAGTTTAATTTTAGTTTTAGTTTAATTGAAGGACAGATTAAATTTACCTTAAACTATTTACAAATTTAAAAGTATATTCTTCTATTTGTAAGTATCTTTTTCCCCCTGATCTTTTTTTTCATTCTATATGTTTACTATATCTCCCTGAAAACTGTCTTACTGCTTGCCAGATCCTCTGACTGATTAATCATTGTACAAGTTTACGTTTATGTTTATCTACACTTCACACTTCATATATATATACACATACATACTTTGCATTTTTGCACTTCTACTGTTTACGTTTAATTTAATTCCTAAATTAATACTGTGTTTTTCTTTCACCCCAGCTATTTTATTTTATTTTTTATTATTATTATTGTATATTGTTATATTGTTTTTATCTTATTTTTGTCTTTAAATTGCTGCTACGTCGACACCAAATTTCCCCTTGGGGATTAATAAAGTGTATATATATATATATACATATATATATATATATATATGTTTATTGGCACATGAGCTTGTTCTGTGACTGCTTTCACTCGTTGCCTCTTCTCTCTCAGGACTCCCCTCATGATGGCCTGCACCCGGAGGAACCTCTCCGTGGTTCAGGAGCTGCTGCGCCGCGGTGCAGACCCCGCGCTGAAAAACAAGGACGGCTGGAACTCCTTCCACATCGCCTGCAGGGAGGGAGATCCCCCGGTCGTCCGGCACCTGCTTGTTGCCGCGCCGGATGTCTGGAGGACGGAGAGCAAGACGCGCAGGACTCCGCTGCACACTGCAGGTATAAAGCATCCTCACGTCTGGTGATGGCCTGGTGGGCAAAAACCATGTCCTGACTTCAGGCCGGGTGTTCTCTGGTGGAAGCTGTGACACCACACACATTAAAATACAAAAATAACATTGTTTGTCTCCTGTTGTGTGAGGGACCTTTTACATTCATCCTCAGTTTATAACCAGAACTCTCTCTGTCCACCTTCCAGCGATGCACGGCCGTGAGGAGGTTGTTCGCATCTTGCTGGAGAGGTAGGTTGGAATTTTGTACTTCCACTAAAACACATTGCATGGAAAGTGAAATGTTTTCCATGTTCTCTGGAAACGCTGTGACCTTTTTAAGTTCAATTGGCACAAACGTCCACCTGCACTCGTGGTTGAACTTATTTGAATTTGGTGGTCAAAGGTCAGACCTCACACTTCACCTTTTTTGCCATAACAAGAATTCATCGGATTTCACACAAATGACCAAATAGGATCAAATGACTTCATTCTGGACAGACATGGATGTGAACTGCAACTTGACTTGGTTTGCAACAGCTTTTTCATGTGATTGTTAATATAAATATATTGATTATCACCACTATGAGTGCAAAGACTGTGTGGCACAAAATAGTACAAGTACAGGGCACTTGTACTATTTTGGAGCTCAAAATGCACTACTTTCAAGGTCAATAATCACCCCTCAAGGTCATTCCTCTGCATCATATACATGTAATGACTGATGTTACGATCCTGTTGGTAGACTATTTTTGCCACTGAAAATGTCCACACTTTTCATTTTACATGTGGGATAAATATAGCCCTGTACTTTCTGAGTTTTAAGATGATTTGCAGCTCACAGCTCTCCATGTCTGACCTTCACCTTGACCTGGTCCCTCTTCCAGGTGTGGCTACGCCCCGGGCTGCACTGACAGCTGTGGGGTCACTCCTTTCATGGATGCCGTCAGGAACGGACACGTTTCTGTGGCCCGGCTGCTTCTGGAGAAACACCAGGTAGAACAAGGCCTTTCAGTTCAGCGCCGCCTCGGCTTCTGCAGAAAGAGGTATTCATGTGCTCCGTCACGACTTGTGTGTGCTGCAGGCGTCTCCGACAGTGGCTGACGTCCTCGGGGCTCAGGCGGTGCACCAGGTCGCCGTCACCGGCCAGGAGGAGGCGCTGCGGTTCCTGGTGCGGGACTTAAACGTAGACGTGAATCAGAGGGCCACCGCCGTCCAGCTCACTGCCCTGCATTACGCCGCAAAGGTTAGAGCAGTAAGGGATACTTGTACTTTAAGGGGATACTTGTACCTTAAGGGGATACTTATACTTCAAGGGGATACTTGTACCTTAAGGGGATACTTGTACCTTAAGGGGATACTTATACTTTAAGGGGATACTTGTACCTTAAGGGGATACTTGTACTTTAAGGGGTTACTTATACTTTAAAGGGATACTTGTACCTTAAGGGGATACTTGTACTTTAAGGAGATACTTATACTTTAAAGGGATACTTGTACCTTAAGGGGATACTTGTACTTTAAGGGGATACTTATACTTTAAAGGGATACTTGTACCATAAGGGGATACTTGTACTTTAAGGGGATACTTATACTTTAAGGGGATACTTGTACCTTAAGGGGATACTTGTACCTTAAGGGGATACTTATACTTTAAAGGGATACTTGTACCTTAAGGGGATACTTGTACTTTAAGGAGATACTTATACTTTAAGGGGATACTTGTACCTTAAGGGGATACTTGTACTTTAAGGGGATACTTGTACTTTAAGGGGATACTTGTACCTTAAGGGGGTACTTGTACTTTAAGGGGATACTTGTACTTTAAGGGGATACTTGTAGTTTAAGGGGGTACTTGTACTTTAAGGGGATACTTGTACCTTAAGGGGATACTTGATACTGGCCACAAAGCATGCACGTGTGTGTGTGTGTGTGTGTGTGTGTGTGTGTGTGTGTGTGTGTGTGTGTGTGTGTGTGTGTGTGTGTGTGTGTGTGTGTGTGTGTGTGTGTGTGTGTGTGTGATAATACACACCAAAAAGGGTCACGAGCAGTGAACATGATTTAAGTTAAAGGAAGAGAAGGTCATAGCTCTTGATGACACCGATAGATATAAGTGTGTTTTCTATCAATCTCTATGACTGATGCCATAGGTGTCGTTTGTACAGAATATTATGATTAAAATATGAGAATATTCACAAACCTACGATCACACTTTGTACATTACAGTGTGTGAACAAGCTCTCCTTCCTCATTTCAACGTGTTTTCCAGGAGGGCCACACGTCCACTATAAACACTCTGCTGGAGCTGGGGGCCGATCTTCACGCTCGGGACCAAAAGGGAAGAACTGGTAAGCGGTGGATCTCACTCCGTGTTGGGTTTTGCACCGCGGCTGTTTTGAATTAAATTTAAGTGCCCTGGAAATGTGCTTTACTATTCAAGACTAAATAACTAACTATGAAAGTTCAAGTTCAGAGAAAAGCACGCTTCAGTATTATTAAGTTAGGCTTCACCAGTCAAACTCTGCTAATCTGCATTATGTCATTTTGTGGATACAGTGGTGATAACGTGACCTTTTCACTATTGGTTACACCGTTTATTTAAGAACACTATGACAATATTAGAAAGACAGACTCAAGAGCATTCTATTCAAGTGCTGCGTTGTCCCTAAATCTAACCCTGAGGAAATGTTCAGTTAATAGGCTATGAAAAGAAATATCCTCCAGGTTTTGATGTAGAAACCTTCCAGTAGAACGCGGACGCATAAAACGCTTTTGAATTAGTTAGTGCTCCCAGCTGTATTACCACTTAACAATAATAAATACAAATAATATAAATAAATAAAGGCTATCAAACAATGTGTCATTATTGCGTGTGGAGCAGCTCAAGAGGAGATCACAAGAGTGACAGCAAATGGGGCTCTACATAAAATGGGGATCTACATAAAATGCGGCACAGTTTTGAAGATAAAAACGGATGCCGGAGGGTCAAAAGTCACCCGGTGCTCTCCTCTCTTCTGCAGCTCTTCACATGGCCGGCATCGGGCAGCACGCCGCCGCCGCCAGGACTCTCCTGCAGCTGGGACTCCGGGACTCTGAGGATGCGTGTGGCGCCACAGCGAGGCAGTACGCCAGGAAACCAGACGTCGTGCGAGTGTTTGAACGCGGACTACCAGACCCACCGTGACGTCATTAGTGACACATGGCACTGATTTGAACCTGAAGCCTTTCATGTGATTAAAGTCAATCTATGGTGGAATAAACCTCAACTTGTACCGTGTTGTCGGGTGTACTGTTAAGTGACAGAATGTGGGGACCTCAACCTCATGGACTTGGATTAAAGTCTCGCTTTAGTGTCATATGTTTAAATCGGGCCTCACTTTCACACGTAGTGACTTATATTAGATCAAATATAACTTCAAAAGGCCACAAGGATGTTTGTGCCAAGAGGCCGGCGTCTCCTTCACACAGGAGCCAGTATCTTGTTTAGAGAACGCTGTGCAGTGAGGTGTAGACATGATTGGACCAATGATATATACCTTGTGTACATATCACCTGCCTGTGTATGAGATTGGTACAAAACACAAAACAAAACCTAAGCTTTAAACATTAGCAACCATCCCTGATAGTGCTATGCTTTTTTTTATTTAGCTAGAACTTGTGTATCCGTGTAAATGTGTTGGAGGAAAATGTATATAATGTAGTTCTAGGCTCCCGGGTGAGTAACTCAGAGGCTGACTGTGAGAGTCACAGCGTCACGGAGGTTTGCTCAACAGGTGTGTCAACCATACGTGTCTGAACCATAAATGTATGAACCATAAATGTATGCCACTCTGGCAACTCAAACAGAGAAACGAGACTTCAACTCCTCACATGACAGGATGATGGGATACAGGAAATTGACATTTTAAAATAGGTCAAACTTAATTGAATGAGCGTGACCGTGTATTCAACATAGGAAACTGTAGAGAACAATACATAAAACATACAATAGCACTTGTTGTTTTAGGTCATGTGGTTTGAAAGCAGACAAATTGATTAATTATAAAATGGTATATTGAAGAAAAGCCCAGTTTACTTATTTACCAAAGCAAGACAAAGTGTTAAATATTATCTAAATCAATGCATACATCTTAAGATGTGTACAGAGCACAGACGTTGTAATTATTATAACATGTCACGTGGCTGGTCTATCTTGGTATGTTGTCGACATTGTTTTTTCACACGGACACTTTTGCGCCACTCTCGTCTTCCAAGTGATTGACAGCTGAGAAGCCCCGCCCCCTCCGAGGCGCCTGACGCTGAACCGCAGCCCCTTTCTCATTTCCAGCCCCGCAGATCTCCATTTTCTTCTTTCCCGATATTCAGTAGCTGAGGAGTGAAGACTTGGAAAAATGAATGAAGAATACGACGTTATCGTCCTGGGCACCGGGCTCACGGTGAGAAGGAATACAACGACGCATTTAAGTAATGTTCAACCTGTTACCGACGCAGTTAGCGCTTTGAACTGACGAGGCCTAATCAGCAGCGCTAGCGCTAAGTAGCTAGCTTAGCCGCTACCTGATAGCATATGCAGCTAACCGGACCTAACCAGGTTAGCTGCACATGCTATCGGAGTCTGGACAGATTAACGGTACCTCACACTCTCACCGGTCTGGTGGCTCTGTCGCAGCGGTGTAATGGGCTCTTGAGTCGGCAGAGACCGCGGGGAATGAACCGGTGATTTGCCGCCAGACCTTCGGGCAAGATAAGATGATTAGTCCGCTAACGTTAGCCGACCCAGGCTAAGCTAACTAATTAGCCTGCTAACAACAGAATAACGACGTGTCAGCTTCACCGACTAATCTGCCCGTCAACCCGGTTGTTGACTTTATCCCAGTCTCGGTGTGATTTTGTTACAGCCAGCCACTAATGGAAATATTACAATAAAACATGAAGAAGCTCACTAACTAACTAAGGCTTCCTGTTATGCGATGGACTCAACAGGCGGACGAGTGAGAATAATTCATCTTAATAATTGTAGCCTCGTCACCTCATGAGAAGATGTTTTGGGAAAGACCATACTGACTGCTTATCCCATGTCACAGGATTACTGTGGACTATGTCACTGTCAGTCAGGAACTAATATAACCTGTCAAATAACTTGGGCTCCTTGTGTATACTAAAATAAAGCTGAGGAGGATGTGAGGTGGCAGATTATAAGGTTGTGAGCGTTGACCTTATTGTACTACAGGCCTCCTGACTTGCATCTTAATCTGATCTCATTCTAACACTAATATTTTCACAAGAACGTGACCATCTGAAGTGGTGTGAAAATAAAAGAGAAGTCAAACGCAGCTTTGTCTCATTCATAACAACGGCGTCTACATCCGCATTCCTGGCTTTTCCGGTTGTTCTGGCGCATGACTGCCATGCCATTACCGTGATGCCAGTGGGCAGCTTCCTGTTGACTCTTATAGCCGTTTCTGGACTGTGTTTTCTTAGTCTGGAGAGCCCTAGCACGCCGTTTTGATTCTGATATAATCTGCGGTGCAACACCGATTTGTTAAATTTCTATGAATTGATATTTCTTCATGACGTCACACACTGTTGAGTTGCAAGGTGTTTTGCTTCAGGCTCGGAGGTGGCAGGGCAATGGCAACAGAGCAGAACGGGGGTTGGTGAATTTCTACTGGGAAGTGTGTGAATTTAGCTCACATTTGGGTGTGGTTCCACCAAGACTGTGGAAATGAAAGTACACTGCTAGTAATCTGAGCACTAGACTGACCGCCAGCCTGACTAAAAAGCTGAAGTTTCACTGGGTTTTAGTTCCGTTAAATAAGTGACTTCACTTCTGTATATCTGACAGATTTCCATTCAATGTTGCACGCTAACATTAGCACTACTATGACTACTAACTCAACAGGTTACACTGAGCTCTAATAAGATCTAATGTACACCAGTTATGCAACAGCATGCACTAGTTTTGTATTCTTCAATAGAATATTTTCTGCCACCAATGTTGCCTTTTTTTTAATGTTTATTGGGTTTTGCGACTGGAAGATGTTGTGTCCCCATCTGTCCACTACTAATGACACGTGATAGGAGTGGCTTGGCACACAATATCAAACTGCACCTGAATGCAGTCTGGTCACATTGTGATGCCCAAGTAAGCAGCTTGTTGCCTGAAGATGAGCGAGGCGAACAGGGTGGTGTTTCAGTGGTTGTGGGTAGAGTACAGAGACAACAGTGATGGCATGCATTAGTTACATGATAAATGGAGGGCTGCATGAATGGCATGCTTTTGTTGGGTCACCCCAGAAGTTAGCGTCGCACTGGTTCCCTCCACAAAAAGCCGATGGGATTGTTCCATTGGGTTTTGGAACATTGCAGGACATAGCAGGCTCTGTGGGAAACACACATTCTTGTGTTTTTTATATTTTGTTCAGCAAGATGGTCTTGACCAATGAACATTACTTTTATGATTTTTGAAGCTAACTGCAAAAGCCAACGTTGTATAGTAGACGTAATGGCTTATTTAGTCTCTTGTTAGCGACAGCATTTTTTGTAAAAAGCTTAAAAAGTATCGAGGGGTATTTACTGACATATTTCATACAGTACAAAAGAACATTAAAACCCTCTTGAGCTTGTGTTAACCACAGACCTTATTTCAGGCATCTAACCAAAAACAACTTATTAAAAAACATTAACTTCGAGACAAGGGATCCGGAAGTGCAAAAATACTGACTCATTTCCAGGTTTTAGGACTCATTCTTGCAGCACTGACTGGTGGAAAATCACTAGTGGTAGTAGGGAAAATATTAGTAATGAACATGTATTTTACTCGGCCTTCAAAGAAAAAACTAACAATAGTGCTGTAGCTTTCTCTATTTAAAACTATTTTGATAATTAATCAATCATGAAGACATTTCTCAAGCAATGATACACAACACTGGGCATTTGTTCCACTTCTTAATCTTATGTAAAAGGAAAGTTATTTAGGTTTATTTAAGACTTGGGATGTTTTTATTTTTTATCAGTATTAAAAAAGAAATCTTTGCCTTCAAACAGCAATTTATCAAGAATATAATTGGTAGGTTACTCCAAAAAGAAAATGTTTGTTAGTTACAGCCCTAAAGTTTAATATATCAAAGTATATAAAGTAAAACCTATTATTTCCCCCGTACTAGATAATCGTTGCATTCTAACAGCTGCTATCTTTGTGCCCATCAAAAGGAGAAAATGGTATTAAAAAAGAGGAAATAGACACAATCCCTGCATTTACTCGCTGTATAATAAATAAGTGAGGTTAGCTTGTGTCGAAGTTTCAGGCATTAAACAATCAATGAAACTGTACAAAGCAAAAACATTTGCATTACTACTGTAAATTAATGTTCATCAAATTCGGCTGGAAAATGATTGTCTTAAAAATCCAGTTTGCTCTGAAGCCAACACCTTCCCCTCTGGTTTTATAGGCTCATCACATGGTTTGCATGTAGAACTTTAATGTCAAATCAAAGTCCAACAGATTCTTGTAATTTAAAACACTTGTGGGTTGAAATTGCTCCGTGTCATGAACTGAAACAAGTATAGTCCTGCCGTGATTGTAAGCCTCTGTCATGTGATCGTATCGTTTTGAACTGCAGACCCATCCAGCGCTTGTCTTCTGCGTTGGACTTTGCTGCCTCTCACACACTTTGCTTTTTATGGGTCTCATGTGTTGAACTGAACGGAGTGTTTAGTCTTTGGTCACAATGGGTTTCATACTGACTCAATTTTCTGCTTCTGCCTGACTGTACACTGGATCAGTGTGTCGTTTCCTCTCCGTCAGCATGGCCCCTACTAGCTGGCTGATGTAGTGATGACTACGCTGCCTCCGGCCATGTGTCAAAGCCCGTATTCATATAAACAGCTGTAGGTTTCAGTCACATGTCGCCCGAAAGGAGTGACGGCGACCGTCTTCCCCAGAGATTTACGTGTCGCCTGATTTTATGTCCTTCAAGCATTGCAAGTTCAGACAATAGATGGAAACCCAGACGTTTTACAGAGGCGGTCGGGTTTCACTGGCCCATGGGTTATTTTGGGAGAGCACCTATGCAGAAAGCTAGCTTAGATGTTGCAGGATGTAAGTCATTGAGGTTACGAAGGGGCGCCTAAATGTTTCAATGCGTTCGCCTTCAGTAGCAGCAGTCTGTGCAGCCCCCGCCAGCAAAACAAGGTTCCATACACAGGATGATTGTGTGGAGACGAAATTAATGTATTGTCAAAAGTCATAGATTAAAGTGTCTCCAGAGTCTATCGTACAAGTTCATTGCGTGATAAACTGCGAGTTGAGTCCAGTAAAGTCTTGGATGCAATTCAATTACCGCCGGTGGAGTTTATTGTAGCAAGGCCGAGCTCCTCCTTGTGGCAGGCAGCGGCAAGCGTGTGGCAGGCAGCGGCAAGCGTGTGGCAGGCAGCGGCAAGCGTGTGGCAGGCAGCGGCAAGCGTGTGGCAGGCGTCGGCAAGCGTGTGGCAGGCGTCGGCAAGCGTGTGGCAGGCAGCGGCAAGCGTGTGGCAGGCAGCGGCAAGCGTGTGGCAGGCAGCGGCAAGCGTGTGGCAGGCAGCAGCAAGCGTGTGGCAGGCAGCGGCAAGCGTGTGGCAGGCAGCGGCAAGCGTGTGGCAGGCGTCGGCCAGGCGGCGTGTCTGTGCAAGCGTGGCAAGTTTGTCAGACGTGTCTGCGGCGAGTGCCGAACAGCGGCAAGCAAACGTCACGAGTTGAGAAGCTGACAAGCTGAGTGGGCGGAGCCACATTTCCTAAATCAGTTTTATGGTCATACTAGGGAGGAGCTGCATTTTTTTTCTTTTCTCAATACCTAAGTGTACAAATAGATGGATATATAATGTCTTTTTATAGACTTAAGACTTACAATATGCGATGCTGCTGTACTATACGGAATATTGTTTTGCTACTTCTACAATTCACTTCATAATATATTACACTTATAGACCATAATACGTGTAATGTACCAGCCTTTTTCATTTTTGTATTTGACCATATCATGTTATACTGGTATATCACCATTATGAGACTTTACTTTGAGACGGCACTGTTGGTCTAAGATAAACACTGGAATAGTTGTTCCACCAGGTAAACCTGAGCATGCACACCTCTGTGACAGCGACTATAACCGCAGAACTATATAGATTCTGATTAACTGGAAGGTACACTTTTTTTCTACACGTAGATCTTAAATCCTTGAATATAAACAGGAGCCCGGCCACCCTACAGAGGAAACTCATTAAGCCCACTTTTAAAATACAAGTTGGATAAAATCTCCACTTGTCCTCTCCTTATATGTAGTTGGTAATTTGTGGTGGTTTATCTTGCTGGGGAAAAAAACAAGTATCACAAAAATGGGTTCGCTTCGTGGCTGACAAACAGAAATCTTCTGAAAGAAACAAAAGGTATGAACTCTGACACTTCCTGTGTCATTACAGGCCACAGTCTCCACACTGAGGGAGCGAAGGTGACATCACCCAGTGAACGCTATGAGGCGTCGTTGTTTTTTATTGGTCATGTGAGAAATGGGTTATACCATGCACGGCGGTCACTCAAGAGAAAAACTTTTAGAGGAAAGTCCACACAGTCACATGATGCACGCAGTAATCGCATTATAGCCTTTGGTCTGTGAATTCCAGTCTCCGTTCAACATGCACATTTCCCCTCATCATACCCAAAGCTCTGAGACCGAAGCCAAGTGAAGGCTATAATCATCCGCCCAGCAGCATGGCAGACATTATGTTAGTGCTGGGTGTGGCACAACTGAATTCTTAGACACTGTCCTAATCGTATTTCTGTTTGGTAAATGCATTCCCTTCAGCCTTTTGTGCCCAAAGCCATCTTTACCATTTACTCACGTTCAATTCATATTGATCGTGAGTGACCCACAGGGGAAATCTGAAGCAGGCTTCACAGTACTGAAGCCTGCAGGATTTGTAGTTGTACATTCAATTGTATAACAGTCACTCTTTATTGTTAAAGTGGGACGGATCATTGGAGCACAAACAATCACATACATCCTTTTACTGTTCCGATGCTGATGGTGCTTTACCATCACGATCAGCATCCTATTGGTGCTAGTCTAATTTTGTATTTCTCCCGACAGGAATGCATTTTATCAGGAATCATGTCGGTGAAGGGGAAGAAGGTTCTGCACATGGACCGCAACTCCTACTACGGAGCTGAGAGCGCCTCCATTACGCCTCTTGAAGATGTAAGCTGATCTGCGATGCTCGGCACAGGCCCATTGGTTTGAAACGTTAAGCATTAGGACCAGAACTGCAGAAATTTGTATGTGTTGTTGTGAGTGAAGCTTTGTTTATATTAGTGCTTGGCGCCGTAACACGAGCTCCGAGCATGAAGAGCATTTATACTCTGTGCTGAGTGCTGCATTATTCTCAGAAACGCCAAAAGGCGCACCAACAAAATAAACTGAGGAATCAAAAAGACAACGAGTGTAACCCAGAGATATGAACAGACAGTAGGTGTAACCGGCCAAAAGCCATAAACCAACCAATTTTATATATAAATAAATATGGTCTCGTTCAACCTTGTTCAGAAACATACAACTCTTTGTGACATTTTTTCCTAAAAACTGGCCTGAGAGCAGCTAATTTGCTGCTCTCAGGCCAGTTTTAAAAGACTACTTCACCGATTTAGCATTTCACCTTCATAACATTGTCAGACTCATAATGAGGAGATGCTTTTTGCAGTAGCAACTCTCCCAGACCTGTAAACTGACTTTAATTTGTGACATTTTAATGCTGCCCTGGCTTCCTGAAATGTGCCTCCAGTGTAATTGTGAGTTATTGTCTGTAGCAAGTGAGTAAAGTCTGGGTCTGTCTCCCTACAGCTCTACAAGCGCTTCGAGCTTCCGGGCAAACCTGCTGAGTCCATGGGAAAAGGCCGGGATTGGAATGTGGATCTCATCCCCAAGTTCCTTATGGCCAATGGTATTACTGGGATAAGTCACCTGTTTTAATGCTTTCTCAGCAAAGCCGTGAGCTTGTTGTTGGTGTGCTCTCTGTGTCATGGTTCAAATCGATATAATAGAAATGGAGAGAAGATGTTGCTAATAGCTTAGCCTGCTGCTGCTGATGTTTGCGTCTCCTTCCCTCAGGCCAGCTGGTGCGCATGCTGCTGATCACAAAGGTGACCCAGTACCTGGACTTCAAAGTGATCGAGGGCAGCTTTGTGTACAAGGGGGGTAAAATCCATAAAGTCCCTTCTACTGAGACGGAGGCTCTGTCATCAAGTAAGTTATTTAAGGACGCTGTGGCAAACGACTGGACAGGGATTATATGTGCAGACAGCTTGGAAACCATCGAGGAAATGTTTTAGAATTTAATGCTGCATGTGTGTCTTTCTCCAGAAGAATCTTTTTTGTATGACTCGTTGGTCCGGTTGTTTGAGTCTAAACCCTTAACCCTCTCAGCTGTTGACGTAAAACTTGCTCCTCGCTCACCTAGTAGCGTCGAACACTGGCCACTCGGTCTAAACTCTCAGCCTCTTTAAAGGTCTGATGGGGTTGTTTGAGAAACGGCGCTTCAAAAACTTCCTCCAGTTCGTCTCCAACTTCGACGAGAACAACCCCAAAACCATGGCGGCCGTGGACCCCCAGAAGACGACCATGAGGGACATTTTCACAAAGTACAACCTGGGCCAGGAGGTCATGGACTTCACCGGCCACTCCCTCGCCCTCTACCGCACAGACGAGTCAGTAATCTGTTTGTTTTTTTTACAATAAAACTAATTGCAGGTGATTGTGATACCCTTGCACAGTTTTAATTGGTCTCCATCTCTCTCCACTCAGCTACCTGGATCAACCCTGCATTGATACGATAAACAGGATCAAGCTTTACAGTGAGTCTCTGGCCAGATATGGCAAGAGCCCGTACCTGTACCCGCTGTACGGCCTGGGAGAACTGCCACAAGGGTTCGCCAGGTAGGGGACTCTCCCTTCGACACGCTCAGGATCTATCTGTATGTCTCGCATCATTTACCACAAGTAAAAATGACTTTTAAATGCTTGGAGTAGTTTCTGAAAATTACAATTACCGTAAAAGCCGGGTTACAAGCCGCTACTACCTTCGGTGGTTGTCCTCGCTGTAGCAAGCTAGCGCTGCTGCTAGCTTAGCTCCCCGCTGCTGCTGCTGCTACTGCCCGCGTCCCCTCTGCCGAGCGTCGAGCTGGGGCTGATCCCGCTACCTTCGGTGGTTGTCGGGGAACTAGCGTGAGCTAGCGGGGAACTAGCAGCAGCGCTAGCTGGCTACAGCGGGGACACCCACCGAACGTAGTAGCAGCTTGTAATCCAACTTTTGCGGTACAGTTGTTTACGACCAAAAACATGCAAAGGAAGTTATTGTAATGTGATCCGTTGACTTGGCCCCGTTATCAGCATGGGGTAAAGGTCGCAGCAGCAACTGTGACACGCAGCTCATGGAATTCAGGTACTTGAAGTTCCTCGGCGTCTGATTGCCCCAATTTGCATCAAAACCACACTCGTCCTTTTGAAAGTCAGGATCTGAACACATAAATAAAACGTCCATAAATCCGCTTACAAATCCTAGAGGGGGGGAAAAAAATAGGTTCCTTTTAAAACTCAGGAATTCACCTGTGAGCCATCAAGTATCTTTCATATCAAAGTCCCACCGTGATGTCATCGTCTGCTTTTGATACTACTGAGTCTTATAATGCCCCTTCAAGCCCCAAATACCTTGTGTTTAACACCATGTTAACGTCATGTTGCCCTCAGGGGGATTCAAAAGCTGAAATCCATTTTTATCAAAAATATTGTTATGTTGTGACTTAAAACATTAACGCTGGCTTCATTAGATTTAGGCGTCCCAATCAACTCTTGATATATATTATGTTTTTATTATCATCTTTGGTGATGCAATTGGCAAAATAACAGTCTTTCCATAATGACAAAGAGGTTACCCGCTTTGATAAACCCCTCATCCCTGACTCTTGGCTGCTTGAAGCAGAGATATGGTGTTATTGCGTTAGGAGGGAATATTAGGAAGCAACATCTCACACTTTTCTTCCATTCCAGGCTGAGCGCCATCTACGGCGGGACGTACATGTTGAACAAGCCCATCGACGAGATCGTGGTGGAGAACGGGAAGGTGGTGGGAGTCAAGTCCGAGGGAGAGGTGAGCGGCTCGCTCTCCGCTTGGGTTTCGTGTGACCCGAACCCCGTCTCCAGGAGTTAAACCTTTCCCATGACCTCTGACCCTTTGACCGTTTCGCCCCACCGCAGATCGCCAGGTGCAAGCAGCTGATCTGCGACCCCAGCTACGCCATGGACCGCGCCACCAAAGTGGGCCAGGTGATCCGAGTCATCTGCATCATGAATCACCCGGTCGCCAACACTGGTGACATCAACTCTTGCCAGATCATCATCCCCCAGAATCAGGTCCAGAGGAAGCATGGTGAGCGCACACAGTGAATACTATGTCTAACTGTACCTTCGTAATGTGTAACAACAACCGATCATTGACTAATTATTTGAACTCGCCACCGACAAACCAGCAGACATGAACCATCGTCTCCTCTTCGTTTTCCAGACATCTACGTCTGCATGATCTCCTCTGCTCACAACGTGGCCGCCCAGGGCAAATACATCGCCATCATCAGCACCACGGTGGAGACGAGCGACCCCGAGAAGGAGATCAAGCCGGCCCTGGACCTGCTGACGCCCATCGAGCAGAAGTTCGTCAGCATCAGTGACCAGTATGCCCCCACCGACATGGGCACCGACAGCCAGGTGGGGTCTCTTTCTTTCTGCCTTGGGAGGGTTTCCACTCACTTAATAATACTTTAATTGTATACAGCACTTTTCTAAATACTCAGACGCTTTACATAGGGCAGAGACAAACAGAACACAATATGATATGTTCATAGCGGCGGGTGGAGGTGAGTTCTGAACATATTGGAGTTTATTGAGGATTATGGGAGCCACAGGATGCTGCTGCAGACGGAGAACTTGTTAGTGACACAACGCGGTTAATGGTTGCCATCATCCACTGTCCACTGGCTCAGACAATGACCCCATTAGAATGTCCACCTCATAGTTTTTTAGATGTTATCAGCTGTGTTTAATGTTAATATTGCAACTGTTGTACCGTAAACATATCATTTAGATGAATATCTAAGTAGTGGTGACTTGCCGTCGTGTAGGTACACGCCATCTTTGCACCACTTTGCTTTTTTTTGTGTGGCCTGTTTGAGCAGGAAGTTGCGTGTCTGCACAGGAAACACTTCTGTTGTCTGATTCCCAAAATCAGTTGCTCTTTAATAGAAGAATGACTTTATTCATGGTTTAAGAATCAAGACGATATCTGAGCTGGACTCTACGTCTGTGTGCACTGAAGGACTTCTTCAAATTAAAGGCCTCCTTGATCCGGTTTTCTCCCGTAGATCTTCATCTCCCGCACCTACGACGCCACGACTCACTTCGAGACCACCTGCGACGACATCAAGGACATCTACAAGAGGATGACGGGCTCAGAATTTGACTTTGCCGAGATGGAGCGCAAGAAGCAGGACACCTTCGGTGACGCCTGCGACTAGAGGCTAGGCGCCCGCTTACAATCCTGATCTTTACAGACGACGCCGACTGAAATCTTACAAAAAATAGTATAAAAAAAAAAAAAAAACCTACACAAAAATGTACACACCGATGGGCTGGCTGGTCATCCGGTTTGCCCGTTGAGGATGTTCATGATATATAGATATGATATAGTGTTGTTGGACAGGGTTCAGGGAGGGAGCTGTGCGTTTTAGCCCCACACACAGATGGATGTTGCACTAAACAATGGTTATGCCTAACATACAGTAACACCCTACATTCTTCTGCCGCATCATGTCGACACGATGCGTAGTCCAAAGATGCCAAATCAAATGATAATTCATAATCTTACAAAGTGGGTATCTGTGTCAGTGGGGCGGGGTGGGTTGTCCAATTGTTCCGTCGTTGTATAAAAGGCGTTTGTAAGATAAATAATATCTATACATCAGTTATTGGTCTTTGCAAGTATTCTTTCATGTCAGGGAGAGAGAGAAGCGGCTTCGTGCGTCTTAAGTTAAATCATGCGAGCAGCGGAGCGCTCAGGCAGCAGCGTGGTAAGGGGTGTGTGGGCGTGATATTTCTATGTCAATGTTTTTTTTTCTTCTTCTTTCAACCCCCTTTCCGGCGCCGCCAGAACATCCTATAAACCAAGCCACACAAGGGCGACTAGTTACTATAATGCATCAGAGATCTAAGAGTTCCTGTATCATGCAAAGTGATGGCAGGTCTGAGCATCAACAGCAGATTGGTGGGACGTGTGGTTGACTAATTGCTTAAAAAGGACCAAAATGTGTACTGCAGCAGTATTGAATTGATGAGAGCCCTTTTGGTATCTTCTGTCTTGAACAACTTTGGGGGAAAAACACAACATCTTGGGCTCAAATAATTTCTATACTGCAAAGTAAAAACAAAGTTTGTCAAAAACCGAAACTGTGTGTGATCACTTTTTTCCCCTCACATTGCAACACAAGCTAAACACCTAGATTAATTTTTTACTGATGGAGAGGCGGACGATGAACCGCCCGAGAACTTTAGACTGACTTAAAACTAAAGACTGGTTGTTTATTAACGAGTCAGTTCAGGTTATTATAGCATTGTGATAATCAAACATCAGCAGGCCGTTCTAACGACTGTTGGGTTTTACATTCACTAATTCATAACAAGTGGCAACATTGTATTTGCCGTTAGAGATTCAAACATACTTAAAAAAAGCCAACTCTTCAATGAAAAATGTAATATCTAAATCCTCGAACATTTCTAACTGCATACATCAAAAGGATGTTGTTATTGAGTTAGGTCAACCTCTAGTAGGACAGTTCAACTGGAGACGCCATGGGCCAAACCTTCTCATAAAAGCTAAATATACTTTATATTTTAACTAATGAGAAGCACTTTTAGACTTCAGAGTTTGAGGTTCATCTAGAATTTGGCAAACAGCCTCTTGTGAATGTCATGTTTAACAAGCTGTTACACACAGCGCGCGCACACAGAGATCGCTGCAGACACGAGCACGAGCTTTTGAACAACCGTCCTCGGCTTGATGGAACAAATCTCTCCAGTTGATATTAATGATGACGTGTAGTCCAGTAAAGCAGCAGTTTTAGGATCCAACAGTGTCTGAGTTCTGTTGCACACCTGATGCTTGTCTGTTCTTTTTTTAAATATATATTGTTCATAGTTTGAAGTTAAAAGGTTTGAAGCTGTAGTTTGAAGACAAGTGTGTTGCGTGTATTTATTTATACGCAACACACTTGTGTTTTTATTCACACAAATTAAAAAAAAAATAACTGATCAATACCTCACAATGAAATAAAAAAGTTCACATTTCACACAATCAATATCATCATCATCATCATCAAGCAGGGGGCGGGGCTGATAGACACTGGTTAATCCACAGGCAGGGCTAATATCAGCAGGTAGGCAGTACATAGTTAATATATTGTTCAATTTTAAGAAAAGGAATTTCCTTGGCACCGGTATCACTGCGGTCAAGTGAGCCCACATCCGCCGAGTGAGCCTCAGTTGCAATTCTAAATGCACCTCTATTCAAGGTGTTACGGTACGGGGGCCAGCTCAATTTCACAATATTCAAACAGCTATAAAAACAGATCCTTAGACTTGTATATTGAAATTCCACTGCAGTCTTGTTCAGGGGGACCTCTGCTATGCCCTTGTGCATGGCCTCCAAATATTACTGTACAGTTTTGGAGAAAAGTGAATTCAAAGTCTGCTTCAATTTCATAATGATATTCACAATTTCACAATATTCAAACAGCTATAAAAACAGATGCTTAGATTTGTATATTGAAATTCCACTGCAGTACTGTTCAGGGGGACCTCTGCTATGCCCATTAAGACGTCATATAATATTACGTAGACATTATTGAATTGACTGTCGAAATTGAGAATCAACACTTAATGGAAGCGTTTGTCTCTTTAGTCATTTTGTACAAAGATACATTAATATTAATAGTTAAATTGTTAGGGTTCGGCTTTGGCTGGGCCCAAGCGCAGACACAGGGACGTCAAGGTAGGGTGACGGAATGGACTTTATTTACTAAACACAGGTGATTTGGGTATAGCAGGAGTTGAATGCATGTTGAGCGGTGAAGTGACGGGGCGGCTGGGCAGGAATGCAGGCACGGAATCCTGGGCACAGGCAACAGGAGTTAGTAACAGTCAAAAACAATGTAAAGCATAACAGTAGTCTAAATCATTGAGAGGACTAAAAGAGGCCCAGAGTCAACATACTCATTGAAATGGTGAAATAATCTGGCAACTAGAGAGATGGAAGCCTGAGGTATTTAACAGGAAGGATTTGATGAGATGACAGGTGCTGAAGATGATGTACAGGTGTGGAGATGAGCCCAGGTGCTGTAAGCCACGCCCACGGCACGCACAAACACACACGTAACAGAGACCAACAGGAGACACGAGACACATAAAAAAAAAAACCAAAAGGACCGGACTATATCTAAAAAGAGCCCACAAGAAACAATGTTTGTTAATTTATTTGCACAAAATGCATTTCCAATCAAATGTTTTGATCAGTTCTAGTTGTGTTTTGTTTATCTGCAGGCAGTCGGCATGAAACCACCTGTTACAAGCATCACACTGCATCTGAAAAAGAAAAAATGAAACAATTGAATTTGAGAAAGAGAGACTTTCATTAAAACATGAATTCACCCCAAACGCAAATAGCATATCTATTTGCAATTTTTCATTTTCTAAACAAATGTTTAATTTTATTGTCATGTTCATCGCTTGTAAAATGTTATTTTACCGCGATTATTGATACCGAACACAGATTTTTTTTATATATATATATATATATATATATATATATATATATATATATATATAAAAAAAAAATCTGTGGTATAAGTGGTATAAGTGGTCTGGTTTAAGTCGCTTTGGATAAAAGCGTCAGCTAAATGTAATATAAAATAAATATAAATGAATAAATATATTAACAAAAAATATTTTTATAAAAAAAATCTATTTTTATATATATATAAATGAAAATATTTTTTGTTTATATATTTTTTCATTTATATTTATTTTTTATGCTGACGCTTCAAACACTTCAAACGATCCAAAGCGACTTAGACCACTTTAAAAAAAAAAAAACCCGCTGAGCCGCTCGCACGACTCAGCTCGTCTCTCCCCTGGAACCCGTCTGCCATGGTTGACCCTACCAGGAGCGTTGTAGGCGACGTCGCATCGCGTACAGCGGCTCCAGGCAGCGTGGCTCCCAGGATCGCTGAGCTTGCTTCCACACCCGGTTGGAGGTATTCTTCTAACCAGGCGCTGCTTCGTAGCTTAGAGCTCCTCGCCGCTACAATCATATAACATAGCTACCTGCTTTTTAAAGCACTTCATTGGAACAACATGCACAGTCAGGGTTCAAGATTATTTTTATTTTTTTCTTCTTTCGGCCTGTTTCAAATCGAAACATGTTTGATATATTCTACAGCTCAAGGTGACTTCAGAGTGACTGTTGTCACATTTCAAAACGCTGTATTTTTAAACCTATTGCCTTTAATATGGCTGAGGCAGGTGCCCCAGGGAATTGTGGGAAATATTAATGACCAATCAGGTTAGGGCTTTGTAAATATGGACGTATGAAGAATTATCATAACATATTCATAAACAAGTCACTTCAATCCAGAGATTCATGAGATGGGCCACACACTAAATCAACCACAGCTGCCACTACAGTGCTGTTCTAGCTTAGCGTTTAGCGCTAAATGAATGGAGATGGATTACTTCTGGGTTAGCGTTAGCTCAATTCCGCTAGCTAAGCGGTTAGGAGTGAGTATATTGGGTTGTTGTCTTGGACAAAGCTGTAAGGGCTGCTGTTAATATTTGAGTTGTGAAAAGTGCGTTACGAAATAAAATGCATTATTATTAGAGGTGATTTATTGTAATTATTTTCATATGGACTATTTTCAGCTGCAGGACGATGCCGCCGAGCACCACCCACACCGTGATCATGGAGTAGTCTGGGTCGACGGGAAGACAAAGATGGCGTCAAGACGAGACCGAGCCAGTTAGGATGGACTTTGACTCGAGATGTGAACTCACCGATGGCTTGGAAGGGCACGTCGGTGAACACGGCACTGAAGTTGTTGTTGAGGAAGCGTTTGAGGATGTTCAGTGTGATGAAGGACAGGCTGGTGTAGACGTAGGCGTTGACGGCCAGAATCACGGCGTAAGCACCGACGGCGCCGCACGTGACGACGTTTCCCTGGCAACACAAAAACCCATCACTGGATCAAGATAAATGAGTAATATTGTTCTTTCATTCTTACTTTTTATATTTAGAATGAGGTATTTGGTTGGCTGTAAAAGCATCGGAACTGAAACACAATTACATTTTCTTAGTAATCGTGCGTAAGAGTGATCCTCTTATTTTAAATTACGTGTCTTTTTTCTCTTTAAAGATACCATGTGTAGAATCTCTGATTTAATGAAGCGCTGCCTCCCACTGTGTAATCCTTCCATACTACCACTAGATGGCGCCAAAGCAAAGCGCTTAAATCCTACTAATACATAGGAAGTCACAGAAATGTTTACATCCTGTTTGATTCCATCTGTTCGTCTGCCACTTATTTATATTTGTTTGAAAATATACACATACGTGTGAATCTGGCATTGTATTCTTTCCTTTGTTCTTTTCATGTCTGCCTCGTAAAACCCTGTGCTGCTTGTTTTGACGTGTGCGATATAAATAACATTATAAACCACACAAGATGCTTTTTTAGATTAAATCTTTGCACAACACGAGACAAACAATGTAGCGTAAAATATTAAGGTCACACAGAAATGTGGTGTTTGTTGTCAAAACGGAGAGCCAATCAGCTCTCTGATCTGGCGACAAAGGCGTTTCCCATCATGCTCTGGGTCTTGCAGTTGGTGGAGAACAACTGCTGTCGCCTCGCTCTCGTGAGGTTATTGTTGCCCGCGTGTGCACAAATCTAACTCGCATGCATTGTGCAGCGATCTATTCTGCATAACGGGGCGGGGCAGAGGTGAGGAAACCGACTCAGAGGGTCTCCTTTGTGAGCTGTTGGTAAATCTGTTACCTCTCTGGGCCAACGCACGAAGAACAGCGCAACGATGATCATGATGCTGCAGAAGGTCACCCAGAACACGGCGTCCGAGCGTCCGAGCACATCGAGGTCACCTGGACGAAGAACACACTCAGTGTCTATGAGACATAAGTGAAGTCATGGTGGGGGAGCAGGCAGACTCGTCTTCCTACCGAGAGGAGCAAAGAGGACCGTGGAGGCGACGAGGAAGCCGAGCATCAGTCCAATCACGATGATGCAGCATGGAGGACCAGGAGGACGCCGCCCACCACGCCGATCACCGCCGACAGGGCCAGACAGACTGCAGAGAGACGGACACACACATGCGGTGGAGAGGACTCTTGCTGTGGGATAGTCTCGCATCCATAGAGTCTTGCGTGGTAGCTTTAAATCGTGTGAACCGACAGAAAGCTTTGCAAATGAAAAAACAAAAACTCACTGTCATAGTGCAGGTCTGTGGTCCTTGTGATCAGCACAAAGAAGAAAAAGGTTCCAAAGCTGAATCCCATGCAAAACAACTCTGCATGACGAATGTTTTTTTGTATGTTATTTAACAGCCTGGTGACCTGGTCAACACTCAAACTTGCACAACGTTTACATTCTCATTGTTACACGTGAAGCCGTTACAAAGGATTTGTGTTCGCTGACTTTTGCAGAACAAAGGATATCATTTGATAGAAAACATTCTACTATTAACCTCAAAGCTTATTTTTTTAGCTCATTACATCATCGCAGGATACAGCCATGGTTTAGTAAAAGGAACTTAGGTGAATATCTGCAGGTAAACGGATCAGTTTTTATTCATGGGAAAGCCAACAAGCTACCAAAGTTATGAAATGTCTGGAGTTCAGTGACAAAACTGGAATGCAAATCATGGTTTGTGGTGATTTATTTGTTTTGCTCCCCAGTGAGAACATGCTTTCCGCTGGTGGGTGTTACGTAATACTTGTGTCTGATGTTTGTATAAGTGATATCTAGGTGGGAGGTTCGTCTCCATGGCGCCGGACAAGGCGTCATCAGGGACGGCCCTTCCTGTCGTGTGCCTTCATCAGAAATGTCTCGTTTCTGAGCGGCATTAGAATGTATTAGATGACGCGGGGGTTTAATGGTTTTTACTGATGAATATTGCACAGTGTGTACGAGCACTCATGACTTTGGTTTCTCAGAGAAAAGCCGGAGTCGCAGATGAACTACTGATCAAACGCCTCTTTTCTTTGTCACAGAAAACACTCCAGCAGCTGCTCGGCACAGTGTTTTTATATGGTTTCTAATGTTTGTGTGTACAGATCTAGTTTTCTATGTGGTGTTTGTTTATGCGAGTGTGTGTGTATATGTATTATCAATGAGGCTTTTCTTTTTTCTTGTTTGGCACTTTACAGGAACCGCCATGTTTGTCAGAATTTGAATGTTGATTCTGTCGATCGTGTCTCTTGTTCCGGCTACCTTTCTGTCGTTTTGATTAATAAATGGACAAGTGTTTTAAAGACTATCTAAATATGTCACATGTGTCTTATTTAACACGTTATCGGGCCAAGTGTTTGTTTCCCTTCTAAAGCCTTAAAACGGTCTTAGCCTGGATAACAAAGTCCTGAGTATTCAGACTGTGGACTGTCTAAACGCCTGGACATATTGTAATTATCAGAGTAGTAAAAGAATTGAAGGCGCATCAATTAACTCAACCCTTTATTTCCGGTTCCACCGAACCAAGCGAGCGGCGGATAGACTAAAGCTACTCTTAAAATTAATCATGTTAAGAGTGATACTTAGTTGCTCATGTCGTTTATGAAACGTTTAAATAAAAGTTCTTATAAAACCAAAAGTTGTTATAAAATGTAAGCGGATGATGTACGGAGAAAGTTAACAGAAATATAAATATATATTTCTCACTTAAATGTATATATATATATATGTAATATATATATATAATATATGTATAATATATATAAATATTTATTTTGTATTTATAAAAAATATATTAAAATAAAAAAATATATTATATATATATTTATTTTGTAATAGATTTTTTATTATATATATATATATATATATATATATATATATATATATATATATATATATATATATTTTTTTTTTTTTCCTGTCCACTGTCAGTTAAATCTTCAAAATGCCAAAACTAAAATTTAGATCCACAAATCAAATGAATGAAAACAACACATTATCCATTCAGTGACTGGAGGCCTCGGAGTGGGTGGCTTTTTTACCGAACACAGATTTTTTATATATATAATAAAAAATCTGGTATAAGTGGTCTGGTTTAAGTCGCTTTGGATAAAAGCGACAGCTAAATGTAATATAAAATAAATATAAATGAAAAAATATATTAACAAAAAATATTTTTATAAAAAAAATCTATTTTTATATATATATAAATAAAAATATTTTTTGTTTATATTTTTTTTTTCATTTATATTAATTTTTTATGTTGACGCTTTTATCCAAAGCGACTTAGACCACTTAAAAAAAAAAAAATCCCGCTGAGCCGCTCGCACGACTCAGCTCGTCTCTCCCCTGGAACCCGTCTGCCATGGTTGACCCTACCAGGAGCGTTGTAGGCGACGTCGCATCGCATACAGCGGCTCCGGGCAGCGTGGCTCCCAGGATCGCTGAGCTTGCTTCCACACCCGGTTGGAGGTATTCTTCTAACCAGGCGCTGCTTCGTAGCTTAGAGCTCCTCGCCGCTACAATCATATAACATAGCTGCCTGCTTTTTAAAGCACTTCATTGGAACAACATGCACAGTCAGGGTTCAAGATTATTATTTTTTTTTTCTTCTTTCGGCCTGTTTCAAATCGAAACATGTTTGATATATTCTACAGCTCAAGGTGACTTCAGAGTGACTGTTGTCACATTTCAAAACGCTGTATTTTTAAACCTATTGCCTTTAATATGGCTGAGGCAGGTGCCCCAGGGAATTGTGGGAAATATTAATGACCAATCAGGTTAGGGCTTTGTAAATATGGACGTATGAAGAATTATCATAACATATTCATAAACAAGTCACTTCAATCCAGAGATTCATGAGATGGGCCACACACTAAATCAACCACAGCTGCCACTACAGTGCTGTTCTAGCTTAGCGTTTAGCGCTAAATGAATGGAGATGGATTACTTCTGGGTTAGCGTTAGCTCAATTCCGCTAGCTAAGCGGTTAGGAGTGAGTATATTGGGTTGTTGTCTTGGACAAAGCTGTAAGGGCTGCTGTTAATATTTGAGTTGTGAAAAGTGCGTTACGAAATAAAATGCATTATTATTAGAGGTGATTTATTGTAATTATTTTCATATGGACTATTTTCAGCTGCAGGACGATGCCGCCGAGCACCACCCACACCGTGATCATGGAGTAGTCTGGGTCGACGGGAAGACAAAGATGGCGTCAAGACGAGACCGAGCCAGTTAGGATGGACTTTGACTCGAGATGTGAACTCACCGATGGCTTGGAAGGGCACGTCGGTGAACACGGCACTGAAGTTGTTGTTGAGGAAGCGTTTGAGGATGTTCAGTGTGATGAAGGACAGGCTGGTGTAGACGTAGGCGTTGACGGCCAGAATCACGGCGTAAGCACCGACGGCGCCGCACGTGACGACGTTTCCCTGGCAACACAAAAACCCATCACTGGATCAAGATAAATGAGTAATATTGTTCTTTCATTCTTACTTTTTATATTTAGAATGAGGTATTTGGTTGGCTGTAAAAGCATCGGAACTGAAACACAATTACATTTTCTTAGTAATCGTGCGTAAGAGTGATCCTCTTATTTTAAATTACGTGTCTTTTTTCTCTTTAAAGATACCATGTGTAGAATCTCTGATTTAATGAAGCGCTGCCTCCCACTGTGTAATCCTTCCATACTACCACTAGATGGCGCCAAAGCAAAGCGCTTAAATCCTACTAATACATAGGAAGTCACAGAAATGTTTACATCCTGTTTGATTCCATCTGTTCGTCTGCCACTTATTTATATTTGTTTGAAAATATACACATACGTGTGAATCTGGCATTGTATTCTTTCCTTTGTTCTTTTCATGTCTGCCTCGTAAAACCCTGTGCTGCTTGTTTTGACGTGTGCGATATAAATAACATTATAAACCACACAAGATGCTTTTTTAGATTAAATCTTTGCACAACACGAGACAAACAATGTAGCGTAAAATATTAAGGTCACACAGAAATGTGGTGTTTGTTGTCAAAACGGAGAGCCAATCAGCTCTCTGATCTGGCGACAAAGGCGTTTCCCATCATGCTCTGGGTCTTGCAGTTGGTGGAGAACAACTGCTGTCGCCTCGCTCTCGTGAGGTTATTGTTGCCCGCGTGTGCACAAATCTAACTCGCATGCATTGTGCAGCGATCTATTCTGCATAACGGGGCGGGGCAGAGGTGAGGAAACCGACTCAGAGGGTCTCCTTTGTGAGCTGTTGGTAAATCTGTTACCTCTCTGGGCCAACGCACGAAGAACAGCGCAACGATGATCATGATGCTGCAGAAGGTCACCCAGAACACGGCGTCCGAGCGTCCGAGCACATCGAGGTCACCTGGACGAAGAACACACTCAGTGTCTATGAGACATAAGTGAAGTCATGGTGGGGGAGCAGGCAGACTCGTCTTCCTACCGAGAGGAGCAAAGAGGACCGTGGAGGCGACGAGGAAGCCGAGCATCAGTCCAATCACGATGATGCAGCATGGAGGACCAGGAGGACGCCGCCCACCACGCCGATCACCGCCGACAGGGCCAGACAGACTGCAGAGAGACGGACACACACATGCGGTGGAGAGGACTCTTGCTGTGGGATAGTCTCGCATCCATAGAGTCTTGCGTGGTAGCTTTAAATCGTGTGAACCGACAGAAAGCTTTGCAAATGAAAAAACAAAAACTCACTGTCATAGTGCAGGTCTGTGGTCCTTGTGATCAGCACAAAGAAGAAAAAGGTTCCAAAGCTGAATCCCATGCAAAACAACTCTGCATGACGAATGTTTTTTTGTATGTTATTTAACAGCCTGGTGACCTGGTCAACACTCAAACTTGCACAACGTTTACATTCTCATTGTTACACGTGAAGCCGTTACAAAGGATTTGTGTTCGCTGACTTTTGCAGAACAAAGGATATCATTTGATAGAAAACATTCTACTATTAACCTCAAAGCTTATTTTTTTAGCTCATTACATCATCGCAGGATACAGCCATGGTTTAGTAAAAGGAACTTAGGTGAATATCTGCAGGTAAACGGATCAGTTTTTATTCATGGGAAAGCCAACAAGCTACCAAAGTTATGAAATGTCTGGAGTTCAGTGACAAAACTGGAATGCAAATCATGGTTTGTGGTGATTTATTTGTTTTGCTCCCCAGTGAGAACATGCTTTCCGCTGGTGGGTGTTACGTAATACTTGTGTCTGATGTTTGTATAAGTGATATCTAGGTGGGAGGTTCGTCTCCATGGCGCCGGACAAGGCGTCATCAGGGACGGCCCTTCCTGTCGTGTGCCTTCATCAGAAATGTCTCGTTTCTGAGCGGCATTAGAATGTATTAGATGACGCGGGGGTTTAATGGTTTTTACTGATGAATATTGCACAGTGTGTACGAGCACTCATGACTTTGGTTTCTCAGAGAAAAGCCGGAGTCGCAGATGAACTACTGATCAAACGCCTCTTTTCTTTGTCACAGAAAACACTCCAGCAGCTGCTCGGCACAGTGTTTTTATATGGTTTCTAATGTTTGTGTGTACAGATCTAGTTTTCTATGTGGTGTTTGTTTATGCGAGTGTGTGTGTATATGTATTATCAATGAGGCTTTTCTTTTTTCTTGTTTGGCACTTTACAGGAACCGCCATGTTTGTCAGAATTTGAATGTTGATTCTGTCGATCGTGTCTCTTGTTCCGGCTACCTTTCTGTCGTTTTGATTAATAAATGGACAAGTGTTTTAAAGACTATCTAAATATGTCACATGTGTCTTATTTAACACGTTATCGGGCCAAGTGTTTGTTTCCCTTCTAAAGCCTTAAAACGGTCTTAGCCTGGATAACAAAGTCCTGAGTATTCAGACTGTGGACTGTCTAAACGCCTGGACATATTGTAATTATCAGAGTAGTAAAAGAATTGAAGGCGCATCAATTAACTCAACCCTTTATTTCCGGTTCCACCGAACCAAGCGAGCGGCGGATAGACTAAAGCTACTCTTAAAATTAATCATGTTAAGAGTGATACTTAGTTGCTCATGTCGTTTATGAAACGTTTAAATAAAAGTTCTTATAAAACCAAAAGTTGTTATAAAATGTAAGCGGATGATGTACGGAGAAAGTTAACAGAAATATAAATATATATTTCTCACTTAAATGTATATATATATATATGTAATATATATATATAATATATGTATAATATATATAAATATTTATTTTGTATTTATAAAAAATATATTAAAATAAAAAAATATATTATATATATATTTATTTTTAAATAGATTTTTTATTATATATATATATATATATATATATATATATATATATATATATATATATATATATTTTTTTTTTTTTCCTGTCCACTGTCAGTTAAATCTTCAAAATGCCAAAACTAAAATTTAGATCCACAAATCAAATGAATGAAAACAACACATTATCCATTCAGTGACTGGAGGCCTCGGAGTGGGTGGCTTTTTTACCGAACACAGATTTTTTATATATATAATAAAAAATCTGGTATAAGTGGTCTGGTTTAAGTCGCTTTGGATAAAAGCGTCAGCTAAATGTAATATAAAATAAATATAAATGAAAAAATATATTAACAAAAAATATTTTTATAAAAAAAATCTATTTTTATATATATATAAATAAAAATATTTTTTGTTTATATTTTTTTTTTCATTTATATTAATTTTTTATGTTGACGCTTTTATCCAAAGCGACTTAGACCACTTAAAAAAAAAAAAATCCCGCTGAGCCGCTCGCACGACTCAGCTCGTCTCTCCCCTGGAACCCGTCTGCCATGGTTGACCCTACCAGGAGCGTTGTAGGCGACGTCGCATCGCATACAGCGGCTCCGGGCAGCGTGGCTCCCAGGATCGCTGAGCTTGCTTCCACACCCGGTTGGAGGTATTCTTCTAACCAGGCGCTGCTTCGTAGCTTAGAGCTCCTCGCCGCTACAATCATATAACATAGCTACCTGCTTTTTAAAGCACTACATTGGAACAACATGCACAGTCAGGGTTCAAGATTATTTTTATTTTTTTCTTCTTTCGGCCTGTTTCAAATCGAAACATGTTTGATATATTCTACAGCTCAAGGTGACTTCAGAGTGACTGTTGTCACATTTCAAAACGCTGTATTTTTAAACTTATTGCCTTTAATATGGCTGAGGCAGGTGCCCCAGGGAATTGTGGGAAATATTAATGACCAATCAGGTTAGGGCTTTGTAAATATGGACGTATGAAGAATTATCATAACATATTCATATACAAGTCACTTCAATCCAGAGATTCATGAGATGGGCCACACACTAAATCAACCACAGCTGCCACTACAGTGCTGTTCTAGCTTAGCGTTTAACGCTAAATGAATGGAGATGGATTACTTCTGGGTTAGCGTTAGCTCAATTCCGCTAGCTAAGCGGTTAGGAGTGAGTATATTGGGTTGTTGTCTTGGACAAAGCTGTAAGGGCTGCTGTTAATATTTGAGTTGTGAAAAGTGCGTTACGAAATAAAATGCATTATTATTAGAGGTGATTTATTGTAATTATTTTCATATGGACTATTTTCACTAAACATGACATTACATTTCATTTAGCGGACACTTTTTTATCCAAAGCCAGACCACTTATATAACTAGGGTTGGGTACCGAGAACCAGTGCCAATATGGCACCGGTTCCAACACGTCCGGTACCTACCAGACCGAAAAGCAACGCCGATTTCGGTGCTTTCTTCCGGTGCCTGAGCCGATTTAAATCCTTTTTTTTTTACACTACTCTGTAATGTTGCTCGGTATATAGATACTAAAAAGGAAGCGCGGTACCCGTACGTTAAAAACGATAGGATTTTGATTTATTAAAATAGCGCGGATCAGAGCTCACTCCTCCACTCTGTTGTCCGCCTGCATGCAGAGCGGGGCTCGAGGGGGCGGGGCTCGAGGGGGCGGGGCTCTAGGGGGCGGGGCTTCCAGCGCTCACACAACACTCACAGCGCGCGCTTGAAATGTAATCCCGGCCGTGCCTCCGCCAAACCCCTTCTTACCCCTCTTACCCTTTTTTACCGAACACATGGCACACTGTGTTTCGATGTCAAAAACTAATGAAAAGAATTATAGAAATGTTAGATCTTTTGTAGTACAATATCACAATATAAATTAATATGAAGAAAAACTGTCACACACCTGATGAGCGGAGTAATTCAAGTGCCATGTTTTGTCGTTCCTCAACAATGTTGTCCAATTGTGTCCCAAAGGCCATGCACATGGACATAGCAGAGGTCCCTCTGAACAAGACTGCAGTGGAACGTCGATATACAAATCTAAGGATCTGTTTTTATAGCTGTTTAAATATTGTGAAATTATGAATATCATTATGACATTTAAGCAGACTTTGAATTCAATTTTCTCAAAAACTGTACAGTAATATTTGGAGGCCATGTACATGGACATAGCAGAGGTCCCCCTGAACAAGACTGCAGTGAAATTCCAATATACAAACCTAAGGATCTGTTTTTATAGCTGTTTGAATATTGGGGAATTATGAATATCATTATGAAATTTAAGCAGACTTTGAATTCACTTTTCTCCAAAACTGTACAGTAATATTTGGAGGCCATGTACATGGACATAGCAGAGGTCCCCCTGAACAAGACTGCAGTGGAATTTCAATATACAAGTCTAAGGATCTGTTTTTATAGCTGTTTGAATATTGTGAAATTGAGCTGGCCCCCGTACCGTAACACCTTGAATAGAGGTGCATTTAGAATTGCAACTGAGGCTCACTCGGCGGATGTGGGCTCACTGGGAGAGGAAATAACTATAGATCTTGTTTTTCATAAACATGTCCCCATATTGTTTTAGATTTTTATTTTAGAAACTCCACAGACAAAAAAAAGAGACTAAATATAAAACTTACAGGCTTGAAGACCGAGTCTGGTCTCGGTGCGTTGTGGTCTGGAAGCCGAGTGTGAAACCCTGAGACAAGTCACGGCACACAGTTTAAAGACACACAGTCAGTCCGCACCGTCACAGCCAGTACATTAAGATCCAGTGTGCAAATAACAACAAGACTGACGGACCGCAGAGCTCCAGTCCAAAGACACGCATGAGAGCAAGAGGGTTAAAACTATGCTGACACCGTGAACGCAGATAATTATTATAATTGTTCTCTTATTCTGTGTAAAAAAACATTTTACATTCATTCACTGTCAGTTGTCTTTTGCGGCCTCAGTTTACTGACTTTCACAGCTAAACGTCACATTTAGAGTTGAGTCCAAAACATCAAATCATCTCAAACACTTAAACGTAAAGTTTAAAATCAACTTTACGGTTCACAGTATTCTTCATTAAAACGTGGCCTGTGGTTGTAGTTTAAAACCAAACTACAACAAAGTTCTGGATGGACATTTAGATGCCAGCTGAGCTACAAAAAGTTAATTAAATATTGTGTTGCATTGAGAAACAACATTGTTGTATCGATCCAACTGCCCACAGATAAAATGCCTCGCTTTGCTCATTGTTAGTCGTTTGTAACTTTAGTGCAGGAAGTCAGTAACAGACACCAAAAAGCATCTACAGCTACATTTTACACATTCAAAGACAATATTCATCTTTTCAGTTTCAGCGATTCGTTCAAATGTCATTAAGCGTTAAATAAAAATGGCATTGAGGGACAAAAGGTCAGTTTTTGTACAAAAACCTTTTTGGGGGATTTAAAAAAAGTGGTGCAACCCCTCTGCGTCATTTACGGTGCATTCCTACTGGGACCGTCCTCCAGTCAGCTGATCTGGGGTCCCAGCACCAGTTGTGAGGGACAATGTCTCTCCAGGGAAAAATGCAGCACAGGGATCTACGGGCTGGGCGGGAAGAACGGGCGGGTGCGCTCGCGGTACAGCTGCAGGACGATGCCGCCGAGCACCACCCACACCGTGATCATAGGGTAGTCTGGGTCGACGGGAAGACAAAGATGGCGTCAAGACGAGACCGAGCCAGTTAGGATGGACTTTGACTCGAGGTGTGAACTCACCGATGGCTTGGAAGGGCACGTCGGTGAACACGGCACTGAAGTTGTTGTTGAGGAAGCGTTTGAGGATGTTCAGTGTGATGAAGGACAGGCTGGTGTAGACGTAGGCGTTGACGGCCAGAATCACGGCGTAAGCACCGACGGCGCCGCACGTGACGACGTTTCCCTGGCAACACAAAAACCCATCACTGGATCAAGATAAATGAGTAATATTGTTCTTTCATTCTTACTTTTTATATTTAGAATGAGGTATTTGGTTGGCTGTAAAAGCATCGGAACTGAAACACAATTACATTTTCTAAGTAATCGTGCGCAAGAGTGATCCTCTTATTTTAAATTACGTGTCTTTTTTCTCTTTAAAGTTACCATGTGTAGAATCTCTGATTTAATGAAGCGCTGCCTCCCACTGTGTAATCCTTCCATACTACCACTAGATGGCGCCAAAGCAAAGCGCTTAAATCCTACTAATACATAGGAAGTCACAGAAATGTTTACATCCTGTTTGATTCCATCTGTTCGTCTGCCACTTATTTATATTTGTTTGAAAATATACACATACGTGTGAATCTGGCATTGTATTCTTTCCTTTGTTCTTTTCATGTCTGCCTCGTAAAACCCTGTGCTGCTTGTTTTGACGTGTGCGATATAAATAACATTATAAACCACACAAGATGCTTTTTTAGATTAAATCTTTGCACAACACGAGACAAACAATGTAGCGTAAAATATTAAGGTCACACAGAAATGTGGTGTTTGTTGTCAAAACGTTGAGCCAATCAGCTCAGTTCCAATCATTAAGAGAGTCCAATCATTAAGAGAGTGAAGAAGGTGTCCAAAACCATCAGGCAGTGGACTAGTGATAGCATAGCCACTCTCCAGGGATGCTTTGAGTCCACCAATTGGAGCACGCTCCTCTCATCTTCTGATGACCTCAATGAGCAAGTGGAGGTTGTCTCATCATATATTACATTCTGTGAGGAGACTATCATCCCCTCCAAGACTGTTACTATCTTCCCCAATAATAAACCCTGGGTCACCAAGGATCTGAAGTCCATCATTAATAAAAAGAAATGGATTTTCTTCTCTGGGACAGATATGGAGAAGAAGGAGATAAATAAAGAGGTCAAAAGGGCCATTAAGATAGCTAAGCTGCATTATAAAAATAAGGTGGAGGAGAAATTTACACAGGGTAATCTCCGCGCAGCTTGGCAGGGTTTGAAGAACATGGCAGCCGTGAACATTACAACAACAAACAACCCTGTTCACATCCCTGGCAGCACCCCTGCATCTCTCCCTAATGACCTTAATTCCTTCTTCTCCAGATTCGAATGTGATAACTCCACTCAGTTAGCAGACATTAGGTCCAACCTCAATTCTGATGATTTTCCCATTTCCTTCCTCACCACAGACGTTGTAAGGGCCCTGAAAAGATCAAAGGCCAGCAGCGCACCTGGTGTTGACAGCATCAGTGGGCGTGTCCTTAAACACTGTGCTGAGCAGTTAGGGAGTGTGTTTCAGTGCCTATTCCAAACGTCCATCACCACTGGAATTGTTCCCAAGCTATGGAAACACTCCATCATTTCCCCCATTCCCAAGAGGAGCCCCCCCACTATCCTCAACGACCTCCGTCCAGTGGCCCTTTCCCCTCAGCCAATGAAAGCCATGGAGAGGCTGGTCAAAAATCACATTCTGTCACTAACCGACACACAGCTCGACCCGCTCCAATTTGCTTATCAAAGTCACAGAGGTGTCGATGACGCCAAAGCCTTCATCATCGACACCATCCATAAACACATAGAGCGACCCAACACATCTGCTAGACTCTTGTTTGCTGACTTCTCATCCGCCTTTAACACCATGCAACCCCACATCCTAGCACACAGACTCCAACACAACTTCAACTTCAGCAGTCAGCTGATACTCTGGATCCTGGACTTTTTAACCAACAGAACTCAGCAGGTCCAGATCAACAACACCCTCTCAGATCTCCTCATCACCTCCACCAGCTCCCCACAGGGTTGTGTGCTTTCCCCACTCCTCTTCATTTTGTATACTGATGAGTGCAGGTCCATCCATCCCAATTGTCATATGGTAAAGTTCGCTGATGACACGGTCCTCCTGTCCCTTCTCTCTGGTTCCTCCCTGCAGCATGGTCCTGCTCTGCAGCAGTTTGTAGAGTGGTGTGATGCTTCACACCTGGAGCTGAACATCAGCAAAACCAAGGACATGGTGGTGACCTTTTCCAACAGCCGCAGAGAACAGGCTACTGCTGTCACCACTATGATCCATGGTTCCCCCGTCGAAGCTGTTGTGGATTACAAATATCTGGGTTCCATCTTCGACAACCAGCTGAAGTTCTGCTCCAACACTGAGGGGATCGTGAGGAAGTGTCATCAAAGGATGTACCTTCTCAGAAAACTCAACTCTTTTTCTGTCAGTAAGAACATCTTACTGACATTTTACTATTCATTTATTGAAAGTATTCTTTCTTTCTCCATCTGCTGCTGGTATCACTCCATCACACTACAGGACAGGAACCGCCTGCATAACATTGTTAAAGTGTGTTCCAAGGTCATCGGACTTCCTACACGTCATCTTAGTTTTGTGTATGAGCAGCAGACATGTGGCTTGGCCCGCCGTATTCTCCGTGATTCATCACATGTGCTGCACTCATCCTTAGAGCGACTCCCATCAGGACGTAGGTTACGCTGTCCAGCGTGTAAAACCCAGAGAAGGAAGTCCACATTCATCCCCAAAGCTGTTCTCCTCCTAAATACTACAGGGTTAACATAATCACACTTACTCCCTCACTTAGCATCTAGCAGCTGGTCTGCTACCGTATTAGTATAAATAACACAATTCTATAACATATGTATATATTTATTTGTTTATTCTTTACTATTTATTATTTAAATATATAACTGTATTTTTATTTTTATTTTTTTCACTTATATTTACTTGCACCTTATCATTCACCTGCACCTTTTATTTATCATAGAACCTCCTCATCTTTGCGTGTGTGTATAATTCCTTCCTATCCTTGTCTTCATCCATTATTGTTTGTTTCTTAATTTCTTTATTTGTTTCTTAATCTCTTTATATGCCGCTCTTTGCCTTCTTAATTACCCCTCGGGGATAAATAAAGTTTTTCTGATTCTGATTCTGATTCTGATTCTCTCTGATCTGGCGACAAAGGCGTTTCCCATCATGCTCTGGGTCTTGCAGTTGGTGGAGAACAACTGCTGTCGCCTCGCTCTCGTGAGGTTATTGGTGCACAAATCTAACTCGCATGCATTGTGCAGCGATCTATTCTGCATAACGGGGCGGGGCAGAGGTGAGGAAACCGACTCAGAGGGTCTCCTTTGTGAGCTGTTGGTAAATCTGTTACCTCTCTGGGCCAACGCACGAAGAACAGCGCAACGATGATCATGATGCTGCAGAAGGTCACCCAGAACACGGCGTCCGAGCGCATCGAGGTCACCTGGACGAAGAACACACTCAGTATCTATGAGACATAAGTGAAGTCATGGTGGGGGAGCAGGCAGACTCGTCTTCCTACCGAGAGGAGCGAAGAGGACCGTGGAGGCGACGAGGAAGCCGAGCATCAGTCCAATCACGATGATGCAGCATGGAGGACCAGGAGGACGCCGCCCACCACGCCGATCACCGCCGACAGGGCCAGACAGACTGCAGAGAGACGGACACACACATGCGGTGGAGAGGACTCTTGCTGTGGGATAGTCTCACATCCATAGGGTCTTGCGTGGTAGCTTTAAATCGTGTGAACCGACAGAAAGCTTTGCAAATGAAAAAACAAAAACTCACTGTCATAGTGCAGGTCTGTGGTCCTTGTGATCAGCACAAAGAAGAAAAAGGTTCCAAAGCTGAATCCCATGCAAAACAACTCTGCATGACGAATGTTTTTTTGTATGTTATTTAACAGCCTGGTGACCTGGTCAACACTCAAACTTGCACAGCGTTTACATTCTCATTGTTACACGTGAAGCCGTTACAAAGGATTTGTGTTCGCTGACTTTTGCAGAACAAAGGATATCATTTGATAGAAAACATTCTTCTATTAACCTCAAAGCTTATTTTTTTAGCTCATTACATCATCGCAGGATACAGCCATGGTTTAGTAAAAGGAACTTAGGTGAATATCTGCAGGTAAACGGATCAGTTTTTATTCATGGGAAAGCCAACAAGCTACCAAAGTTATGAAATGTCTGGAGTTCAGTGACAAAACTGGAACGCAAATCATGGTTTGTGGTGATTTATTTGTTTTGCTCCCCAGTGAGAACATGCTTTCCGCTGGTGGGTGTTACGTAATACTTGTGTCTGATGTTTGTATAAGTGATATCTAGGTGGGAGGTTCGTCTCCATGGCGCCGGACAAGGCGTCATCAGGGATGGCCCTTCCTGTCGTGTGCCTTCATCAGAAATGTCTCGTTTCTGAGCGGCATTAGAATGTATTACATGACGCGGGGGTTTAATGGTTTTTACTGATGAATATTGCACAGTGTGTACGAGCACTCATGACTTTGGTTTCTCAGAGAAAAGCCGGAGTCGCAGATGAACTACTGATCAAACGCCTCTTTTCTTTGTCACAGAAAACACTCCAGCAGCTGCTCGGCACAGTGTTTTTATATGGTTTCTAATGTTTGTGTGTACAGATCTAGTTTTCTATGTGATGTTTGTTTATGCGAGTGTGTGTATATATGTATTATCAATGAGGCTTTTCTTTTTTCTTGTTTGGCACTTTACAGGAACCGCCATGTTTGTCAGAATTTGAATGTTGATTCTGTCGATCGTGTCTCTTGTTCCGGCTACCTTTCTGTCGTTTTGATTAATAAATGGACAAGTGTTTTAAAGACTATCTAAATATGTCACATGTGTCTTATTTAACACGTTATCGGGCCAAGTGTTTGTTTCCCTTCTAAAGCCTTAAAACGGTCTTAGCCTGGATAACAAAGTCCTGAGTATTCAGACTGTGGACTGTCTAAACGCCTGGACATATTGTAATTATCAGAGTAGTAAAAGAATTGAAGGCGCATCAATTAACTCAACCCTTTATTTCCGGTTCCACCGAACCAAGCGAGCGGCGGATAGACTAAAGCTACTCTTAAAATTAATCATGTTAAGAGTGATACTTAGTTGCTCATGTCGTTTATGAAACGTTTAAATAAAAGTTCTTATAAAACCAAAAGTTGTTATAAAATGTAAGCGGATGATGTACGGAGAAAGTTAACAGAAATATAAATATATATTTCTCACTTAAATGTATATATATATATATGTAATATATATATATAATATATGTATAATATATATAAATATTTATTTTTGTATTTATAAAAAATATATTAAAATAAAAAAATATATTATATATATATTTATTTTGTAATAGATTTTTTATTATATATATATATATATATATATATATATATATATTTTTTTTTTTTTTCCTGTCCACTGTCAGTTAAATCTTCAAAATGCCAAAACTAAAATTTAGATCCACAAATCAAATGAATGAAAACAACACATTATCCATTCAGTGACTGGAGGCCTCGGAGTGGGTGGCTTTTTTACCGAACACAGATTTTTTATATATATAATAAAAAATCTGGTATAAGTGGTCTGGTTTAAGTCGCTTTGGATAAAAGCGTCAGCTAAATGTAATATAAAATAAATATAAATGAAAAAATATATTAACAAAAAATATTTTTATAAAAAAAATCTATTTTTATATATATATAAATAAAAATATTTTTTGTTTATATTTTTTTTTTCATTTATATTAATTTTTTATGTTGACGCTTTTATCCAAAGCGACTTAGACCACTTAAAAAAAAAAAAATCCCGCTGAGCCGCTCGCACGACTCAGCTCGTCTCTCCCCTGGAACCCGTCTGCCATGGTTGACCCTACCAGGAGCGTTGTAGGCGACGTCGCATCGCATACAGCGGCTCCAGGCAGCGTGGCTCCCAGGATCGCTGAGCTTGCTTCCACACCCGGTTGGAGGTATTCTTCTAACCAGGTGCCGCTTCGTAGCTTAGAGCTCCTCGCCGCTACAATCATATAACATAGCTACCTGCTTTTTAAAGCACTACATTGGAACAACATGCACAGTCAGGGTTCAAGATTATTATTATTTTTTTTCTTCTTTCGGCCTGTTTCAAATAGAAACATGTTTGATATATTCTACAGCTCAAGGTGACTTCAGAGTGACTGTTGTCACATTTCAAAACGCTGTATTTTTAAACTTATTGCCTTTAATATGGCTGAGGCAGGTGCCCCAGGGAATTGTGGGAAATATTAATGACCAATCAGGTTAGGGCTTTGTAAATATGGACGTATGAAGAATTATCATAACATATTCATATACAAGTCACTTCAATCCAGAGATTCATGAGATGGGCCACACACTAAATCAACCACAGCTGCCACTACAGTGCTGTTCTAGCTTAGCGTTTAGCGCTAAATGAATGGAGGTGGATTACTTCTGGGTTAGCGTTAGCTCAATTCCGCTAGCTTAGCGGTTAGGAGTGAGTATATTGGGTTGTTGTCTTGGACAAAGCTGACTATTTTCACTAAACATGACATTACATTTCATTTAGCGGACACTTTTTATCCAAAGCCAGACCACTTATATAACTAGGGTTGGGTACCGAGAACCAGTGCCAATATGGCACCGGTTCCAACACGTCCGGTACCTACCAGACCGAAAAGCAACGCCGATTTCGGTGCTTTCTTCCGGTGCCTGAGCCGATTTAAATCCTTTTTTTTTACACTACTCTGTAATGTTGCTCGGTATATAAATACTAAAAAGGAAGCGCGGTACCCGTACGTTAAAAACGATAGGATTTTGATTTATTAAAATAGCGCGATCAGAGCTCACTCCTCCACTCTCTGTTGTCCGCCTGCATGCAGAGCGGGGCTCGAGGGGGCGGGGCTCGAGGGGGCGGGGCTTCCAGCGCTCTCACAACACTCACAGCGCGCGCTTGAAATGTAATCCCGGCCGTGCCTCCGCCAAACCCCTCCTCTCCCCCCACACTCGCCCGCCAGTAAAGGATTGGACTTGTACCGCATCCTCGTCTCCGTGCATTTGTATCTAACGGTGATTTAGATAACCCACGAGTAGTAGACTATAACAGTGTACTAACTACATAAGTAGCATAAAGCCACAACAACCGGTATCGTTTTAAAAGTATCGGTTTAGCACCGGTATCGGAAAAAACCCAAACCATACCCATCCCTACTTGTAAGTAAACATTCAGTTTTAGTAAGAACAGAATGACTGATGGAAAAAGCCCCTCAACTTGAGTGATTATATTTACATAAACATTTAGTTTAGACAAATTATGTCTTTTGAGTCCAATGGCTATGCGGTGAGGAGCCTATTTCTAGTTATATGGTAAAAATAAAAGTTTAATTATGTCAGTAGTCCAAGAACTGTGGTTTTATTTCAAATGTTCAAAAACTGACGTCACCTCAACACTAAAAGGATGAAAAGGGCTTCTATCTAGTGATGGCGAGGTGAAGCTTCCTGAAGCATTGAAGCTTTCCCTCCAATTGGTTCGCTCATGGCCCGAAGCTTCATGGAGCTTCATTTGCTCTACTGCGCCACCAAGTGGTCAATACATGTAAAACAGGCAGAGTGATCATAACGACACCATGGCTTTGGTGTGTGAAGCTTTAAATTGAATAAATTATGTTTATGATGCCAATACATCAATTATTAACTTATTAATATTGTGTCTATCTTTATGATGTATTAGCGGGGTCAAAATCAAAACTCTAAACAAATTGGGAGAGGGTTGTGATGTGACTGTGGGTCAGGGGTTAGAATATCCGACTTTCAGTCAGAGGATCAGTGTTTCGAGCCTTGGCTCCGTTAGTCCATGTTGATGTGTCCAATTTTTTAAGTAAAAATAAGAACTTTTCCACAGTGCTGGGCTTTTTGAGACTATTTTGCCTGCTTTATAAAATACCCTTTCACAGACACACATGAAGCTGGGTACAGAGAGGAAGGGGGGAATCCATTGAGTTTCTCTGCCCCTTATATTTCAAATCGCACGGCAAACTCACGAACCATGTTCTGAGTCACGTGGTCCGACCGGCTCAGAGGCTTCGAACGTCACCGCATACGTCATCGACACAAGCCTCAATACGCGCTTCACCAAAATCTACCTGATTACTCGACACGAGCATCGAAGCCTCGACACGAAAGGACTCATCACTACTGCTTTGCCACCTGAAGTTCCTCTAAACTGAAAGTATATTTCATTCTCATGTTTGTCTAAAAAGGCATCAGTGATATACTTTCCTGAATATTTCACCTCCTGAAACAAGAACACTCCTAATTGTTTACTCCTCGCAGTACAGTCTAACATGTTCCACGCTCTCTGTGGGTTGGGGTCCAGCCAAGGTCATTACAGGTTTGTGCTTCAAGACATTCCCTGTATGGAAAAGGCAAAGGGGTGTAATACTGTATCACGGCCAGATGGTGGCGCTGTGGGCCCATCAGAGCAGAACAGTGCTGATAAAGCAACAATCTGCACATCACCACACAGAATGAGGACATGAGGTAAGTTGCACATCAACACCGTTTACACCAAAATGAGAATAAAACTAATTTAGTAAAACATTTTTTCTGCCAGGTACTGGTGTATATTCTTTGAAGTATAAAACCTTTAGCTCAGGGAATACTAAACCAAAAGATGCATCCAAACAGATCAAATTGTATTTAAAATACACTCAGGAATGTGAGCTGGAGTTTTAGGAGAAAAGCAGCTTCCCCTCGGTCTTTGTGAAATGGTCTCTGAACGTCATGAGAACAGATATTAGAACGAGGCCATTGAGAAATAGTCAGGAAGCCTTAAACAACTAAAAGGAAAATCTACTTGTGTACAATATAACCTGCATACAATCTCTGTGTCTGGATAGGGGAATCCACCAGTTCATTGGAAAACTGGACTTAATAAACTTCTTTACCAAAAGAGGAGAACAATCACAGGGATGGGACAAGACTCCCAACTTTAGAGACTGGATGACACTTCTGCCATCAGAAGACTTGAGATCTTTCTAGGCGCTTGGAGACTCGATAGAAAATCTCCCAGTTGTATTAAAAGACTGAAAAAGAAAAGAAAAGAAAAAGAGAAAACAAGTCCTTTTGAATTCCAAAGGAACAGTGTCTTCTGCCGACAGAGGATGAGAACTTGATTCATCAATTTCCTTTATAGACAGAGGATCTAGCTTGTCATGGGAATTAGACATGAAGAAGATTCCTAAACCTTACTAACACTATGTGGGTGACACTGTATTTGTTTCATGGAATTGAACATATTGGTGATTTTATAGAGGAAAAGAAAAAAATGATAAAACTGAAATAAAAACACAGTCTTACAGTTTTGTAAGCTGGAACTAAACAACTAAAGACTCCAGTTCTTCAGGAATGTAGACCTTCTTCCTGTCCTGAACAGTGTGATACCGAGGTGACGACTAGCGCGGCCAGAGGACCTTGAGCTAAGAACCCTGAAGGCTGTGCAGTGTGTCTCAAATGTGAGTGTTTAAAAAAGGCAATAGTAAACTACAGACGAAGTAAATGACTATTCATACTGGGTGTCAGACTGTTACACATGGATGTTCAATGTGCTTTATTACACTGATGCAAGTCAAGAAACAGGGTTGCACAAGTCATATTAATGTAAACAATCTGCAGCCGGACTATCCATTCAATATTACAATACATTAATTCATTAACGTTTGTACAAAATTGAAGTGAATTTAAAAGGTCAATATTCGTTATGTACAGATGAGCCCACCATTCACTCTTCATCTACTATCACTGGAAACAGTCACCCTATTAACAGAACCTGTTCAGAGTAATGTAAACTACCACCAATCATGAGTAAATAATGTAACTGTATAGAATTCACATTAAGCTCGAATGCTTTTTAGCTGAAAATGACCTTCCATCAGTCCGAAGGTGGAGAACCTTTATAATCTGAGTGAGTTCACAAGCCGTTGAAGGTATTGGGGAGTGAGTAAGTTTAATCAGAGTCCAGCAGCAGGACCGGCACCACAACCCAAGAGGATCATAAGGGAGGCCGCTGTCTTCAGAATGCTGACGTTAAGTCAGATTTCACATGCCATTGAACCCAGAGGGCTTTTTCAAGCGGCAGCTCATCGAACGTAAGATCCATTTTCTTTACCGTGGTTGCTCGTTCAGAGGTGGTACGCTCTCCACGACATTTTTGTCGTTTGGCACAAACTTGTGTCGTCACAGACCACCCACAGCACAGAAGTGACCCGGTGATATACAACACCCAGAGTCAACTGGAGTCAGAGACTACGCTACCAAAACATACGTTTTATTGATAGATTGAGTAAACTATAAGTGTAATAACTAAATCAAAAGTGCACAAACAAGAAGGTCAATCATGTGGGACTAAACTGCAGTCAGGGAGGTCAGTGTAGAGCTAAATAAAGACCGTAAATAGTCACTCAAACCAAATAAAATGCACTTATTCACAGAAAACACACAATAAGTGACAATAATAAAACGCCCATGCAAAATATATATATAAACAAATATCACTGTGTCCCTTCAGCACAAAACCAAACAAACTAAAGTAAAACATAAAAAGGCAGATGCAATTAATCACTTTAAAAAGTGCACTAAAGTGTAATAGGCCTGGGAAAAGCAGTGGTTGCTCCTTCGTTGTGGATTATTTTACTGTTTTTATTACTGTTTACTTATATTTATTACTTGTTTTTTGTATTTTAATTTTACTATGTGTCTCTTGCTGCTGTAATCCTGCAATCCCCCACTGGGGGACTAGTACAGGAGTATTTGATCTCATCTTCAAGGACTCTGTGCTGGTTGTGACACGGCCTCCTCCCACAGTTGGAAACAGGCAGGCCTCAGCTGCCTCAGGTGTGTGAGGACCCAGGTAGAAAGGCCCAGGTGAGCTTCCCGCCCCTTTTATGAGCTCTGCCCCTTTGCCTGGGTCCTTAATCGCAGGCTGCCTGTGGCCTGCCTGACCACGTCGAGGTCACCAGCTTCTATCCGTAGTTTGCGCATCGAGCAGATGCACCTTCACCTGGAGAGGTGTCATCTTTCCTGCATGATGAACGCTGCAGGCAGAGAAGAAGTGCGCTCGCAGCTCCAGCTAAACGTAAGGTGGAAGGAGACGGACGTGAAGCCGCTGACTGCATTAACAACTAAAGCGTGGTATCTTTTCCTGACCAAGTTTTTAAATGTCATTTAACATGTCGTCATTGTAATCCCTACATGTGGAATTTAACTTTATCACCAGGGCCGAAGGAAGCAAGATGAGCAGCGGCATCTTCTTTGTAAGTAGTGCTGACTCCAGAAGAGGAAAGCACATATTTGTGGAGTTGATAAAACACTCGATGCAACTCTTCAACGTTATCACTGGCCCGGTATGAAGGCCGACATCCACAGACGGGTGAATGTTTTATGCAGGGTCCTTAGAGTCATGGAAAACCTGGAACAGTCATGGAGTTTTAAAATAGTTATTTCCAGGCCTGGAAAAATCCTTGAAAAAAATGAAATCCCCAAAGTGTTATATTATGTGTCAATGTTATATAAGTGTTATAAATGTGTTATATTCATGTGTTCATGACGTTCATTTACGCTGAGTTTGAAATAATTAATATGCTTTTAAAAGAAAGACGCTCAAAAATATAAGCAGGCACACAGACATCTGCAGACATCAGAAGAAGAGGACCTCTATCAAGGAGAAACTCATACATGTTACATTCAACGTAGCATGTATGATGCATGGAAGTCTTGCTGGTGTTTAGCTTTGGTTTGCATTCAGGTGACTGAGCCTGAGTTGGTCGGTATGGATCTAGTGGGCAAGCTGCACTGCACCACTAATGGCTACTTGTACATCTGTGTGATGGTGGACTATTTCAGTGGCTGGAATTATTCCCTCTCAGAACAAAGAGCTGAAAACGTTTCAGTGGATTCATCATGGATATTTAAATAAGTATGAAGCCCCTATAAGAATCCTGACCGACCGTGGCAAAGCATTTGCCAACAAAGTAAGTACAACGTGGTATTTACTGTCTTTTTGGTCACATCAACCATGGAAACATCACCATGGTATTCAAATAAATGATCCTCGTTATGCATCTTCTAGATCAACCTCGACTCGTGTGACACACTTGGCATTGCCAGAAGCCTCTGTGCTCCCTACCACCCTCAAATGGGTAAAAGTTAGACTTTTCTACTAAATGTATTCGATAACGCATGGAGAATGAATGACTGATTCCCATACTTAAGTTCCATTTCAATTTAAGAGCTTTGAAGAAGAAAATGCTGCTCGATTTTGCTACGGATGAGGCTGCTATCATTCAGTTGAAGAAATAAATAGCTTGCAGCCTGGTCACTGACTCAGGTTTGTCTTTTATGTTAATGTTTTGTCATATGCATTTTAGATGAGAGCAGATTCAGAGTCCAGGGAGACAGAAAGATGGCCATGACGACTGGGTAAGACTCAACTGACAGTTATGTAATCTTATAGCTATAATATATTACTAATCCACTGCCTTGCTTCTCCTCAGATCCAGGGTGCAACATACAGCCTCTGGTTTTGTTTGATTTTAGGATCATCTGCTTAATACTAAAAATATTAGATAACCACCATATTTCTTGCATGTCATGTGATTAAGGATTGATGGCATATTGTGTTGCATTATTTATTCTGACTTAAAATAAATGTGTTATTTCTTCAAAGAGCCTAAAAATAGTCCATTTAGTGTAAAAACTCCTAGTCCCAGCAGACCTGTCTAGTTCCGGGTTTGTCACGTGACTGCTGGCGCATGTAAACACATCGAGACGCGGCTGTTTACAAACGTCTCGTGTCTCTGCGTCATCTCGCCGGGAGGAAAACAAAAACGGGATGGAAATTGAAAACGCTCGTCCGTATTTCTTTGGAGACATCGGTGAGTATGAAATAAAGACAACATGGCCGGAGAGAATATCGCTTTATCGGGTCTTGACCCATGTTGTCTTTATTTCACCCGGTTTGACCGTCAGCGCGATGCTAGCTATAGCTGCTAACGTGCTACAAGCTGCAGCGTGGTTTCCTGCATGCAAATCCTCTCCTCTCCTGCAGCTGTCAACTGCAAATGTACATTCCTGTACCTGGTATGAAGTAATGAATCACCTGTGTGGACAGGTCATACATGACAGGGTTCATACGGCCATGGGAAACCTGGAAAAGTCATGTACATGTGTTATATTCATGTGGTCATGTCGTTCATTTACGCTGAATTTGAAATAATTAATATGCTTTTAAAAGAAAGACGCTCAAAATATAAGCAGGCATACATACAGGCATCTATATAAATGTTTTTTTTTATTTTAATCGAACTATTGTCTCATTCATTTGTGTCATTTAAAGTTTACTGTATGCTTTGTATTCTCATTGTTAGTTTAAATACTACATTTACTCACTTTTTACTGTTTACACTGAGATTTTAAAGTCATGGAAATGCATTGGTCACAATGTGTATGACCCTGTTATTACTACCTGAGATGACATGTCATGTTCCAGCTTTGTTGTCTGTGTATGAAGGACTAGGTTTCGTGAATTGTCACTCCTCAGTGCGTTGGGCAGACTCTATAGTGTGCAGGGAATACATGATGTCTGGTATTACCATATTCATAATTTCAGCTTAAAAGGACTCAACAGGGTAGAATTTGGCGTTTCACAGCTACCTGGGTCATGAGACCTTTACTAAACTCAGTAATTATAACAACCAATCTTGTTATCTAGAACAACTTTTTCCTGTAAACACAATACCACATATAACACAACAGGTTGACACTACATGTCACCCCATTATAATACTAACGCTGCAAACTGCTCCACGGCCCCCAGGCTGCTGGTCGGAGAGGACGGAGGTGCACAAGGCGGCGGCGCTGGGCCAGACTTCACAGCTGGAGCGCCTCATCAAAAGCGGAGCCTCGGTCAATGTCGTGGCGGTGGACTCCATCACGCCGCTGCACGAGGCCTGCCTCCGAGGTCAGGCCCAGTGTGTGCGCCTGCTGCTGGACGCTGGAGCCCAGGTGAGCCGCCGGCCTCATCACGTGACCTGTAAAGAAAACAGCTGGCCTATATGTAGAGTTCCTACGGTCATGGAAAACCTGGAAAAGTCATGGAGTTTTAAAATAGTTATTTCTAGGCCTGGAAAAGTCCTTGAAAAAGAAAAAAAAATCCCAAACGTTTTGTAAAAGTCATGTAAATGTGTTATATTCATGTATTTCATGTTTACACCGAGATTTCACAAAATGTTTGGTCATGGAAATTTGTTTTAAAGTCATGGAAACCCATTGGTCAGAATGTGTCTGTAACGACTCTGCGTTTCCCCGTGAGTTCTGGGCGGCACACAAGGCAACGCACTCGGGATGGGGTTAGTAACACGCTTTATTGTCTGACTCGGGTGCGCTCTCGGCCTCGCCCCTGAGCGCAGCTGCCTGCTGGTCTCGGGTCCTGTCGCGCCGTCGCCTCGGCTTACTGCTCTTCAACCAGCTGCGTCGCCTCCCCTCCTCCTTCGCTACTGCTGGTTTTTAAACAGGGAGAGACACAGACACCAATTGCCCCCAGCTGAGCCTGATTATCCCGGCACCTGTTCTCTGAATCGCTCCCCCCTCTCTCCCTCTGCACCTGAGCATAACCCCGCCCCCGCAGTGTATGAACCCTGTTTATATGTAAACTTAATCAGTAGATTGTATCCCACATTTTATATCATCACATTTCTTTCATAAAAAATGTTAAACCATTAAGTTCAGATGTTATTATATTGCAGAGAACAAAGGAGGGTTATGTAAAAGAAAAGGAAAAAACAAAGAGATGTAAGAGGTTGAAGCGCCTCCGTGTGTAAGATCCTGTCTCCCACAATGCACCTCAGGTGGATGCGAGGAACGTAGACGGGAGCACCCCGCTGTGCGACGCCTGTTCGGCCGGCAGTCCGGAGTGCGTCCGGCTCTTGCTGGATCGCGGCGCCATGGCCGACCCGGCCCTCACGTCCCGCACGGCCTCGCCGCTCCACGAGGCCTGCATGGGAGGTGAGGGCCCTGCTGTGAGATCAAGCTACGCTGAGCGCTACAAAGACACTCAGGTGGCGACTAATGTCATTCTCCAGGAAACTCTGACTGCGTGAAGCTCCTGATCGCCACGGGCGCTCGTCTGGAGGCGTGCGACCTTTACTACGGGACGCCGCTGCATGCGGCTTGTGCCAACAAACACGCTGACTGTGTGAAGGAGCTGCTCAACGCAGGTGAGCGGCAGCACAGCAGAGTGGGGAAGCTAGCCTTACTTCATAAAAGGAAACTACATTGTGACCCATTGGAGCACATGTTTGGTCTTTCCATGAGGTTATGTTCACAAAATATCAAATATCACCAGCCTTATCCTCTAAGAACTGACATGAATGTCCTTCCCCTGTTAGGTGCGAAGGTGAATGCCGCCCGGCTGCACGAGACTCCGCTGCACCACGCGGCTAAACACATGCACAAGGAGATGGTGGAGACGCTGGTGGAGTTCGGGGCCAACGTCCACGCCAGGGATCAGCACAACAAGAGACCTGTGGACTTCACCGCGCCGGGCTCGCCGCCTGCAGCCTGCCTGCAGTTCTATGAGAGTGAGTCAGGTGCATGGAAGTTATTCCTGGACAGCGCCGTAGTGTCGACGCCGCACCAGCAGATGGCGAGCAAGGATCACGTTTCACTTCCAGTTGTTTCTTCCTCCTCTCCCTAGATAACCCCATGAATCTGCAGCAGCTCAGCAGGTTGGCAGTGAGGACGATGCTGGGCACCAGAGCGCTGAAGGTCATAGGTCAGCTGGACATACCGAAGCTCATCATCGACTATCTCTGCTATCAGTGAGCGTCCCGGAGGAGGAAGGAGGAGGCGGGTATGACGCTGTATTAGAAGATCAGTCGGCTCAGTTTGAGCACAGCTTCTGTTTATCAGGTTCTGCACGTGAAATGTTCCAGTGGGGCGGAGACAGAGGAGCATTCCTGTTCATTGTGTTCACACTCACGCCAACGATTGGATTTTAAAGTTACTATGAGTTAACTGCTTACGAAACCGTCTCAACATGAATACAGAACAGGAAACGGAAACCCTAAAATATGAATCCAAACTGTCTCCTCAACAGCAGGCGGCGCTGCTCCCTTTGGCTTCTGCTGCGTCACGATGATGTCTTTCTTAAAGGTATTTTAGTTTCATTAGTAGTTGATAATGGAGGCACCAGTGTGCAATATGAATTGGGACAGTCTGGATGTTTAGAAGTGTCTGCATGAGGCTCTTCTCCACAGTCGGTGTTTTACTTCAGTAGATGGAGTTTGGAGAAACGGCACGAGAGCAAAGCAGCGACGTTCTTCTGTGGACGTATTTTAGACGACTAAAAGACTCTTTATCAGATTAAGTAAACGTTGTACTTTACTTCTGCCTCCACCGTTACTTAGTCTGTGTTATTGTGTGACTGGTGTTTTTAAAGGGGTTCATTTTGGATTCACCAAAGTCACGCTGGTACTCCTGTCTTTCCCGTCTCTATCCAGCAGCTGTGGAGAACCGCTTCATACTTCTAAACATCCAAAGTATCCATTCAAGTGTAAATTGCAGCTATAAAAGTCTTAGTTTGTCACTATAATAAATAGAAGCACTGCAGAAGAAGAGTGTTCCTCTAATATTAGAGGTTTTTATTTGTATCTGAATAAGTGTCAGAGCTCAGGGAGACAAAGGGCAACATCATTTGCCCAACTCAAGGTTGCTGGGTTGAATCCTGGATTTCCAGGTAAAATGTCTGCATGTCTCTGAAGGCGCCGGCGTCCCGTAAACACTGAGCAGCAGACAAACGTGAAAAGGCCGAGTCATCGTGTATGTGCTCCGTCAACAGAAGGCCATCTCTTTAAAAACACACTAATACCGAGCGGTGCTGCTGTCCTGCAGCTCTGAGTGACTCTCTCCAGATGCTTCGCTCCGGCTCTGAATCCTGTGATTCTCAGCCTCGGCCTCCTCCTTCTCCTCCTCCTCTTCCTCCTCCTCCTCCTCCTCCTCCTCCTCCTCCTCCTCCTCCTTCTCCTCCTCTTCCTCCTCCTCCTCCTCCTCCTCCTCCTCCTCCTCCTCTTCTTCCTCCTCGTCCAGCGTCGAACAGACGGCGATCCTGGCGGCTCTATTTATAGCGTCGCAGAGACGACCCAGAGAGCTCGTGAGGTCGGGGTATTTTTAGGAGGAGGCGCAGGAAGTTGCTCCACAAAGTGTCTCTTTATCGGCTCTTTAGTTGACACGGCCCGTTTTGGAAGTCCAGCTGCTGCAGTTGCCGTGGAGATGGCACATCTTCATGCAGGAACTTCTGGCCTCGTCTGCTGCTACTCCATAAACACGCCGAGCCGTTTACAGTTTGTTTAATCGGAAATGTAAATTCCTGGGAACGGATCTTCCATCATTATCGGAACTTTTCAATAGTTTTCATGCTGCAAAAATGCAGTCTGGCTCGTCATAATCTCCGCCTGTAAATAATCCTGAAGCACAGATCGTTCCTTCTTCCTGTGTGGCGTCCAGTTGTCTGAGATGAGGAATGGTCCATATTCCAAAATAGGAGCGTTGAACGACTTGTCTGGTTGGCGCTGTCTGCGCTCTCGCTTTAAGTGTTGTCATGTTGAAGTAAATGAAGTCAGGTTTAATCTGCGCTGATGTTCAAAACACACTGAATTCATCTTTTTGCTGAGAACAAAAAACAACTGAGGAATGATCCCTAGAATGTGTCATCATCACTATTTATCTTTAGCTGTACAGAAGTGTTGCTCTGAATATGTTGATTTATTGAATAAATGGCTCCGTTGACGTGCTTGCTGTCCTCGTGCTGTTGCATGAACCCGGCTCTCGTGCACGTAGTGCATGCTGCCGCCTGTCTGCTGCCAACTTATTGTCGTAAACACAACTCGGAGCAGTGTGTGATATTAGTATAGTCTCATAACGTGAGAACGCTCTCCACTCGTTACTGATGCTCTCTGTGCGACACCAGCTGGTCCGCGGTGGAACTGCAGGCGTCCTCTCCGCACTGGTCGCTCCAAGACGTCGTTGATCTCTCTGGCATCCCAAAATATGAGTGCAGAGGACTCTCTGGTGTACATTTTACAGTGTTTTGGCTGACTTGTTCAGCCGGAAAGGCTGAAAGAGACCGAGGGGGAACACCTCGTAGAACTGGCATTAATCACTACGGCAAACATTTGATTAGATTATTGCTTATTTCGTAATATTAGCTTTTATTAGGCGTTTATTAAGTCCAATGTTCACTCTCCATTAATTCCTGAAGTGTCTGTCTCTCTGGCTGCTGGATGCTGTGCCATGTTCCCCCTAGCTGTGTTGACCCTGACACCGATGAGGTTTCTACTTGTTTATCAGAGCTTTTCTCTGGAAGCGCTGATCAGCAGATCATCTTGTCCCAAACGGAGTTTTAAAGTGAGGACACACTTTCTTCTCCTTTCTTTAAACGCAATCTCTCGGCCACCGACGAGAAGCTTGTGGTCGTTTAGAGTTTGATCTACACGTCGTTTACGATAAACTTCAGTCTGGATGTTCTAACCTGACAGGCTGTTAAAACTGCAATTTCTCCTTCCCAGGTCAGATGAGGATTAAGGGAGTCAATGGAACCATAGATAGTTGAGATTGAGCGTTTTTGCGCTGGATCTAGAGTAAGCAAGGCGTCAACCATAGATCCTGGGGGGTGATTAGGGAAGTGAGGATATTCCGTTTTAATAAAGTGTCTAATCTGCAGAAAGCGGAAGAAGTTAGATTTTGGCAAATTGAACCTAGATGACAGTCCAGTGCAGAGAGTTGACAATTCTGTATGATTGGCAAGAAATGGGTCTCCCTTCAAAGAGATGTAATGCTACACGTGGCTCATAGTGTCATGGTTCTCAGGTAGTAGAGCAAAGACTCAAGCGCAGAGGATGACACTGGAGATGAGGGGAGCCAAAAAGGCGAGGTCTTTTACGAGGCGAAGGTCAGATCAGTCCGGGAAGGCAAACACATTCGACTGGGAGAAAAAGATCAAAACAGAGTAATGCAGAGTCCAAAACCATATAAGATTTTCCATATTGTAATTGTAATTTAGACTCAGATTTAGATACTATATTATTTAGATTCATATTTAGTGATTGTTCATTATAGTGATTGCATAATTGTATGTTATAGTTTGCATGTTTAGAATAATCATTGATGTATCAACGGGCGGACTTGTTTCACGGTTGCACCAGAATTCAGTAAAAAAGAACGGAGCGAACTTTCTACCGTTGTTGAAACACACGACACGCGTAGACTCGTTCTTTCCGTCTAAGAGTGGTTAAATGAATGAATATGTTAAGAACTATTTACTGATGACAAGAAGGGAATTTTAGCCACTACATGATCTCTGTATTATATTCTCTACATCCTCGTGCATGAATATATCATCTGCTGTACAATCCACCCGGGAGGTACAGGGAGTTCAAAAAATGGTCCAGCATGCAGCCGTTGATTTTCCAGAAAACAGAAATGTATTCTGACCGGCCACAGCATGGAAACACTAACATTTCATTTAGTCTATCGTCTCAGGCGCTCTCCAGACAACTAAGGAGGGGATAAACTTCCAGCAGACAAAACACTGGCCTCATTTGCCCAACTCAAGGTTAACAGAGTTCATATCCAGAAGCTGCAGTGAGGCGATGTTATGGGAGCAAATTGTGGTATTTTACTTCCTTATCTTTCAGATTATATCATGCATCTTTTCAATCCAACTGAAAACACATCAGAACAATAAACTTGATCAATTTGAAGATCGTTAATGTAATTGATAACTAAATCAAGTTACAAGTGATACAATTATTTCATTTTTAAAACCAATGGATAAATATTGTTTTATTTTTGTACGTTTTTATTTTTGATATTTTAGTAAAAGAATAAATGAATCACAAACTCCCCTGCAGAAACAATCAGCCAAACCACCTCATACTAAACGGGAAAAACTCAAAGTCATTCTAACAGAGATAAAGTATAACAACAACACACACACACACACACACACACACACACACACACACAGTGCATTGCACTGCTCACTGCACTCCTCTTGCAGCTGACCCATAGTGTCTCGTATTTTTTTATGTTACATACAAATGTGGTATTTAATGAATAAATGTGACGCTAGACATTCACTCTAATAACACTGGGCCCTGATTGGCAGCAGGGTCTCTCTTTCAGATACGGTCCACATGGAGGATGATGTGCATTTACACGACTACTGTACAATTCTGATATATTTGCACTTTCATTTCATGCTATTTTCTACTTCTACTACATTACCTTTCTGAAGGACATGTTGTACTTTTGACTCCTGTAAATTGACATTTATAGTTACTATTCACTTTTTATATTAAAAACCTTTTTTATTTATATAGGTGGCCTGTGAAGGATAAGCGGTGACAGATAATGGGATGGGAACATGTGATGTGCTTATATTATGTGATGCTGTACCAACAGTCTAATCTACCAAGTACTATGCAGAGGATTTAAAACCGGCTTCTCATTGACGAACTATAATATTAAAGTATTCTTATATGTATTGGTTCGTGATAAGAACAGAAGAGTATAATATTCCATAATACCTTTACACTTTGAAAGCAGCTATTGTGCGTCATGAGGTTTTTCTATGTTTGTTATTTTAAAGCTATTGGTAACTTTATTAGAAATATTTGTTCTCTGAATGCCCCTTTAGTGGGTCAACATTATCTGTTTTTACACTTTTTTCTGAAAAGGGCAAACTTTCTCCATCATATTAATTCATGAAACAACTCAAAGGAACGAGGAAAAAAAAAAAGCTTCCCGTCACATGAGCGTCTGAATGACTCCTGAGAATCCTTCAATGGTGTGTGTGTGTGTGTGTGTGTGTGTGTGTGTGTGTGTGTCTTCTCAAGGAAGATGGCACTTAATAAAAACTCAGTCATTGTATTCTCAATTTATTTGACAAGGTACTTTACATGGTAAAAACAAACAACAGAAGCAACAACTATTAACAAGAGAGATGACATAACATTAAGAAACTAAACAAAAACAGAGTTAAGTAGCATCACAGGTTAAAAGCAGATTTAAATAAATGAGTTTTAAGTGCCGTTTTGAAAGTGGCGAGTGATGAGAATGTCTGAGGAGATGGAGAGAGAGTTCCAGAGGGAGGGGCGGCATGGAGAAGAAGGATTTTTGTGATGTTCTTGACGTGGCGTCCAAAGGTGTTGGCAGGACCAGAGTCCAGATATAACCACGACCCATGGAAACCTGTGAGGCGAGAAAGCTCAGAGACTCCGGGGAAGAAGCAGAGTTAGTGATGTTGATGGGACATGAATTCATAAAAGAAGAGAGGAGAGAGGAGCTCAGTGTATCCTAAGAGGTCCCCAGCAGTCTCAGCCTGCAGCAGCATCTCTAGGGACCAACACAGCTGTTACATGTTGAACTCCTCAAACATAAAGATGACATCATCGCGATCAGCAGTCTTCTCTCTCTGTTGCTAATAGTATTTTGGTGCTTGGACTCGTTTTTGCAGCATGTCAAGCAGCAGCTTTCTCACTGACTATTAATGGTGTCAGCGTTAATAACAGCCTCATAACATCTTTACATTGACACTATTAGACGTCTTTTAAAAGGCTGTGCCGACTACTTCTGTGTTATTTGGCCGTTTGATAGTCGAGAGCAACGGCCGGTATTTACTAAATTATTAATTCATATAAATGAGAATCAAATATGATGAATAATCTCTCAAAAAATGTAATTAAATTAATGAAACTATATTTCTGAATCTCTAGAATTATACAAATCACAAGTTTTGTCTTCTGCAGAATCTGAACTTCCATTTCAGCTCATAAAACCTTGTTAATGATTCTAAAGAACAACATGAGACATGAAAGTGAGACGCTGCAGCTCAACACACTTCACTCACTGACAGTTTGATCCAAACTGGCTTCAGTTATTTTAAGAATGATAATATGATCTGAAGTGAGCGCTGCTGTTCATTTCCTGCTCCTTAGATTTCGTAACCAGACTTCTGTCACATCAGAATCCAACGCTGCAAGTTCAAACCAGAGTTTGACCTTTGACCTCTACATTTTCACTAATATCTCTCACTTGATGTTTGCAGCTTTTTAATTAGTGAGCCGTAGAGATGACTTTGAGGAAAGTATTTCTCTGAATGCTTCTTATTAGTGTTGACTTTCAGGTTATTTATGTTGGATATGAGCTGCTCTATACAACTCATTTACATTTAATTTACTTTTATCTTTTTAATTATGTATAAAAATAGATAATACAAAATAAACTTAAATTCATACTTGAGCCCATTCAGACAGGATGTATTATTTCAGTTTTTTTCATCTCATAAGTCTGTGATCTTTCCACATTAATAAACCCCCGACTACCCTCAGTTATTCAGACACTCTTCATTTTAAAAGTCTTTATACATTTATTCTGTTTACTGAGTTTCATCATCTTAGCTGTCAGTGAGACAACTGAAGTAATAGAAAAGGACGTTAGTGATCAACTCGTTATCAGTCAACTCACACAATGAGGGAAATAGACATTACTGGTGAATAATGCTAATATTAAAATTATCCTTAAACCCCTCAGTGATAAGATGACACGTGTTTTACTGTAGAATATAATTATTTATTACAGAACCAGCTCCTGTCGTTAATCTAAAATACCCTTTGGAACTTCTTTTATGACGTGACATTGATCATTTTATTGATCAGCTTCAGTTTAGTTAAAATCACAACTTCTTCTTTATAGTCACCATCATGTCATGCAATTGTATTAATACTGTATATATTGAACCAGAGGCAGAAACATTTATTTGAGTTCACATTCATTTTATTGTGTATGAAAGGGAGACACCTGATCACCAGGAGAAACCCTTTCATGATTGATTAAAGTTCATAATTTAAAGTTTCCAATTAGCTGAATATTTTTTTCTTTTTGTGGGAGGAAACCCGAGTACCAGGGGAAAACCCACGCAGACACAGAGAGAATATCCAAACTCCACACAGACAGAAAGAGGACAGAATCTGTGTATGGAGCCAAATCCAGGCAAGAGTTTTGATCATTTGAAAAAGAAAAAAAATGAACCTGAAAGTTCAAGTTTTGGTCTTGAACTTTGAAAAATTCCACAGAAAGAAATGAATAAATAAAAATAGGTGTATTACCCGAAATGTTTGTTGGGGTTAAATATAATTTAGATTCAGTTCTGGAATTTTTTTTTATAGAATATATGAACTTTCAGGTTCAAACCTTATTTTCAAAAGATCATAACTATTGCCCAGGATTTGGCTCCACATCTGTGAGGCTGCAGCGCTAACCACTGAGCCACTGTGTCGCCCGGAAGGAGGGAGAGAGGAAATAGAGGGGGAGCGGGATAGAGGGAGGAAAGATGGAGAGAGCGACACACACCGTGTTGACAAGGGGTCCTTGTGATACGTTTACCTGACTCAGAGGCCCAAGAAAGACCCGGCTGAGGATCTGGCTCCTCGTCCTGCAGCAGGGTTCCACATCTTTTGGCCCAATCCATCAGATCATCGTCCAACTGAAATATATTGAACCAGAGAGGCAGAAACATGGAACATTTATTTAAAAATATAAAATCTTTAGAAAATAAATGTAAGCGTACATCATCCATCACTATGAAAAAAATTGATATTTACCTTTTTAATAAGAGGGTTCTTCTCTCTCCTCCTCTCCTATCTTCCAACCTCCTCTGTCCTCCTCTCTTTGTAAAAAACAATTCAAAAACTTTAGACAATGAATGTAAACATATAAATCATCCATCAGTATGAAAAAAGAGATAGAAATGTATATTTACCTTTGTAATAAGAGGGTTCACACGTTCTCCACCTCCTCCTCCTCCTACATTGAATACAACTTACCAGAGCAACTTTATACATGAAGTAAAACGTAACATATCCAAAACTTGATATATGAAATAAAACTTAACACATCTAAAAAAGCATTATACATCAAATAAAACTTAACACATCAAAAAAGTCATGCATTTAAAACAACTTGTGTGTTTGTTTGTATGTGTATACATGCAAGAGAAAGTAAAGTTTTTTTTTAAAGAAGAAAGTGGTGTGTGTGTGTGTGTGTGTGTGTGTCAGTCGACCTCCATCGGCTCGTCGAGTTCCTCAGCTGGTTCTGGGGGATCTACCTCCATCGGCTCTTCGGGGTCCTGAAGAGGAGTGGAGGCTCTTTGGAAACAACAAAATAAGTTATCAGAATTATGCAGATGGAACACAATGTTACATAACCATGTGACATGGGGACTGTTGTCCAATACAAGCACAGTACAATGTGGACCCATCAGTAATTAAAAAGCAGAGAATATTCAACATCTAAACAAAGACGTAGGTAGTTCTTTCTGCAGTCTTATATTTTATTCCCGTCTAATTCTATTTTAGTTTGTCTTAATTTCCTGTTCTCTTGGCGCTGTAATGCTTTTAATTGTATTTGAATGTCATTTTGTGGTGTGTTTCTTTTAAAGTTTAGCTTTTGATGTTTTGTGAACCTTCAATGGCCTGGTGAATAAATAAGCTTACCGTCTCACGCTTAGCCAAGAGGAGGGGATAGAAGAGGAGGGGGAGGAGGAGGAGCTAGAAGAAGGGTGGGAAGAGGAGCTAGAAGAAATGGGAGTAGAGACAAGACTAGAGGAGTTAGAGGAGAGGGAGGCTGGCTTACGGGACGCCCTAGGGTGAGCAGGCAGGTTGGGGGCCGGGTTGAGGGAAGGCCTCCGGACGAGTCGACCCGTCTAGAGGTAAAAAAAAAAAAATACAACCATCAGACCACTGCTCCACACATGGAAACAAACCAAGGACTGTTGCATCATAGCTCTCACATCACATAGTGAATTAAAAGGATCAGAGCCACTATGCAGTAACACTTCATTGAAACTAAATGTCATACATCAGGGGTATTCAATTAAAATTCAACGGGGTCCAGTTAGAGAATTTCCTGATGTAAACGTCCGGGACATCACATTAATGTCTAACGTGCACTATGACTTACTCCCATATATATTGAAGTAGATTAATAGTTGTATTAACGTCTGTATGTAGTCAACAACTAACTGTCATTACAACTATAGTAAATTCAATAGAACAATATCTCAACAATATGGTATTGTCAGATTTAAAGTTGAACTGGATGAATTATAAGTAATACATGAACTACATTCATTCTTTCTATAAGTTTTACAATCAGAGACCGCATACGATTCACCCCAAAGACAGACATAACATTATTCAATAAACAGATGATGAAAGAAACGTATCAATAAAGAATCAAAATAAGCGCGTGGCATTCAGGTTCTTGGTGTTCTTACCATGCTGCTGAGTGCGTCGAACTGGAACCGACGGGCCATCTGAGGGAAAAACAAACAACAAACAAGATAATTACTATTATTATCTGTCTAGAAGCTCTATTACAGTTTACACAATCAGTCAAAAAGGATATTTCTGTGGTTGTTTCACTCTCTGCTGCTCATCGTGTTAATATTTGGGGCACAGTGACATAAAAGTGACACGTTTATGAACGTCTTTTTGTGAAATAGCCTCCTCTAATATCAATCAAACTTTATTTCAGACTCAAGGTCCAGATAGTGCAAAACATGAAATAGAAAACTCCTCACAGGAGAGCTGCTGTTGCATCTTCACCCGGGGAGCGTTTAAAACGCAGATATAGCGGTCTACTTTTCACGAGACATATTTGCTGTGTGTGCTCAGCGCTCACCTGTGTGCGCGCGCACGTATCCATGGGCAACGGGGCGGAAAGGGGTTTTGTGTGTTTTTGAACGATGACAAGCCGGAATGAAAACAAACCAAAATGAAATAGTAACGAGGCTATTTTTTAAATGTAGGGAGTAGAAAGTACAGATATTTGCGTGAAAATGTAAGGAGTAGAAGAAAAAAGTCGTCTGAAAAATAAATACTCCAGTAAAGTATAGATACCCAAAATTTCTACTTAAGTAACGAAGTATTTGTACTTCGTTACTTGACACCTCTGTAGTAACGCATTACTTTTACTAAACATGAAGCATTTTTATGAAGCAGTGAACAAAGTTACCAACAATACTTAGTTTATCATTGCTTTCACCTGCACAGCGCGCTACATTTAAATACAGCTCACATGTTGATGAATTAGTATGAATAATCCAATATTATAAACATGATATTTAACTTTGAAATGAGCCAATCTGCAAGAAACGTATTTATTTGGTACTTATTGTACTGATAATACTTCTGAACCTGATTTTACAATTTTACAATTCACAGACCAGAGGAAATATGTTTCAGTAACGTTAAAGTTTAGAGAGATAATAAAATCAACTTCATGAGTGTTTAACTTGTACTTTTTGTACTCATTACTGGCTAACAACACGGTGGTTGAGTCCTTACCTTGTTCACTGAAGGTTGAGTTGGGTTAGCTTGAATTGCGTTAGCTTAAATTGCGTTAGCTTGAGTTGGCTTAGCTTGCTAGCTAGTTGTTGAAGTGGTCTTCAGGAGAAGTTCAGATTTGCTGTCCTCTCGTGGGGTCCTCAAGCGCAATGAGGAGAAAAGAGGAACACTGTTCTCTTATAGGAACACGGCGTTCTATAGAAGATGACGTCAAAACCTGGGCCACGCCCCCTGGCTGCCAGAACGTCACTCAAAACGGCTGTTTCTGGGCCACGCCCCCCGACTGCCAAATCACTACTGAATGTCTATCTACTATTATCAATTATCACCTGTTATGAAATGGGTAACTGATATATTCATACACATCACAACCTGATTTGTTGTATACATTTTATTCTATTTACATCTTATTTAAAAAAAAAGTTAATTACTACAATAAAACCCATAAATCATAAATCTGACAAAAGCTGGCCCACGTTACTGGAGAAACCATGATTTAGTACATATTTTAGTCGGCCAACTTTAATTAAACTGCAATCATCTGTACACCAGAATATTTACAGGTTTAGTCAAGATATTTTTGAGGACCTTTTTTAATTTGGTTGATTGTGGGGGGGAAAAGCAGCAGTGTTTCCGAGCACCAGAATATCTTGGGCAAAACTCTCATTTTGAGTCTGACAGTCGGCCCTGCTCAGTCTTGGTCCTCCCTCGGCTCCCCATCCACCAAAGGACCCGGCAAAACGGCCCCAGGAAATATTTATTACTGTCTGAAATATGCAGTAAGAAGTGAGAGCCAGCATTGGAATTATTGTAGGTACTCCCAATGCACTAATCTGAAAAGAAACATTCCAGCTCTAGAAATATATTTATCAAAACAAAAGGCTACTAAAATGGTAGCCGTTTATGTCTGAAATGATTCAGCATATATATAAAGCTAGGGAGATTTTGGCATGTGGCAGCCAGATATATTCCCCATTTGAGGGATTCAAACTGTGACCTTCCTTGGGATCTCTTTGCCACCTGCTACCCACGCCATCCAAATGGCCCAAAACTGTCCAAATATGGGAGACTTAGTAGTTTATGGTGAGAAAGGTTACAGCTAGGAATGATTGACGACCCAAAATGAAACACTATCGTCATTGAACTGTAAAGGTTTGTCATCCGAAAAGATATTGATTGTGGAAAGTTGCATACAAGTGTTTCAAGTTGTAACATTTTTGGATCTTGATGATGTTTCCACCCCAATGTCAATGGATTTCAGGCTCAAACATGCATATCTTTGAATAGTCAGGCTTGAATACTACAACGCCCTTTCCAGTGTTTATTGTAAATAGTATTTTTAATGGTTTCTGTTAAGTAAGATGAGCAGGAGCATATGTCACTCTTACCTGTCTTAAAAACTTGAGAGCCCTGCAAATACATTGTACATAAATGTGTCTTCTCAATATTGCCCTGATTTTGTACAAGCTAGTTCAGATGTGTTTACTATGCTCTATGAACACCACGTATGTTGAGATGGCAAAACAGATGCTGACTTAAAATGACTTTAGGGGACTTCCGGTGGAGCGGTATATGGAGTAGTCGCACGCGTCATACTCTCCCGTAACTTTTTCTATTACAACCTTTCCCCCCCCGAAAAGTCAATTAATAGCTTGCACAAAGGCAAGTACTGTCTTTTAACCTGACCATGACCAGCAAAAGTAAGCCGAGCAGGAGGGAAGACTCTAAGAAAGACGCCCCGACGCCCCAGGCGAGTCAGGTTAGCATGTCGGACCTGACTAGCTTGCTGGAGGAACATCGCAAGTCGCTATCATCTGCCCTCTCTGCCCAACTCAAAGCTTCGTTCTTGTCTCTTGAATCGAAACTAGATGTGATTCAAGCCACAGGAAGTGAGAATGGTGAGCGAATCGCAAGTTTGGAGACTAACGGCAACTTAAACAAAGACCGCTTCCAGGCCCTCGAGTCCTCATGCGCCACGCTGACCGAGCCATGTGCCAAGCTCAAAGCTAAAAACCTGGACCTGGAGGGGCGTAGCCGACGAAACAATCTGAGGATTTTTGGGCTGCCGGAATCCATTGAAGGACCGAGACCCACACGCTTCTTTTCTGACGCCAGGGTGGAAATACTTCGATGTGCTGGAGACCGCCCCAGAGTTGGACCGGGCTCACCGGTCTGGGAGACAGACCCAGACCGGTCTGTGCGCTTTCATCGACATCAGACCAAGGACCTGGTGATCCGAGAAGCCCGAAAGCAAAGGAACGACCTCAAACACAGGGACACTCCGGTGCGCATCTATGAGGACTACTGCCCCGACGTCCTGGAGCAGCGGGCAGCATCATGGCGGTACTTTACAACTTGGGCTGTGACCAGCTCTACTATACCCGGCGAGACTTCATATCACCGACAAAGATGGTAATAAGAGACGTTTCTCATCAGCCAAAGAAGCCACCGCCTTTGTCGGAACTCGACTGGACTCATAATGACTGCGACCCACTAAAACAAGGCGCAGCCCTCGGTCTGAAAGTTGGCGTTATTTTCAATCAAACCTGGTTACGGTGGTAAGAGTTTTGTTGTTACAACCGTTTTGCGTTGACAGTACTTTACATTGTTGTTATTAAACAATGTGGGAGCCAAATGAGATCAACATTGTTCCTAAATGTGCACACCGGGTGGCGCTGTGCTGTGTTCTGGGAGTCGCTATGTGCAGGTGTTGGGCCCCGGAAAGGGCAAAAGGTTTTGACCGCTTCGACGGTACAGGTTGGGAAAGGGTAATTGTTAGGCATCTAGGAAGCCTATCCATGTCATAATAGAAAGACAATAAATCATCTTACTCATACAACTTGTCGTGGATCACTAAAAGAGGATAAAGGAACACGTTTGATCGAGGCACATCATATAGCGCGTCAGCCAGACCTACCCGAAGGGAAAAACACCTCAGTAGCCCAGGTATGGGACCGGGCTCCTTTAACAAACAATAATTTGTTTTCAATCTATGCCTGCACCTGCTAAGGGGGGCACTGCACATTGGGAACTGCAACCAATAGACAGGTAGTAGTATAAAAACAGGAAGCCTTAGAGGACTAGGCAATTGTTATTGTGCTCACGGTTTATTTTATGGGTATGTGTGTTGTTGTTGTTTGTGTTTTGTTGTGTGTTTTTTGTTTTTGTTTTTTTCTTCTTCTTCATTTTTTCTCCTTTTTGTTGTTGTTGTTTCTCCCCCTAACTATTCAATACCTCTGTGATATTAGCAAGTATCTATGCCCCTGTCTGGGATGGTGTAAGATTTATCAGCCACCTCTTCTCACCTCTCCCTGACATAGACAGCCATCAAATGATCTGGGAGGTGACTTTAATCTTATTCAGGACTCCAGTCTAGACAGATCCTCCTCCAGACAACACACCTTCTCAAATTCGGCAACGGCACTAAAGACATTTACAGAACAACTTGGTCTCAGTGACCCATGGCGATCTGCTAACCCATCTGCAAGAGCCTTTTCCTTTTTCTCCCATGTTCATCACACGTATTCGAGAATTGACTTTTTCCTCATGGACAATAGACGTTTACACTGGACCAACTCCAGTACTTACCACAGTATTGTGACCTCAGACCATGCTCCTACTTCAATTGACATATGTTTCCCTAATCACAGCTTTTTATCAAGACTTCATTGTGACTGATTTTCGACCCGGCAACATAACTTAGAAGCTCCTTAATTAAGAGTAGGAGTTTATTAAATAAAACATATTTTCACTGATTTAAAGAACGTTGGAAAAAGGTGACACTGGCAATGAAATCACACCACAATGTAGCAAATTAGCTCTTGTTGCATTGGTGCAGCCTCAAACTCACACTATTAGTTGGATTTTTGATTATTTAATCATGAATACAAAATGTAGTTAAGAAAAACAATGGTCTTTCAAAGGTTTTTGGGCTCGATAGGGTTCTACAAGTGAATGTGTGTCAACTTACCTGGCTTTCAAATCAGTGTTTCCAACAGTAAACTCAGTTGCACCTGTTTGCCACTAGGGCGCGCCATGGATAAAGGAATCATTTGTCGAAGTCGATGAGCGCTTGCAGGTTCCTGAGACAACAGACTGTTTCCCAGGCGTGTTCCCAGAGGCCTCTGAGGAAACCGGCCCCTGGACCTGAGCGCCTCTGCAGCGCGGGGATAATTAATCCGGCGCTGTTGATGTCCTCATGAGCTCCTGGCAGAGAGCGAGGTGAGGAGGAAAAAGATCTGGGGGGCAGATTGTGCATTAGAGGCGCTAAGCGGACAGGAACTGGGAGGCTTTTGTTTGGGAATGGGATAAACAAGGGAGTGGGTGCTGTGATGGTCCAGTGCCACGCGCCCCATCAGCCTGGAGTCGGCACCCGGAAACCAGCCGCAGATGTGAGACTGATTCCACCAGAATCCGTTCCACGTAGAGGTAGAAAATAACCCAAATCATCAAAGAAACAAGCTTCAGATTGAACAGAACGTTCAACATCTTCAGCAGATTAGATTCGTTAATATGCTGTAAAAATAATTTCCACATGAAGATTATTAATGCTAATCAAAAGTAGTTACGGTCTGACGGGAGTTTGGAGTCTGGGTGTGTGAGACCCTGAGTGGAGGAGACTATTAGTATGTCTCTGTATAAATAAACTAGGTTTGATATACACAAGGACAATTGGGAACTGAGCCCAGGACTGATCAGGATCTGCTGTGGAGTTCTAGAGCTGGCTCTGTGTTATTGTAATAGTTCTTCTTTAGTTTAGAGAAAACATCTCTCCCAAATCTAAAAATATTTCTAATATCTATATTAGTGGCCTCCAAAAACCCACATGTCCAGTTAGCTTGTGTAAACGTCTCCGTCCACACCAAGGGGCCCGATATGAACAATGGCTGAAATGTGGGTTGAGGGCCGAAAGCAAACTTAAATTCACCTCTACATGTATATAAAGATGGAGTATCGAAGTAAATTTTGACTTTTTGTTGTGTTTCTAACCTGTCGGGCCGGTTTGATTGTTACATCCCGTCTGAACCGGCGACCTCTGTGACCTCTAGGATGAGCTCGTCCCGCCGCTTTGCGTCTGAATACTTTGAAGAAAGACTAACATCCGTGATCGGAAGTCCCAGCAGCTGTTGACTTCTGTCGAAACGTCAAACACAACTGGCTCAGTGAGTTTTCTTGCAGCCTCGGGCCTTTAGATGAAGATTTTTCGAAAAAACAGATAAAAAAAATTGTTGTCGTTTCTTATTGCAGTTCCCATGTGAAGCCCATTTTTAGCATTACACTGGTATGTGCTGTGGCTTATTCTCCTGGGTGGACTATCCAGAAATTAGTCAATCCAAGTATTTATTTAGGAGCATAAGAAGTCTGTAAAGGCTATGAGACGCTTGACCTCTTGCAGCTTCTTCAGGAACATGACTCTGAGCCCGGTGGCAAACACCAGGACTCATCACGATTCCACAGAAGAAGACGTCACAGCACAGAAGAGCTCACTGGAGGACATGATAAACACAGGAAACACCTCTTCTAAATAAGAACTTGAAGAAAACAAGATTCAGACAAGTAACACTTATCGTTTCATTTATTGATGGCCTTGCTAAATGAAAGACTCCTTGCTCAGTTAATTGCTCCCAGCCAGCTGAGACTCTGGCCTCCAGCCTCAAGTCTGCTCCCACACTTACAGTAAACCAGACTCGCTTTGGTCTGAGAAAATGAAGTTTGTGTGTGTCTGGACGACAACGCCCGGGGAAACACACACACACACACACACACACACACACACACACACACACACACACGCACGCATATGCGGGGACACTTCAAAAGCAGCCATCTGGTTGTATTTTCTGGAGGGAGTCCCCCTGACCGGGAGCGGCTCAGTCTCCAGTGCAAATGAAGTGAGCAGAGTTTCCTTCCCAGACGCTTTCCCTTTGTTTGCGTCTCAGCTGCTGAGGCGCACGCCGGCCCGGCAGCAGCCAGCGGGACGGCTCGCTCCGTGTTTTCCACGGAGGTTCGAGGCGGCCTGGAATGCCACGAGGACTTGCTGTTCTGAGGGATAGTATTTCCCACTTCGTCTTATTATGATTGTTTTATGGGGAAAGCGAATGACTAAAGCTTTCCTGCCATAGTGGTGCCAGTTCTCCTTGTAGTGGAGGTTGTTTTCATCCCGTAGAAGCCACTAAAGGGAACATAGAAGACCAGCTCAGATCACAACACTGTCTCTCTTCGACTCGTTCCTCAAGAGGGAGAAGTCCAGGTCCGGGACGAGGACAGTGCTGAGACACCTAGCCTTGAGTGCATGTCATGGAGCATTGTTGAGGACATTTCTAGTAACGGAAGAGGAAGAGCTGACCCTGACTGAGGGGAAATGCCAGGACTGCAATGGCCGGTATCAATTCAGTTTATTTTGTTGAGCCCAGAATCACAAATTTGCCTCAGAGGGCTTTACGATCTGTACACGTACGACATCCCTGTCCCAGGACCTCACATGGATCAGGAAAAACTCTCCCAATAACAGGAAAAAAAGGTATCAAGAACATGTCTAGGCGACGTACTAGACTGGACCCCTGAACACATGTGAGGGGTTTCCCTCTACAGCCAGTGAGCTGAATTAGTTTTTCAGGGGTCAGAACCAATAACGTCCCTGACTGCCCCGAGCCCGTCCTCCTGGTATAGGGAACACCGTCTTCTCGGTTGTCATTATGTTCTCTCTGTCAAATCTGTGAAACTACCTGAAGGTGAAACATACGCCTCTTTGGCATTCAGCACACCTGAGAAATCAGCGGCATCCGAACGGACTGCATTCCCTTCTGTAGTCCATCACAAGCACATATTGATGTGGCAGCTGAAGGTGAGGCGCGAACATTTATACAACCTTTGGAATGAAGAAAGATGAATGGCTGACAGTCAAAACTCCAAGAACATAATTATAATTTGCTGCAATGTTCTACTGTTGTTGTACGGCTTCAGGGGTTGATCCAACACGAGATATGGACAGCAACGTTTGAGGCTGCACCTTGACATGTGTTACCTGTATTTACACCTGAGCAGCTTGCACCTAATTATTATTAAATTGGATGCTTTTTCACACTATCTCTCATAAATGGTATTGTTACAATCATGTTTTCATCAAATTGAACCGTCAGCGTTTAGATCAGTTTGCAGTTGTGCAGCTTCTACTGTCAACCATCAATAACCTTTAAGATACGCTACCAATTTGATCCCCTTCCTCTGTCTTTAACTTTGAGCTATTTCAACCATTTACTTATTTAGCACTAACTATTAAGTAACTATTTCATCAGTCTATACTGTACTGATGGCACTTTAGCTAGCCAAATAAGCAGTTGTTTATAACTTCTAGCTAACCATTGCAGCAGTTTTCCAGTTGGGCCTACTTTTATCTGACTATATCAACCATGTATCCATACTTTTAGCTGACTATTTTAACCATGTATCTATACTTTTATTGAACTCTTTAGGCATAAATCCATCGCTGAGCTAACCATTTATCCGTTACTTTTCGCTAAATATTTGAACTGTTTGCCCATTGCACTGTTCAGACCTCTGCTAGCTTAATCGTTTCCACACAGTCTTCATCCCAGCGTGTAGCATTAGCATCCAGGTGTTATCCGCTGGCTCACTACGTGCACATATCAAATCCAATCACAAGTTATATTTTCATCCAAAATAGTTGAGCTACTCCACAAGCATTACTGGTAGAGCACTAAAAATGTATTTAATCACACGTTGCTGTTTGGCACACAGTCATAAATGTGCCCGTAACCCATGGCCTGCAACAGCACTTGAAGGCAGCATTTCTCTGTGTGTCTGTGCTGGATGATGGACGGTCATTCCTTCGCCTGAAAAACAACCCTAAAGTACAGAATGTGCTGCAGGTAGTGCTGTGTTTTCAGACTCCTCTCGAGCCAGCAGCTAGTTATTAGAGCTTTATCACCGCTGACGCGCTCCCACTGTACCAGAGCTGTGATGCCAGGCTGCTCTCAGGCAGGTGAGAGGTTTGTTACTAGCTGGGAGGAGAAGGAGTGTTCAGGCTGTAAAAGCCTCGGCTGAGGTGCTTCGTATTCGTGAGCTTACAGAGGACTTTGCTTATTACTTGTGTCCTCAATTTTAATTGGTGTGCTGAGACAGAAATGTAATTTCAGTAATTGTTTAATTAATGTCTTAAACCAGGGCTCAGTATTTATTGCCCAATGTGCAACAGTGCGATGTTCATGACAACGTTCCTTAATAACAGTTCATTAAAACATGTAGGCTAAAACAGGCGAGGTTACCTAACTTGTTGGCTCAAATCAAACAAGTTGCCTATCGCATAAATGCATAACTGTTTGTTGGATGTGGCTACTGTTCAAATTCAGGGTACAATATCAGTTTTGTTTAAACCTGTGAAGACCGGAACGGGAAGTTTACACCCATTAAGCAACATAACATCAAAACACGTAATAATGAAAAGCAGGATAATCATCTCTACCTCGATGCCTTTTATTTAACCTCTGATAACGTCTGTTATCCAACACGTTATTCTGCATGTGTCTACGGTTTTGTATTGCGCTCCGAAAGAAGAAGTCTGGGATGTGAATGAACATGCACTCAGAACATTCAGCCACGCATTGATTCAACAAAGCATTTTTTATTTTGTTTTATTCCCTGCAGCTATAAATCACTCCTCGCGCCCTGAGCTGTAATAATAGTTTATATGAAGATGAGATTAGCTGAAAACATGGTGGCGCCTGTGAGGTGCTGAGGAGAGAACACTTTACTCCCGCAGGTCCCGCCCTGCTTTCATCCCACGAGCCTCAACGTCTTTACTTTTTTGGCCGGCTGCTGCTTAATTTACTGTCTGCCGTGTTTATCTGGCGGTGATGAGATGGAAACCTGGTGATCAACATTCCTGGAGGCACGAAACTCTCCCTGCTCGTCTTCATGTCGGCGATTGGAGCTAACAGAGAGCAAGGTGAGTTCTCATTGCTCTGATAGGATTTAAACTGAGTTTGTCTTTTGCAAGTCCAACAATTATTTTATTGCTGCGCGCATCGTTTTTAAAGGAGTTGCTGTCTGTTCTAGAAGTGAAAGTCATGATAACTTTTACCGTGACTTTTACCAGCACTTCTTTTACCAGCACAGTACCAGCACTTCTACATTTACATAATGAACATGAATTACATTAAAATCAAACCCTTATTGGCCTGAACATAAAGAGCCACTCACCCCTCCATGATATTAACGTCACTGCTTCAATAAATGAACATTCAGAAAGAATCCTTTTGGTATAAAAATATATCAAAGTAAAATAAGCAAAGTGAACCTACAGGTTGTCTACTGTTGATGAATGGTTCCTCCACACAGGCCAGATGTATTGCTGATTTACAATACAACTGCATATTTTGCTCCATCTTAATGATTATATTGACTGCAAAGGATTTAGGTATTTTACTTGTTTTGATTTCATTATTTTATGGTAAGGAAATTATAGCTCAAAGCTATGTCAATTAAATTGAAATCTTAGCAACAAAATGTGTGCAGATTTAAAAAGGTGTATGTTAATGTTTCAGTGTCGAGCCGATAACAAGCTAAATATGAACCGGTGTGCTTAAAGCTACAGCAAAAATAATAATATGTAGTGTTGACTTTTTCTGTCCCTGTCTGAGGCCATTGAACAGACCATCAGACCAGATTCTAATGACAGAAGCAATTGAGTTGCATTATAGGAATGGAGGTCTCTTGCAAGCCCTCCAATGTGATCCATGGATCCATATATTTATATATAATATATATATATATATAGTTTTCATTGCCAGCTACTGCTCCGTTGTAATCGCTCGCTCAAAAGTTGACTTCTGAGTCTTTGGAGGCCGGGATGGAAAAGACAGTGATGTCTCCGGCCCTTTGCCACGCAGTCCACGCGGTGAGCGAGCGCCAACTGCATTCACGTTTATTGGTTGAAACACAGATACATTCATTCTGTGTTTAAAGCTCAGGCCTCACTCAGGCTAATCCCTCGATACAAATCCATTTTACAGTGCAGACCATGTGCAGCATCCTCACAACATTGACCTTTGACCCCGGCCCATCTCTATTTAAAGTCAGAGATCGGTCATCTCACAGTTGACACGACGGTTTTTCCTTTTCCCTCCACATCTCACGGCCTACTGTTTTTCATCCGTCTGTTAACAGAACCTCGGCTGCTGAAGCCAAATTACTAAGTTGAAAATAAGAAAAAAAAAAAAAAAAATTTCCACAGGAAACACTTGCTCACACTTTCCAGGCCCGTTGTGAAAACTGGAAAATGGGTGAAGGATAAGAGGGCAGGGTCGGGGATGATTCCTGGAAACTGTCCACAGCACCAACACCCTCCTCTCCCCGAGGTGTGAGTGTGAGGGTAAAGGTGAAAGGGCACCAGGTTAGCCGTGTGAAGAGACGGCAGTGAGAGGGTCAGCCAGCTGGCTCACACATTAAGAGAGCTGGTGGGGGTTGGTTGGTTATCTGCTCTTCTCCTTCCATTCCTATACACACATACATTCACTGTGTGGCGGTTTGCATCAGCACAAACATGAATATTCACCTGCAGAGGTCCTGCAGAGGCATTCATAGATATACACTCATGCACAACTGATTTCATCTAACAATCTAAAGTTTATTTAAGCATTTGAAAACATTTCTTTTGACTGACTTCCCCATCCTCTACTGGAGAACCTGACCCCTTAGTTGACTGTGATTCTCGGCCACAGCATATTTCATAGAGGCATAAAGGAAAATCATCTAACACGTACAGTATACTGTTAAGAAAGTAGCATCTCACAAAAGTAACGCCCTGTAATCCGTATACAACCCAAATATACGAACCATTGAGTGAGGTTATGTTGCTTAGAGATGTGTTTTTGTTCTTACAGCAGGAGTAATTGGCTTTTTTGGCAACTTGAGGGTTTTTTCAGTTCATGAAAGTAAAAGATATCTCTACTTAGCTCCACCCTCTGGCGTCACTTCTGGTTGCAAAAAAGCAACAAGATGGTGACGGACAAAAGGCCAAATTCAAGGATGCAAAACGCCAGTGGGTAACGTCACGGGGACTACGTCCACTTCTTATACACAGTCTATCGTCTACAGTCTATGGGGTTAACCAGTGTAATTAATAAACGGCGAAAACAAGATCAAAATCTCTAATCGGCCTGCATAAATGTTCAGTTTTGTTATGGATTTGCCTTTCAGGCTTTTTTTCAATGATCCAGGAATCAATCGTTTTTTGGAGAAATGGTGGGCACGCCTTCTCTTTTCCACTAACAGTAGAAGAAAAAAGACCAGCACTTAATTCACTCTCTTGTTAGCTAAAAACACACTGCAAAGTAATCCCCAAAGTAAGTTCCAGACACGCTCCGACTGCCACAGACGAAAGACATTCATGCGTTTCTCTCTGCAGAGCAAATATTGACATGTGTGTCTTTCGATGCGTCACTGATAAATCTCCCCTGTGCCTCACGCCGCAGACCTGTCGGCCGGTCGCACGGTGTGTCGGCCTAAATGAGCGGCAAGCAATATCCTGACCCGCTCAGGATATTGGGTAATGTCTGGATTCCTTGTGTTGTGGCCTCTCAGCTGGCCGTCTGCTAAGGCAATTGTCGCGGCGCTGAAAGATATTGTGATCGCTGCAGCCAAAAAAACGAACTAATGATGTGAGCGGACCGCACTTTTTCCATCGCAGGCAACGTGCCGAATGTCTGCAACGAGGGGCCGAGCGCCCTGAGACGTGTAACAAGAGCTGGAGTGTGTGTGCGTGTGTGTGTGTGTGTGAGAGAGAATTGGCAGATGAAGAGAGGGTGTGAACAACTGCGGTGTTATTGTTTGTAAGCTGACCAATGTGTGTGTGTGTGTGTGTGAACAAGCCCAAAACGTGTCCGGACCCACAGCATGGCGTGTTTTTTTAGGATGGTGTCGTACTCACACAGCAGAGTGTGTGGAGCTCGGCGATGTTCAGAAAAGTCTCTTTTCCGCCACGTTTCCCACGTTGTTTTCATTAGTTTGAGGTTTGACTGGAGCTCATCTCTTCTTCTGCAACGTTTTAAATGTGCAACGTGGCTAAGAATATTTAGTTTAATATCAACAGAACTCAAAGAGGTTTCAGTGTTGACGTTGTGGCCCCCAGTACTTGGAGGTGTAAGATGGAAAGTGCTGTTAGTGTCGCTAAAAACAGAGCGGTGTGCATGTGCGTCAGTTGATAAAGCAGATCCAGATATTTAAATCCATACACGAGGGGCTTTCAGCACAAACACACTTGTTGTCTTGTTCGCATAATGTAATGTGCGTTGCCGTGTGGACGATGCCCCAGAAAGGGTGGGGAACATAGGAAAGAGAGGCACAGAGGAGGCTTGGCCAGCTGGCAACATTAAACATTGCTGCGGGTTTATTAGCGGGTATCAGCTTTCTGAAGGAAAATCCTCTTTGAATATTTTACAAGACAATTAAAATTCTTCAGGGTCCTTCGAGCACATCGGTTTCAGGGGGAAATCGTTTCGCACGCTAAGAAACTGTTGACGGAGATATTTTGGAGTCATTGTCTCTCTCTGTGTGTGTGTGTGTGTGTGTGTGTGTGTGTGTGTGTGTGTGTGTGTGTGTGTGTGGCAGGCAGGTGCGCTGTCCTCAGGCTTTTAGGCCGTGCAACCAAAGGTCAAAGGTCGAATGCTTAAAAAAGCCAGGGGCTTTGACAGCTTGTCAGACGGTTGCAAACTTACCGCAGCTGACATCCGCCGCCTTTTTAGCTGTTTGAGAAGTCTTCTAATTCTTTGAGATGACTGTCAATGTGGACAATGGGACATGATGGACACATGTCAAGATGTGTCGGACAGCACCTGAGGGTTGCCAATGGAACGCACTCGTCATCGCAGACTGATGATAAGTAACTATTTAAGAGGATCCAAAGTCAGGGTTTTCCTTCAATTAAGTGACTATCATGCCAGTGAGACGTTTAAAGGTGTTCCCATCCGACAGAGAACCATGCAGGTTGATCTTATGCAACAAACCACCACGGATTAGATGTGTGAGCGAAAGGTCTGTTTGTGCTTATATAACGATTATTACAGGAGGGGAGAATGGATTACACTAGAATGACAAACTTCTTCTTTTATTCTGCCAGCGACATCCATCTTTTTGCTATTTTGGTTACATAATCCCTCTGCAGACACTCTGACAGTGTAAATGTCTGCTGGCTTGGCCTGCTGTGTGTGTGTGTGTGTGTGTGTGTGTGTGTGTGTGTGTGTGTGTGTGTGTGTCTACAATTGGTCTGACAGCATGTGTATGTGTGTGTGTGTGTGTGTGTCTACAATTGGTCTGACAGCATGTGTATGTGTGTGTCTACAAACGGTCTGACTATGTGTGTGTGTGTGTGTGTGTGTGTGTGTGTGTGTGTGTGTGTGTGTGTGTGTGTATTCATCTTTACATATTACCGGCTTTGTGTTAAATCACTGACTGTTTACATGGACTGCTTTATTTTGACTGAGTTAAGACTCTGAATAAGAAATTCCCATGTAAACAAAACGATAAAGTATAATTAACTTGAGACTTTCTATCAAACTATTAGATAATCAGCGCTTTCACGTGCAAAGTAAAAAATAAATGTAGTGTCTACGATATGCTTTGTCAATGTGTGTGGTTACATGTAGCCTCTTTGCATTGCTTTCTTCACAACCGTTTTTGCTTGCTTGTTACTATGTTAGGTCAATAAAACTAAGCAGTTGTTCCAAACCCCTAATTTATTACCAGGACCGCAAGCAGCAATGTAACTATATAACAAGCCTCTGCAACGGTGTGCACGTGGCTCCAGTAACAGTTGTTCTAGGTGCTAAGAGAACAAAAAAACGGAAGAGCAAAAGTGTGAGGAACAAGTTCAATAGTGTTTTTTCAGCTCTATCGTTAGCATGTTCTGCTAACTAGCTTACTTGCTAGTAACGCTAAAGTAGTAGTTTCTGTCAAGGCCGAGGCCTGCCATTAGCTTTCTTCATTAGCTGTTTGGTTAGCGGTTACGTTAGAGGCAGCCCTTTTTATTAGCGGTGTTTCCTCACTGCTAGTTTGAGTATAGAGTAAGGTTAGCTTCATAGCTCTAGCCTCCATCTTTCAGCATGGTATCATGTGTCACGTATCTAAGAAATACTATATTTAAGACACGTTCACGGGGTTTCTCGTTATGAAACTCAGTCAGCTGCACGCAGCGCTGTCAAGCAAATGATGCTAATGATTATTAGCTGGCTAGCTACAGGTAGCGAGACGTCATTTTTATTCTACATTTTATTCTACATTTGTATTCTACTACGCTGTTGTAGTAGTTGACGAGAGTGAAGGAATTGCTTAATGATATGCTTTGGTTTCATTTCATGTAGTAAATATTAGACCTACTAATTTTCTGATGTGCATCGGATGCCGGTATAGTTAACATTTCGAGTTCCACAGCAATCCTGTTTTAACAGACCAGTGTGTCGGGTTTCGGCAGATTAAATTGCAAAAATATAATATATATTCATAACTATGTTTTCTTTAGTTTATAATCACCTGAAACTAAGCATTTTGTATTTGCCACCTTACAGTGAGTCCGTCGTACATAGGGATGTTGCGCCGCCATTTTTATACAGAATCCCACAAAGGAAGAACCAAACGCTGGGTCTAGAGAAGGCCTTATGGGTTTTTTTTTATCTCCGACAAGCTTGGGGAGGGAGGGGTGAGCGGTATTCAGTCGGTAGCAATCTGCAACCTCCCTTCAAGATGTGTAAGAATGGTCTGTGGTGCCAAATCAAGGGTTTCTCCAACAACTAAAACACAGTGAAGGCCTAGCTTTAACATACTTGTCATCACGCGTCACATGTTAATCATTAGAGGTGTTAATATGTTGTCATCAGTCTCTTTTGTCAGGCTACGATCTGATTAACACACGTAAGTAGGCTTTGCAATAGGAACCAAATGCCTTAGCTGTGTTAACTCTCAATCAGATTTTTTAATTAGGATTTAGGATTGGCACAGTATAGCTGTGCTGGCAGTTTGCCTGGAGGGCAACCCATGTGTAATGAGCTGCTACTTCATAAGTCAACTGGTAAATGCATTCAGGTTTTGAGTGTGAATTGATTGAATACCCAGCACATATTTTACCCGTACTTTCTGTACAGCTACTGTGAATTTGGTCTAATCCATGCTTTCTAAAAGTATATTTTGCTGCACTAAATGTACGAAAACATTTCAGTCT
>NC_136608.1:2726595-2844095 GCF_910589615.1 Taurulus bubalis | reverse complement strand
CGCACAAACACACGGCTCAGACTTTTACTTCCAGCGCGCACACACACACACACACACACACACACACACACACACACACACACACACACTGGCCTTCCAGCCAGCCTCTGTCCAACATCTGCTTTGGCGAGACTTTTAATTCTCTCGCTACGTCAGCCACACGCTCTGGCTTTAGAAGCCATTAGAAACTTGACACTGAGGTCTGAGTCTGCGAGACAAAGGAGGCTTTTCAGAGCAGCATCGGGACGTCCGCGTCTCAACGTCATCTCCGATTGGAGCTTAACCCCGGTGTTATGACAACAGAGAGCACTGGACGTGTTCAACCGCTGCGGAACATGGCCGTGAATATTTACACAAGTATATGTTGGAATGTATTCAGGATTTTAGTTTTCAGGGCTATGAAGTGCAATATTAAAGGACTTTTTTCTAAATCAGGTATTATATCTATTTTTCAGTATAGCATATATTTTTACTCGGTTAAAGCTGCCCTACTCAAAATATGAATATTAACAATGGATCAAATGACTGTATGTGAAATAAGTCACTCATAGCAAATACATTTACAGAAAAAGTCTGCAGTTCCCCTCAGCTCTACGGAGCCTTTTAGATTCTTTCGGGTCACTGTTTAGGTTTTACACGGCTCTACTGTTTTAGTTCACTTTTCACCGCTTTCATGGGCTCTGATGAAGCCATTATACGCTACCTGCACAGCACCAAACAGCAGACACAGTCAGCACATTCAGCAGCCAACGCTGCTGGAGACCAAATCGGAGCAAAAAGCAGAGCGAATATTGGACTCGCATTCAGCACATGGACCCAAACACGACTCGCACTGAACGCTTATGTTGCTTTGTGTCCGCTAGGTGTGTCAATATGCCTTCAACATTCACCAATACAATGTCATGATATGTCAATGTAATTTGCTCAAACAAAAACGAGTAGAGAGTCTTATTTTAAAAGGAGGTGATCATGTAACTATCTAAGATTTGTTTCGACGAGCTTTATTCCAGGATCTTGGTAATGTGTCCTCACTAGCAGAATGTACTCTTGTTAAATGGAAAATTAGAGACTAAATGACTGACAATAAATTATGATATTGATAATTGATTCTTTATATCTACATGCTTTCCTATAAGTTTGTATTTTTTTGTTTGATTTGTAATATCTTACTTTTATTTAGCCAAGGTAATCCCTACATAAAAACAGAGATAACACGAAAACAACATGAAAACCTCTAAAAAAGACGGAACTAAAATAGAAAAGCATCAAGGAAAGTACATTGAGTGTTTTTTAAATGTTGCGTGCTTAAAGAACAATAAAGATTTTATAACAGCATCTTAACAAATACTGGAAGATGAATACATTTCACTTCTCCTCTGTCAGTCCTTCCCTGACCTCCACACGGCCATCTCAGCAGCTTGAAACACAAACTGCCCCTGGCTGGAGAAAGACCACAGCGGCTCAGGATGTTGGTCAGCAGAGACGTGAGACACCGGCTTCATGTTTGGATTCAGAGAAGTGAGTCTGGAGACTCACACTGAGCCGGTATGAGGTGGCTTCAGGTCAGGAGCACAGTCTTTCATGCAGTTTTGTACACGCACGGCACTCCAAAAGTACTCCATTCAGGCTACTAGTGTGTGTGTGTGTGTGTGTGTGTGTGTGTGTGTGTGTGTGTGTGTGTGTGTGTGTGTGTGTGTATGTGCTGGACCAAACTGGAAGCTACGGCTGGAAAAAGAGACGGTTGGTATGAAAAGGAGAAGGTTCTTAGTGGTGGTTGCGGTGTGGCACATAACCACCGTACAAGACGAAAGGACTGCATGTGTGTGTGCGTTTTGTGTGTGTGTGTGTTTGATGTTCCAGATATGTGGGTCTATTAGCTGCTCTCAGGGGAGCAGGAAACCAAATCTTTTCATGGCTGCTGTAAGTCACTTTACCATGTGGAGCTTCCAGGGCCTTTAAACTGGTCTGCTACATGCATTAGAAAGGAGGTCATATAAATAACCCCTGAACCAGTGCAGAGAGAGAGTGTGAGTGTGTGTGTGTGTGTGTGTGTGTGTGTGTGTGTGTGTGTGTGTGTGTGTGTGTGTGTGTGTGTGTGTGTGTGTGTACGCAATTCCCCTGCTTAGGAAATGAAAACCCAATTTAACTGGGCTGCATCAGGCTTATTAGTGCAAACTGTGTTTACTCAGGTAGTGTTGGAGAGAAAGAAAAACAGAGAGGAGTGTTAAAATGAGCTTAGATCAGCAACATATGCACACACACACACACACACACACACACACACACACACACACACACAGACACACACACACACACACACACACACACACACACACACGGATAACTGATACTGACATTCACTGAAGCAGAAGATGATTGAACATTAACATGAACTAAAGGGAGGGAAACAAGACTTTTTTTCGAAGGCTGGGAAGGTAAATCATATTTATCATGCACAATATTTATATCTTTATTTTGTAATTTTTTCGCAAGATAAGTCAAAAAAACGCTGGACTGTTTGTGTCACGTGTAAAACCTCTCACAATGCAACAGACTTAACTATTGTAATTGTAATACGTTTTGGCCATTGATGCATTTACTCAGATGCAGGATAGAACAACCGTGTCCCGTAACTATTGGTCTTAATTTCCTCGTACCTTGTAGGTCAGTTTAAGACGATCTTTATATGCAAGTAGGGATTGACTGAACGCTCCAGAGAGCATGTCAGTTCATTTAAATTATTTCAGTATTTCTAGTGAGAGTTGCCTCCTCTTCCGTCTAAATTATAACATAATGCTAGCGTTAGCCTCATCCAACATCATGCATGTTCAGCGTGCTATAAAAATAAGACACAATAAACCAATATGTTCCCTTTAATACATCCCTGGCAAACACGGATGCCTTTATAGTCTGTGTTCCATCTCGTAACATATCTGTTACTCCCGTAGACATATAAGAAGTGGACATGATCCTCGTGAAGTCACCCATTGGTTAGTGGACTGCCGCTTTGAAGCCTCAAGTTTGGCCTTCTGTACGTCGCCATGTTGTTGTTTTTTACATGTTATGGTCTGTTTGTTCATAATTTACTAAATGAACATCATGCTGTATTGAAGAAGACTTGAAACTAGAGATTGAGACATAAACTCATGTTTACAATGTTTACTGAGGGAATACATCAAGAGAGAAGTAGAGTCATTTATGTAGACTTCTATACAACCACAGGAGTCGCCCCCTGGTGGTCAGGAGAGATAATTCAGCTTTAAGGAACATCTGCAGTGACTTCACTTGTCGGACCCCCAAATCCTGATGCATGCGTTCTACGACTGGAATAGTTTGCTGAGTGTAAATGAGAGTAGATGTGAATGTGGGAGTTAGTAACAAGAATAACACGAAGAGAATAAAACTGTCTGACAGACAATCCCTGGTGTGCGTTGTTTCGCTCGTGTGCAGCCTGGGTGTTGGCTCTCTGCCCTCCACTCCCAGCTAGGAATCACGTTACTGTAACCGTCAGCTGGAGGGCTCGGGCTGCTGTTCCAAGCGGCTACTGTCAGACACAGAAATCCAGTCAGAGGGTCAACGCTACGGTCGCTTTGGACTGTCGAGCCGACTTCTAACAGCACTTAGAGAACCCCTTCGGGACGGGCCGGTCAGCCACCCGCATGCTAGCGCACGAGCAGATTCAGTAGCTTTCAGAACCACTGCTTACACGCACATACGTAAAAAATACAAAAAACAAGCCTGTCGGGATTACTCCATCCCGTGACTACAGCTGCACGTTCTGCCAGAGCGTGGATCACGCCAGCCATTGTTCGGTGCTGCATGAGCTCCATCTTGTCGGAGCGCCAGCCCGCACTAACTGAGGACCTGAGGGAGGACGGCGGGGAGGTCGAGGAGGAGGGGGGGCGGCGGGGTGCGTTACATTGTGCTCCACGAGAGAGGACGCGCAGGAGAGTGGAGCCAACAGACTGGGGTTTGGAAAGGATTCCTAGACAGTCTCATTCCACAGAGCCACGTGTGTTTAAAAGGAACAGAGGAGGAGGACAGGCTGATGGGGTTTGGATCTCTTCTCAGGCTGAAGAAGAAATACATCTAACTGACTGTGTTGCTTCCAAACAGCCGGGAGACGCTGCTCTTGAGAAAATGTATTATGGGATTCTTCATAGTTGCCAAAAAGTCTTTCGTTTGAATCATACGCACCAAACTCACCAATAGTTTGACGTGTATTGTTTTTGACATTTTGGGTTTTGTGGTTGACAACAGAGAGAGAGGCAGGGCAGAAATAAGGGATCGGCATGTGGAGATGAAAGTCAATACGAAACGCTGCTCAAGGCTAGTATTCTTCTTTAATGATGCGAGAGCACCGCCTTCACAGAGGGGTTTCTGGGTAAGTGTGGTTTAGAGGGGATGGGATCGCCTCAGAAATCTCAACTGCTTCAAGGATCCACACAACAAAAACCCAAAGACAAATTTGGTACTTGTTTGTGTTTTACGTGGTTGAAAACAAGATATTGTTTCTGTTCTTCAATTCGTTTCTAGTACGTTCATTTGTGCTTTTGTCTAATGCAATAGAGCCTTCTTAACTCTGCCAGGTTGGACCATCTTTATTAGTTCAGTTTTCAATCCCACAGAACTACATTGTGAGCGTATTGACAAATCCGTCTCCATTCACCGTCCTCTTCTTTGCTTGTTCTGTTACTGTGCCACACTTTACAACCGAGAAATGGAAGTTCATCTGCTGATAAAGTCTTTGTGTTGTGGTCGACAGCGGCGGTACAAGCAAGTAGGTGGACTTTGAGGGAAGATAGTTTTGTCGTTGTATTGGAGCATGAAATATGCACATTTGGGAAAAATATATAAAGGATGCATCTTGAATTTCAGACATAACATCAACAGAAGTTTAATCCCCAAAAGGCGCGACCCGTCCAGAGAGCTGAATTGAGACCTTTCAGCTCCTCTGAGTAGTAAACTTAAACACATTTTAAACAAAGCTGTAACGTTATAAAAGTGCACTGACCTTTAGTGTGGTTATTGGAGGTCTATTACAGCCAAAACATGCTAGTTTATAACTTTCCAGCTTTGTGCTGCAGCTGCCTCTCTGCTGTGACTCTCCGCTCCGCTCCGGGCCGTCCCGTGAAGGAGGCCATTGTTGCCCAATGCCCAGGTATGTTGGCAGGTCACAATCAGCGAAACGACAGACAAATGGTACCTCTGGCTCACCTGCTTCGTCTGCTCACAAAGGGAGGATTTTGTGCGAGGACTTGAGCTCCCTGCTTGGTTTACAGCCTCCGATGGGAATCGGGAGATTGAAGCAAGAGAGGAGGAGATCAGGAGAAGGTATGGAGTAATGCAGCTTATCAGATAAAGCTGTGCTCTCTGCCTGCCAGGTCATTACACAACTGGCACGAACAGATGCAGAAAAATGAACACTCGCACATTCAAGCCGGTTCCCAAACATTACATGCAGCTAAAAAGATGGCGGTGGTGTCGAGGGATTTTTAAATATTATGATCATAAAGTCAAACTGAAATTTGAAATCTCCCGTCTTTCTGAGTAATGCTGCGTTCACCAAGCGTGGCGTGAATTTGACCAGATTACATGCAAAAGTCAATGCACAGACGCGTGGTGCAAAGTTGCGTCAGCCAATCAGCGTCGAGAAGCTCCGCCCGTCACCACCGCCGTCTTGCCGTCGCTGAATCAAACTGCTGCTGCTCCGCCTGAACCAGCGCTGGTAGCGGCTTCATTCAGACGCTGTTGTGGGACTACGGATAATATTATGAACCCAGACACCATGTCTGAGTTTGATGTTCAGACGTATGTGGAGTTTACACAACAAGTATAAAGCAGAACTAGTGGTTATTTCCATGGTGGATGACGGAATCGCTATCCGTTTTACGGAGATAAGCCAGACGCAGTTCCTGGAGGAGTCGGTGAAATTCACCGAGCTGTGTGCGGCTACGGATGAAGTTATGAACTCAAACACGAGGGCGTTTGATGTTCCAACGTTTTTGGGACTTCCACAACAAGTATGACGTAGAAATAATGGTTATTTATTCCATGGTCGATAGCGGAAATGAAAGCTCTTTTCACGGAGAGAAACAACAGAGATAAGCCACGCCCCCTTTGACGCAGCGCGAATATTTGGTGTGAACGCATCTTAAGGAAATATAAACTGTGACTGTGGCGCAGTGGTGAGCCGATTCGACCTTCAGTCAGAGGATCGGTGGCTCCATCCCCGGCTCCACTAGCCCAGCTCAATGTGTTCTTGGTCAAGACACTTAAACCCAAATGGTCTATATATTGACTTCATTTATTTAGCAAAACGTTTGTTTAAGTTTGTCTTCACCCCAGAACCAGGAGTGCCAACATGCTAACGCATCTCCCCCACACCCCACCCAGCTGGTTAACTGCTCTGCGTCTGTCATCGAAAGCTAGCTTGAAAGGAAACACACTCTCCAGGCTAACGGATGCTGTAACTTAAAAAGACAAAGGTGGAAATGTGTTTGCGAGTTCAAGTTATTTTTGTCTCCCTGGAACTTGTACGACACTGCACCAGATCCAAACAAACTTTGGACGAACTTTTAATAAGCCCCCAAAACATAATAATCATGAGCTAACGCTTTGACTTTTCACAAAAAACCATGACAACAAACATGGCGCTGATTTGAGAAAGAGTCTCCTGACAGTTAATTATAATCTTTACACTGGAGCACCACCAATAAAATAAAAGTACATAGAGTCTCGCTTCTGCTATATCCTGCTATTTTCTACCGGTCTTGTTTGGCAGGTGTTGCTGTTTCGTGTTAAGGATAAATCAGAGGTAATTGCCCTCCATTATCTCCCTGTGAATCACGAGAGCCACTGCGAGGTAATGTGAAGTGTGCAGGCAGTAGGTGGGAGGGTTACATTCGGGACAACGACCTGCAATGCACCTTTAGAGGCTAAATGGAGGCTCCGGTGCCTAGAGTATTCACCCCCCACACACACACAAACGAGAGGTTGTGATCCCTGATGAGTGAACAAAGGCGACGTGTGTGCTTGTGCACGAGGGCTGAGAGAGTCCATGTGTGCAGTTGGCAGGGTCGGAGTTTAGCGGGGCAGAGGTCACCTCGACCTGCAGGGAAAGCAACTCTTACAGCGAGGACACGCACGCTTCCTGCTGCCAAGGGGGGGAAAGACTTCTGCCGCGAGGAGAGCTCGAAAAGACAGACCAACCCGACAACAACACGATTTATAGCGCTGAGCTTGGCCAGATTAGAGCTGCCCTGCATGACGGGCCGCAACAAAAGAGACACGGAGAGAGCAAAACAAGTCAGGGTGTTGGGATCTGGAGAAGCTCAGAGCAACGCACTGCTCTGCAAGGAGCCGGTACGAGTGTAAACATGGCACGGGCTTCTGGATAGATTGATACCAACACAATGTATCCGCCGACTGCTTGTACAGCTTGTACAGCTAATGAATCACCTGTGATACATTAGAATGCCTCGCGCTGATATGAATTACCTCCAGTTCCCCTTTCCAGTTGTCAAGTAAGATTGGATGTTGGTTCTTATGAGCCTGCCTGCTTGTTTTAGGCCTGCGTGTCTTTGTATTTTGTTTGTGATTGATGATGCGAAAATGAGTCCAACTGAAGCAAAGGGCGTTCAAAGTAACACTGTAAGATAGAAGCCAATTAACAGAGAAGTGGCTTCTATCTTGAGTTGTCTGATGAGGTGAATGGTAATGAAAGTCGTAAACCTGTGAATCCTTCCAATGTCTACCTGTTATTCAGGCCGCAACCTCTGATGCAGAAGTGTCTTAAAACTTGATGACTTCTCTGGTTGAAAAAAGCAGTCAGATTGTGTAGAAGTCTATATAAATGACTCTACTTCTCTCTTGATTTATTCCCTCAGTAAACATTGTAAACAAGAGTTTATGTCTCAATCTCTAGTTTCAAGTCTTCTTCAATACAGCATGATGTTCATTTAGTCAAAACAGACCAGGGTATGATTTAGGGCGGGCTTACTGTGATTGACAGGTTGCTGCTGCTATCAGGGCCGAATACAACGTTTCTACTCCGCTCCTCCACGTTCCAAATATGGTCATTTTCAACTAAAGGCTTCAAAACGTCTCTCAACAAACCAATGGAGGACGTCACGATGACTACGTCCGCTTCTCATATACGTCTATGGTGTTGTCCCTTAGGACCAGTTGAGTCATAACAAGACTGGAGCTTTTGGGCTCCCTGGAATTCTTTGACTCTGGAGAAGTTGCGTACTTTGCCCAGTGGGTAATCGGGCAACTTTGACTTTCTTGTCAAAATGTCCACAGTCAATATATCTCCACAACATATTATCCGATGTTAGCCTGTATTTAAAATGAGTGGAAGCTTGTTGCTTGGCTGGACAATTATACAAATGATAGCACTTTCTAATAACTTCAGGATACATTGTAATTATTAGCTTTATTAAAAGGGCATTTAATGAAGGATAATCTATTCATTAACAACTTATATTTAAAACTGCTGAATAGATGGAAAGTTCTTAAAGGATGAGCATTGTAAATGTCCCGGCTGACCTATTTCTCAAATGAGAAGACAAATGTATGGTGCATGGCTTCTGGCAGCTGCTTGGCCTTTTGCCTGTCAGACAAAATACAAAGAAGAGGGAAGGGAGCGAGTATTGTATTGCGTGAAACTCAAAAGATCCAATGTTTCTGTGCTAAAAATGTCTGCACTCAATCTTCTTTGGACAGGTTCCACCCAACACCAGACATTACAGAGAGCTCGGAGTCAGCGCACTCATCATCTGAGACGCACGAGTGGAGCTTAAACATATGGGATTTTTTTGGCAGTGCAGCGAGACAAAGGCTCAAGCACATCGGCGAGCCAAAATCTGGGCTACTTCCAGGAAAGAGGAGCAGGAAATGAAGAGAGTAAGAGAGAGCGAGGCTGTCTGAAGCCTCGAGAAGAAGAGGTAGTAGGTCGAGAAAAGGCGGTAGGAGAAGTCTGTTTGGGAGAAGTGGGTCGACAGGAAAGGCCCAGACCACCGCTGTGCAACTCACTTCAGCTTTTTCAACTCACTTCAGCTTTTTACTCAGGAAACACGGGAAGGGAGGGCGCATCAACCCCGCGCTCTGAGCCTTTAGATGAAGTGCTAATTGAGTCCTGTAGCGGATGACTTTCAAAAATAGGCTTTCCCTTGTTTTAAAATACCCTCCCCCCGTCAAAGGCTTCCTCACCACACGCTTCAACAGTGTGTGTGTGTGTGTGTGTGTGTGTGTGTGTGTGTGTGTGTGTGTGTGTGTGTGTCGGTCCCGGTGAGTGTAAAGGTTATACAACAGCTCTGTAGGTGCCGGAGTCAGGGAGGTTTTTAGTGAGGCTTAGTGAAAAAACGCTGAGAGAGCGTTTTGCTAAAGCTCTGCTACTTTCAAATTTGTCTCTCTTCTCTCGTGTCAGCGTTGTCAGCACAGGCAGGGCCCCATAGCAGCTGAAAAACACTTATGGATAACAACATTTCAAGTTACACTTTGCAAAGGTCCGTTGGTCTGTTGTTTCCTCCTGTGAACACATCAGTTAAAGTAACAATCCCGCGCTTTACATTTCAGTGTTTCCACGTGAGCCCCTTGCATTACAGGCTTCGAAGGATCTGTTTGCAGACGGATCAAGCTGAAGTTTTCAAAATAGAAAAAGCATGCAGGGCGGCCGCTTGGGTGGCTCGGTGTTCGCCTGCGTTCGTCTACGTGGCCGTTTGTGCGTGACAAGAGCGAGGCCCCAGCTTCGTGGATGAGCTGCAGAGGGGGGCGAGATCAAGTTTCAGCAATAAAAAGTCAGTTACCCCTCGGCTTTCCCTCTTGTCTCTGCCTCCATCGGCCCGCCTCCAGACCCTCCACGGACACTCGACAACCCCACCTCCTCCTCCTCCTCTCCCCTTCCTCTCCGTCCACAGCATGTGTGTTGTCTTTTGACCCACTTTGACAGAAAATCAAAGGCCGGCTTTGCTGTGTCAACATCACAGGCTGCAGGAGTATCGCTGTTCGGCCCGGCTGAGATGGAAGGAATGAAGTAAAAGAGATAAAAGCAGGGATCCTGTGACAGAGCCATTAGGGCGGCTCTTTGGACTGAAGTCTGAATCACGGTTCACTGAACTCTTGGCCTTATAAAACAACAGAAAAATAACTGTGAGCAATTTGTAAGAGTGATTTTCAAGTTTGGGAATCTGTTTATTGAGCTGGACGGGACGACTATCTCTACAGACGATGAACACAAGAGCTCAGTCAAGCGTTAAACAGCCTTGTTGTGTTTCTGTGTGAGTAAACCAGAGCCATAACAGTGAGAGACAGACATGCAGTTGTATTTAGTGAGGTGGGTTGGACCAGAGAGAAATCAGATAGCTTCATTGGTTTCAGTTTTTTATTTGCACTTACGCGTACACAATAAAGTAAAGACAGACTCTATCAGTCAGATTAGTCTATATCTAAAACAGATGGCAGTTTGATTGAAATAAAAGGAAATGCAATTATTTGGCAAACAGGTTGACAGGTTTGTTGAACCTCAAAGTCCTTTGTTCACAGAATCTCTGCCTGATAATCCATTTTGTAAATATTGATCGGTGACTTCAGATATAGATCTTTCCACAATGCCACACTAATTCCACTGATTAATTCGATAATTTCCTTGTCAAGCCGAGTGCTTTTCTTCCCTCCTGATAAATAAATAAACAACAATACTGTGTATTAACACAACGAACAACTCTTTAACTCAACTTCTCTCTCTCCCTGAGGTTTTCTTTTCCTCTGCTCGCCTGGGGAGAGATCGGAGGGCTTTGAAGCGCAGATCTCTCCTGGATTAGTCTGGAATGCAGATTCATAAAGGGGCTCCAATGCACTTTTCATTTCCAAAGCGCTCAGCCTCTATCAATAGCAGCCTGCTGTGAACCCTGTGCCTAAAAACAAACTGTCGCTTAGACAGGGGCTTATCGCAGCAGGGTTCCGCTACTGTATGTACAACCCCCTGCTGAAAGAGTTTCTTTAAACACTTCAAGCAGAAAAACACTCTCACACACATAAATGTATTTAAAAGAACATGAATATATGGGTAGAAAGAGATGTTGACGTCTCAATAAGTAGCATTCATGATAGGCAAACATAAAATAAATTAAAAGTTTTGTCTGTCACAGGTCTGCTCTGTTTCCAGCAGGGAGACATTTCTATTTAATTGTTTTATGATGGCTCCCCATAGTTAATTTGACGGAATATGGTTCCGGAAACGTCTACGTGGACTGACTTCTCGTTTCACATGGGAACAAACACATGGGAACAAACAGGGTCCTGGCTGAAACACCTCTGTTGGGTATCTCCTTCCCCAATGCTCTCCTTCCCTAACGCTCTCGTTCTCTACGGTCTAACACCTTCACACTCTCCTTCTCTAGCGCTCTTGTTCCCTAACACTCTCCTTCTTTAAGTTCTAACACCTTCACACTCTCCTTCTCTAGCGCTCTCGTTCCCTAACGTTCTTGTTCCCTAACGCTCTCCTTCTCTACGGTCTAACACCTTCACGCTCTCGTTCTCATACCCTCACGTTCCCTAATGCTCCCTTTCTCTACGGTCCTTCACGCTCTCGTTCTCTAACCCTCTCGTTCTCTAACCCTCTCGTTCTCTAACAATCTCGTTCTCTAATGCGCTCATTCTCTACGGTCTAACACCTTCACAATCTCCTTCTCTAGCGCTCTTGTTCCCTAACGCTCTCTTTCTCTACGGTCCTTCACACTCTCTTTCTCTACGGTCTACCACCTTCATGCTCTCGTTCTCTAATGCTCTCGTTCTCTAATGCTCTCTTTCTCTACGGTCTAACATATTCTCACTATCGTTCTTGTTTTTCCTTTTTTCAAAAAAGCCCTATAAACCGTACATTTAAAAAACATGGAGATTATAATTTTTTACTGCAAAAATGGATGACTAAATAAGATTTCAGCTGGAAGACAGTCAACGTTTGACGTTACCTTTCTTGAAAATGACATAAGTAAAAGATGACATCAATTTAAACAACAATAACATTCGACTCCACCACAACGTCATCGCCACACTTTTATTGGGAAGGTGTAAAGATCACCAGTGTTGCAAAAGTTCACATTAGCTGCTCTGCTCTGTGTGTGGACCTCTGCATGGCCGCACCCACAGTGATGATGTCACTGCAGGTGTTTCCCGTCTGTCAAACACAAAACACCTGTGCTGTACTTCTGAGTCAGGGTGACTCCAGTCTAGTAATTTGTAGCCAGACAATGTCCACCTAAAGACACCTAACACAAACATGCAGGAGAACACACTTTTACACGATGTTCTTCGACCAAAGAAAACACCTTGAGATCAGGTGGAACCGGTACTTTGTTGACAGTGAGTCAAAGCGTACAGGGTAATTACAGCATATGGACTATTGCTGTGTAGCAACTGCAGCAGTATTGTGATGCAGTGTTGTTTTTGGAAATTATTATTATTATTATTAATATGTGTAATTGTTGCATTTGGATGCAGCAACTGTCAAAGTCTCCCGTAATGAGTTGTATGAGCCGTTGAACGGTCCAGAGCTGTTGATGCTCTGAACACGGTTACACATCCGCGTGAAACGATGGCACTTTGAATTAAGATCAGTTCATTTGAATGGAATCAACCAATTAAATATTGTTGGTTTGCAGAAGGGAAGTCAATCACAATTTGGTACTAATTAATTAAGCACACGTGACAACAAGGAAGTCAACTTTGTTTGCAATCACACCATCTCCACAAGATTTGCCTGAACACACTGAATCAGCAGCTCCATCCGGGTGACTTCCCAAGTCTCAAGCGGTCAGCCAAAGTAGAAAGTAGAGCGAAGGCACGGACTGATGAAACGATGCCGCAGGAACAGATGGATCGCATCAATCAAACAAACATTTCACCACACGGTTCTCGATACAGTACATCAGTAATAACCCATTCAATGGCTGCTCCCCTCATCTGCGCCCCACGCTGTAAAAAGACTCCCTTTTGTCTTCATGTTATTCCATTACAGTCACAGATGGGATGGGCGACTGATAACAATATCAGCTAAAGCTACTAATAGGTTTTTCAAACTTGACCCTTTTTTTCCACACTTCTTTTTTTTGTATCTAAGTGACTGATAGTGGCAGTAACTTTTGAAATGGGTCCAGTAATGAGCCGCTGACAAGGGGAGTGATGTAATCGCTCGGGGAAACTCCTCACCGTCAATGTACGGCCACTAAAAGTGCTGATTTGTTATTGTAAGTGTCAGACAATATGGAAAGAACCCGACAGAGAAATAAACCTTTTCTTCCTTTGTCACAGCCTCTGGGTGCAACAAGTCAAAACAAACAGGATATATATATATATATATATATATATATATATATATATATATATATATATATATATATATATATAGTGAAGGAGTGGTCTCGACATTGTTGGACCTTTTTCTTTGCAGTGTAACGTGTCTCCTTGTGGGCAGCTCAGCTCTCTGTTGGCTCTGCTGCTGTGAAACCTGTTAACCTTTGGCCCAGTGAGATAAGAGCACACAGGTCAGTTTCCCTCCAACACTGAAACCTTTTCCTCCTCCTCCTCCTCCTCCTCCTCCTCCTCCTCCTCCTCCTCCTCCTCCTCTCAAGGTCAAAACAAATGGTGGGACTGTGAGAGGCCGCTATCACGTCCAACATACTTAAACATCTCAAGTGCAGGCGGCTCACTTGGTTAAACACGATGCAGTCAAACAAGTACGTCACCATAAACACGGGAGGGACTTGGAAGAGAAACTGAGTTTCTAGGTTTCTGTCAGTGAAAAAAGAAGTCGGATAACTATTTAAAATTGCACTTTTTGCCGCTTTATTATATTTTATTTAACATGCAATAGGCACAAACAGTGATTTCGAATTTGCATGCTTTGCCTGACAAAGACGCTTGATAAAATAAATAAATGCTTGAGATCTAACCCTTAGTACACGTCACTGTTCATGGTTAGCACATTCAAATAGAATACTAAAACAAGTGAATTCCTTTATCTTGAAATGAAAGCATGGAGTTCGGCCCACATGAAAGAGCTCCAGCAGCTTTTACAAAACTTGGGAATCCATTACTCAAAATGTCCCGTGCAGATCTGACATTTATTTGTCAGGAAATGTTCAGGAATCCTGCTTTTCCATTTCTAAGCCACCAACGGAAACGAGCTCGGTGTTCGTGACTTTTTACAAGTTGGCATAACGTTGAAGTGAAAAAACAGCTCTGCTGTGATTGAAGTGCCGTTTTGAGAGAACCGACATCGGTGCACACACACACACACACACACACACACACACACACACACACTCCCCCTAACTCACTGAAATAGCCATGAGATGGTGGTCCTCCTTCACTATCAGTGTTTGGATTACTCCCCCCAGAGTGTGATGGAGCTGCGGTTTACATGAGCTCATACCTTTCAGCTGATCTAAACCTCGGCCCGCTGAGGAGGAGGATGATGATGATGAGGAGAAGAAGGAGGAGGAGGAGGAGGAGGAAGAGGAGGAGGAGGACAGTGCAGTGGAGAATGAGGTCACCCAACTCCAACCAGCGGCATCATGTCGATGAGAAAGAAAAATAAAATATGTTTGTAATAAGGTAAGTGAAGGAAATAGGAGGAGGATAAATACATTTATTGGGATATTTATGATGCCGTCAATTTGAGAGGAATTAAAAAAGAGTTACACACCAGGGCAAAGACTCCATGGAGAGACGAATTGGGATACCAGTTATTTAAGCGCGTTGGAGAGCTGGTGTTACAGGAAATACTAGCCCTAATCAATAATGTGTGAGAGATTGGTTGTCTTCCAAAGGAGTGGAAACACGCTGTAATCATCCCCGTTTAAGAAGCCCTGGAAGGAAGACCATATCAATCACACAGACCCTTATTTGAAGAAAGCTAAGAAAGAAGCCATCTTTCTTGACATTGAAGAACCGTACGACATGCTGTGGATGGAAGGGTTAGGAATCCCAGAACCTGAAGTTGACCTCTGACCTCTCTGCAAACTGAGCAGTGTTGAAAATGTCCCGACTGACAATCAACGGATGATAAAGTGGATACAAATCTGTTTCAGCTAAACAGAAAGTGAAATCTCTTCTAAGTTGAGCACACTGCTTCCTTTCAAATCATGCTGTAACACTCCTGTTATGACCTAATGTTGTATTAATATAAGTTATGAAACCAATTGTTTTTGTAGATTATTTTGTATGAATGATTTGTTGATGTATTGAAAAATGTACAAATGTGCTAAAGAATTACAGAAAGTTTTGAGGATGTAAATTCTTTCCTCGAGCTATTTTTGAAGGACTCTAGTGTCATTACATTCGTTAGCTGACTCTTTGCCCACGACGACTTCCACTAAGTACGTTCAACCCTTTGGATACAGCCCAAGAATGAAGAGAGTACATCAACATCAGCAAATATGCCGAACTGTTCCTCCTGCTACATTTGGTAATAATAAGAGACAGTGAAATATTTTGTTTATTATTATTATTGGGCCATGCTGCAGTCAGAACAGATGTTTTCAGTTTCCGATCTCAAGCAGCAATAATGAGGAACTTAATTCATATAACCATTTTCCTAAAAAGTGCTCTCCAAAAAAAACCACAGATAAAACCGTAAACAGATAAAACAGTGTGATCTCAGGAGGCAGAGCTTCCACAGTCTCGGGACTCTGACAACAGCAAGATGCCGAAACATCTGAAGTGAAGGGATCAAATCTCGGCTCCCAAGTTAAACCTGAGGTTATGGGTTTGATCCTCTTCGCGGTGCAGTAGGTTCAACACCCAAATACCCTTGGATACAAAAGTTAAGTGTGTCCAATCACAAAGCTCAAGGTGATTGAAGACTGCAGGTTGTGGGTTCAATCCTCATGTGGGCCGGTGGATGTTGAGGTCTCACACCCAAAAGAAGTCAAATACACAAAGAACACGTGGAGGAAGAAACTCCGTTGTGGTCCAGAAACTCTGCATTTATCTGATGAGAATAAGAGGAGAATAAATAATGCATGCTCTAATAATAAATACATGTTCATCGTGAGATGATTTACATGCATGTGATTGGTCGGTGTGTTTCCTGGACCGCTGAACGAGTTAAAAAAGATGCAAAGTGTATATGATGAAATATATATTGACATCTTTTCATTGTAACATATTATATGATGGCTTTTTTATTTGCAATTTGTATGACATGTTATATATTGATATGCTTTTCTTGTTTTTTTTTGTAATACTATTCTATGACATTTTTGGCATCACATTTTACAAATATTATATTTGTTTATGACATACTATATACTATTTTAAATGATATACTGTTCTATGACTTTAACATTACTATTTTTCTATGACATTTTTAATGACATTATTATATTTTAATGGCATACTATATATACTATGATATGTTTTACAATTTTTTCATGGCAAACTAAACTATGAATTGTTTTATAACATACTCTGATTATTCCTTCATGGCATATACAGTAAGACATTTACTTGACTTGATTGCATACTAAACTATTAAATACTCTAAGACAGTTGAAACTATGACTTTTTGCCTTATTACATACTAAACTATGATTTACTGGCAGTAATGTGCTGACTGAAGAGCTCAACATGCTGGTTGATCCAGCTCCACGTGTGCCGCTATGATGCAAAAGTTCAACGGTACTTTTTTTTCATTATTATTATTATTATAGTAGTGAAATTATACTTGCAACTTCTTATTCAGACTGATTATGAACTCCCACAAACTCCAGGCATGCTAAAACCAACTTTACTATTGGCTCTGACGTGTGTCAAAATGACAACAGCGGCTTGTGGACCCAAACATTATATTTGTTCAGATATTTGTCTTACACATTTAAACATTTTAATACATTTGTTCATGCAAAACGTTTGCACACATTCGATATGGCGAAACGCGGCTACAATACTTGTGAAACCAGAAAATAGCTCGTCCCATTTTTTATTTTCTTTGTGCTTTCTACCATTTACCCCCTCAGGTATTGTGTTGTTAGGGCTGTACTGTACATCAATGTATTTGATACACTGCAATTAAACACAACAAACTGGCTGCTAAGTGAGGCGGAGACGTCAGAGTTGGAGGTTCAGGGTTCAGCGGATACAGAGTAGCTTCTGGCTCTGCCATGAGGACGAGCCTCCGGCTTTTTACCCGGCTGGTAGACGTGCGTGTCTGTGCGTGAGCAGGCCATACGTGCAGGCACACATTCCCACGGGAGGTAATAGCAGGCTTATCTCACTCATATCTCTCCACCTGTTGTGTTTTACATTGATATCAAAGTTGATTGGACAAGAGTGATTTATTTTTATTTGTTTTACGACGCCCTCAGTGGAGTTCAGGAGAAGCTACCGGGATGATCCTGCGAGTGCCTTCGCTCTCTTTTTCCTGCTCGTAATATCAACGTCTGATAAAATCACCTCTTGAAAAATTGCAAGCCAGGACACATGAGTTTATAGATCTGTGTAAAGGTCAGACCTCCTGTACAGAAAGAAACTGGCTAGTTAAACCATCTAGGGGCCACCTGAGCAAAACTGTTGGGCCCCTATTAACCCCACATGCACTCCTCTGTCTGTTCACTGTGTGGTAATCTGAACACGCATTCTTTAGATCCTGTCTCTAAAGAATGTGATAGATACATGTATGAGATCAGAGCATGAATCAGGGCTCCCTTCATTTATGCATTTCTTCATTTATAAAGGGCACAGCTTTTTAGCAGTGTCAAAGATAGCTATAAGCTAATTTACATCTGTTGTCCCTGGGCAGCAAACATGCGCTATGATGGTATAATATGCTTCAGTGATGTATATTCCCACACAAATGTTCAGTTATTTGCATTCACAGAAACCAGTTTATATTAACTTCACCGACTTTCCCAATTTAGTCATATGGCCTCAGAGAAAGCACATTCGTTAATAAAAGCATGTCAAGACGTTGCGTCTGAGACGTCTATGTATTGTGTTGCAGAGGAAGCATGCTAGCTAGCTAGCCCGGCCCGCTCTCATGCCGTGTTCACACCAAAACAGTTGCGAATTTTCGCAACGCCACTTCCCCTATATCGCGCCGCAGGTGAAAAATTCGCTCTGTGGTTAATCCGTTTTTTCGCAACCATCGCAACCATCGCTGGGAAAGGGGGCGGGGCTTATCTCTGTGTCTTGAAAACATTTACTATTTCCTTCATCCACCAGGTAAATAACCTCTAGTTCTGCTTTATACTTGTTGAGGAAGTCCCACACACGTCGGGACATCAACCGCCCCGTGTCCGGGTTCATAACATTATCCGTAGTCGCACACAGCTCGACTCCTCCAGGACGAGTGTCTGAGTGAAGCCGCTTCCAGCGCTCCTTCAGGACCAGCAGTTTCATTCAGTAACGGCGGTGATGCCGGGTGGAGCTCCTCAACGCTGATTGGCTTTCGCAACTCCGTGTCATGCGAATTATTCGCTGGAGTTGAAATATTTGAACGCCCGCGAAAAAGCGAAAAAGTGGAAAAGCGGAAAAGTTTTTTTTTTTTGGTGCTGAGCAATTGTCTCACACAGTCAGTTTATTAGCCACAATTGCAGGCTGTATGGCCTTAAAACACTCTTTGAAGCTGAGGGGAACTGCAGAGTCATGAACTTTCTCTTCCCTGCACTTGAGAGGAGGAAGGGACAAAACACACATGCACTCAGCTCCATGTACTTTGTACTTGCTCCCCAACTGTCCGGAGTTTACAGTCTCTTCAAATGGCCTCTGCCGTTTAAAGCCTCTCAAAGCCATCTCATTTAACAAACCCAAATTCTTCAGATGTCTGAATTGGAGACCTGTCGCCCTCCTCCTGACCCCGGCCCGATTCGTCTCGTTAACTCGACTTACAAAGTGAGAGGTGACTTTGTGACAGCACAGCAGCTCTTACTGTTCTCCTGTTTGATGAACGAGAGGGCAAACGAATGATGAGCGCAGAGAGAGAAGCCACATGTGCATTCAATTCAGTCTGCTCACATGAGCCCCAAAGTGAGTGTGTGTGTGTGTGTGTGTGTGTGTGTGTGTGTGTGTGTGTGTGTGTGTGTGTGTGTGTGCGTGTTTGCACAGGCACAAAAGAGCCTTTGTCGCCCAACGGCACCGCAGGTGAATGACATCATCCTTCCCACTGTGGGACTGCAGAGAGTTAGGATTAGACGTGTGTGTGTGTTGATGTTTTGTGCATGCGTGTGCGTCATTCGCTATCATTCTTCCCATGAGAAACAGGCAAAGGCACACATCAACTGCCACTATAACTGATATGCTCCCTGCTTCTAATCATATCTATTAAAAAAACCTAAAAGACTGAACGCATGTAGACACGACACAAACAAACGTGACTTCCTGCAGCAGCAGGTCGGGTTACACACTGTAACCCCAACTCCAAACAAGCAAATATGTAATAGAATATCCTGCATATATATGGCCTCTGACGTTTAAAACCAGACAGATATCTAATTTACAAAAATATAGTACAAAAAAAAAAGTACAAAATATACACAAAAATGACTTAAGCATCGCAACAATTTAGCAGCTGTAATTCCAAGAACAGACATCAGATTGACATTACTCTTCTCCTCTCACTCTCGGGCTGGGGGGCTGGTGTAGTGGCTAGTGCGCCTCACAAAAATAAGTTGAGCGGGATTGTTGTCTGTAAGTGAACCCCATCCAGGGTGAACCATGCCTTCACCCAATGCTCGGGATCGGTTCCAGCCCAGAGAGACCCTGAATAGGATAAGCGGTGGCGGATAACGGATAGATCCCACTCTCAGAATGTAATAGCACATGCACACTTTCCAAAATATCACTCTATTTCTTTAATACGTACTTTCTTATGCTGTAATCACACTTAAAGCGTGTCCAGCTACTGTACATTGTCGCCTGGTTGCCGCTGAAGTGTTGCTAAGGTGCTTGTTATAGTATTTATGTGGTTGAATAGCACTGGGAACCAGAAGTTGTTCTCCCATTTCTTTAGACATAATGGAACAATAATTTTGGGGAGAGAAAAGGGGAAACAAAATCATATGATTGGTTGACCACTTGGTTCACCTCGTCTTTAAGCGCTCAACTTTGATTTGTCGCTCGCCAGTTTGTTGCTTCATGTCACCGGCGTCCATCAAAGACTGGGAGCCTGTTGCTGTGCCGATCATAGTGTGAACACTCCATTAGGATGATGAGGTGCAGGACAAACAATGATAAATTGGACTTTTCTAATTTGTGTCTATTAATTAGTATATTGGAATGCAACCGTCATGACTGCTCTTTTGCGTAAACATAATCCATAAAATCTTAGTGTTTATCAGTCCGCTGATTGGGATTGATCTCTGCAGGAAAACGGTCTTAACTGAAAAGAACGAACAAAAATCAATCACAGCAGGAAGAGAAACACATAGTGACACATTTGTTCAAACACGACTGTGGATGAAGAATGTCCCACAGTGTTATATCCAAATGACACGGAACTAATCACACACTCACACACTGGTGTCCGTGTTTACTCAGTTAAACCCTTCCTGTACATGTGACACCATGATACATGTGACTTCACCTATTCACATATTAACACGCAGACTCTCCCCAACAACAATATTCACAAGTTGTCAGTGTCAGGATGAGGTCATCTGGACCAGCAGGGCTTTGCACATCATCGCAAACGTTTGTTTGTTCTGGGTTAACTTTTCTGGGTTAACTCCCAGGAGTTTACTGAGCTCATGCAACACACAATGCAACCAATGCATCCTGTGGCCTGCAGGTGACAACAAGTTAGTCACAACAAGTAGATTAATGGTGTTTGCTTAAAGGTAGTGGGTGTTCACCAATTTTTCAAAATCCACACACTGCAGTGTGACTGGATGCATCCTGACATTTGAAGGCCTAAATGTGTTAAAACTTGCCTCCACACGTTTGAATAAAATGACAATGCCTAATAAATACAGTTAATACAAGTTCAAAAATCAAACCTCACAGTCCTGTTCTGGAAATATTATACTGAATTTGAAATTCAGAGAATATCTGTGATTGAGGGATTGCTTCCACGTGGCTCCTAAATTGGCAACGGCCGAGCCGGCGTCTAGAAGCTAACATGGCCGAGAGCGCTAACAGTGCAAACAACGGCAACAGCGCTGACAAAGCCAACAGTGTTTACCTGCGGGGGAACCGGAGGGGAGGGTGCTGCACTTCTGCTGCGACGCCATCGGTCGGGACGGCGTTACTAGCTAAAACCGCCATATGAGAACTGTGGAGGGCAACAGAGACAAGCTAGCTCAGGGGCTAGCTCACATGAGCTAACATGCTACTTCACCAAAGCACAGAGCAGCTCGGATTACGACACACACAGAGGGAGAGTGACTTCATTCCTGGCTCAGGGAGGCATTACTCAACTACATCTTTATAAAGAGTTGTTTGCTGCATTTTAAATCCAGCATTGATTTAACAACATCATGTTAACAAGCGAGCAATCTTCTTCTTCCCTGTCTTTTCACATTAAACATAACCTGTTGATCTATATTCAATAGAACATATTCATGAGTGCAGCTTTAAATGCAATTAAACAACTGGTCATTATCATTTTTGTGGAGCCATTTCATGAAAAATGCGCACCACACTTGCATTATCCTCCACTGCAGTCGGACTGATGAGTATTCCAGCTTTGTCACAGTGATCCACTCATGTTTACTTTGTAGGTGACAAGCCCGGTGTTTACATGACGATTGTAATGATCGGAATGTTGCCCCCATCAATCAGGTTACTACGAAAACATGAGCCTTGGCGCTCTGAGCCGCCCACTGTACCCAGTGAGCCCACAGAGGAGTGATGTGGTTCAGTAGAGCTCCTGATGATGACAACAGCTGCTCCCCTATCAGGCTCCCTGAGGCCGAGTGACACGGATTCCACATCAAAGGCCGCCACCCACACACACACACACACACCCCCACACACACACACACCCCCACTCACACACACACACACACACACACACACGCACACACACACACACACACACACACACACACACACACACACACACACTGTACAGGATCCTTCAGTGGGACCTCTGCTCGTCTCGCCTTCAGACCCAGCTGTATACATGAAGCCTTCTCAGACATTGTAATGATGACTCTAATCGTTGTTTAAAACCGGACACAAGTGAACACGGAGGCCTTGGATCCGCTAAAGGGCCACGTCACAGGAACATATACATATTTCAAGTGCAGAACCGCTTCGCCCCAGTCCCTCCTTATTTTTAGACTCTCTCTATGCTCCTGCTAGTAGATCATATCTTCCATTATGAGGAGTGAGCACGCATTAGCAGCTCCAATGTTTAGTCAGTCTCGTTAAAAATAAAGCGCGGACACTTTAAAAATCTTCAACTCAACACAAATCACTCAATGCGACAAACTGCTGAGGGGACGAAATAACAGCTGAAGAGGATTGGAGCAAAGATGGAGAGAAATGAACCCTGTGATTGAAGGGTGAGCCTTTCAAACGCAGCGGCTGACCTCTGACCCCGGGGCCCTGCTGGACTGGCTTTATTGACAGCTTCCAGACCTGAAATACTTGGTTGACAGCCGTGTACGAATCACAGCACATTCAGTTCCCACAGAGAGAAGACAGCCCCTTTGCTTCAGGTATCAGACGTGCTTTCAGTGTGTGTGCTCGTGTGCTGCTGTGCACACACTGCAGGAGCTATTCCGGTTCAGCAGTCCTCTCATCTAGTTCCTTATTGAGCGGTAACAGTATGTACGAGAGGTGTGTTACTCAGGAAGTATCCATTTCCTCTCGTCTAGTTTTGGAATCAGTTAAACCTTTAAGCAAACAAGAGATTTGCCATATTGGATTTATCCTGAGAACTGTATAAGTCACCTGACTAGCTTTTTCAAAATAGTTTCATAAAAAGGTGTGGTTTTGAGATTGAATGTTAAAAGAGAACAAAAAAAGATGAAGATAACTATTGCAAGTCATGCTGTTTTGACGTCAACAGTATCTGAAATTCAAATACCTGAACAAAGAAAATCTGAAGTAATCTGAAGCCAGTGCACACTGACAATTCATTTACACATAACAAGCAATCCAAAGTAAAGCCCACACCATCACATAATACTCACATGTAGATTAGATAATAATTAGATCATTTTGTATTACATTGTGTATGATTTATTTATTATTTTCATTTTTGCATATATTGGAATCATTTGATTTGTCAAAATTAAATTAATATTATTATTATTAGAAAAAATTGTAAAGTTATAAACAGCGAAATAAATTACTTTATTAAATGTTTTTTATTGAACACTGTATTCAGATATTTACACTATTAGTATTGCACTTCTGTAAGGTTCTGTTAGAAACAGATCAAAATAAGAGCAACGGAGGCCAAGATATCCTGACATCTCGTATGGGTGAAGTGCCAAAACTGGTTCATCCTACATTTCCCATAATGCAACTTGATAGTGCCTTTCACTGGTAAACTGTTCATCGTCCATGTCTTTTCAAAGTCCACGCCACAGGCTTTTTTTTCTTTGTTTCTTTTCTAGTTTCCAAGCCCATGATGACATCACTGTGATACAACACCAGGGTTATTTATTTATTTTTTAATCTCTTCAGTGGTTTCTCCAGGGCCACTGAAGAGATTATACAACTGTTTTCTCAACTTGTGTTAGTTGGTTAGTTTACATGAAAACAACAGACTTCATGAGATAAACATTATGTGGCCTTATCATTTCCCTCGGTTGATTACAACTGAGAAGTTATCTCAGTTTCATTCAGGTCACCGTACAGTCGTTCATCAGAGAGTACAGGGTGTCAAAAAACTTTGGCCCGGACCAGATCCCACATGCACCTCGCTGTCTGTGTGGGCGTTCCTTTGTCTCGTCTGATGATCACGGGCGACAAAGACAGTCTCTTCGTTTCACCCTCATACTGCACCCATTGTGCTATATCTGTGCCCACAGGTCACAGGGGCTGATGGGTACCTGCAGCAGCGACAGCAGCCAGACAGTCGCAGGGACCAAAACAGCAGCGGGTCGCTTGTGAAGTGGCAGACAGCGGAACGATGGGAGGGAGCAGGGACACACACACACACACACACACACACACACACACACACACACACACACACGTCCTGCCTAGTGACAGTGCGGTGGCGGCACAGGACAACGTGTCCCTTTATAAACAATGAACTCAAGGGTAGATTGTTGCTCTGCATTGTTCTCAAACAGGCCTCTAACACCAGAGAGGAGTTTTCAGAGTGACGTAAACTGCTTTTTAAACAGATCGCTGGCCTGTTGCGTCGCTATAATCAGCAGATGAGGTGCGTGCGCTCCGTTCTGAGGTGTATTTCTGCTGTGCTGAGGGAACGCTTCCAAAATAATGCAGCAAAGCTCATTTTATGGGGTGATCATGAGAGAGAAATAGCTGCAAATAGATGTGATGTCAGCAGTCCCACTGCCAACATCAGTAATAGTATCTGAGTCATCGGGACACAATAAGAGAACATAATTATGAGAAAAGTCCTAATATGACATTTAAAACTATCATCATATGATGACAGTGTTATGAGGAAAAGGATAATGAGAACAAAGTGTTGTATAGATTGGTTAGTGTAGATCGTATCTGTATGTTTCCCGAGTCCAGATATATTGCCACCTTTGTCACCTTTTTTGTACTATGCGCAAACTATTTTTTTCTTCAAAGTTATTACCTTTTTTTTGCCTTAAAAATAATAAACGCACACTATAATAAAAACAAATATGCACAACCAGACCTATCTCCGCAGCGCTAAAGAAAGTCAGAAATACAAAAATGACTTTATTGTGCACATGAGCACAATAAAAAGTAATATCTCCCAGAGCAGCTTAAATAAACAGCAGGCTGAAGGAGCCTTTGAGCACATGTTCATCCTTGACTTTTCCTCCTGCTTTGATGTGAAATCTTGTAACGTGACAAGAGTTAGAGCCTGATATTGGTTTCCAGATAGCGCTGATATTGCATGTTGGTCAGTATCATCTGCTGCTGATATGACGGCTTTGCTACCAAAGCAGACTGTAAACCCTGCAATGAAATTTCATTTTCTTGGGCAGTGCGTTCAATCTCACCACAATAAGCGGGTTACTGTGCTTTAAAGGGAGGCGAGCCCTGAAGCACTTTCATCTGAAGCACTTTCATCAGTCAGGATTTCAGAGGATGACCTCGGACCCAGAGCTGTTAAAGACCGCTTCACAACAACCCAAACCTACAACTCTTGTGTGATTCATTCTTTAGATCTCCTTGTAAGAGGGCAAAGCACAAGGGGAATCTGATTATTGATGTCAGTCATCAACAAATAAATGTATACTCTATGTACAATAATCTATTGGTCATATTTTGCCGTCCCTATAATGACACAAGAAACGAGCATGGTGGAGACTGGGTCTCAGTGGTGAGCAGGATCGTCCTTCAATCAGAGGATTGGCGGTTTGATCCCCGGCTCCTTTAGCCAATGATAATGTGGCTTGGGCAAGACACTTAACCCCAAATTGCTCACGTAGTTGTGCTTAAGGTGTGTGAATGTTAGTTAACGTAAAAGTCGGGTTACAAGCCGCTCTTACCTCCGGTCAGTGTCCCCGCTGTAGCAAGCTAGCTAGCGCTGCTGCTAGCTCCCCGCTGCTGCTGCTGCCCGCGTTCCCTCTGCCCGAGTCGGGTGTTGAGCCGGGACTGGTCCCGCTACCTTCGGTGGTTGCCGGGGAACTAGCGGGGAACTAGCGGAGAGCTAGCGCAGCGCTAGCGGAAGTTAGCTGAGAGCTAGCGGAAGTTAGCCCAGAGCTAGCGGAATTTAGCGGGGAACTAGCGGAGCGCTAGCAGGAGGGCTAGCTGGCTACAATGGGGAGCTAACGGGGACACTGACCAAAGGTAGTAGCGGCTTGTAACCCAACTTTTACGGTACTCCTGATGTGCAGGTGGTACCTTAGCTCCTGCCATCAGTGTATGAATGGGTGAATGATGACAAGTAGTGTTAAAGAGCTTTGAGTGGTCGGAAGCTTAGAAAAGCGCTTTACAAGTACAGGGTCATTATGAATGAAAACAAATAAAAGAGAACAGAATACTGAAGAGAGAGAGACGAAACTAAAGTCAGGCAAATGAGTGGATGTGGATGTGTGTGTGTGTGTGTGTGTGTGTGTGTGTGTGTGTGTGTGTGTGTGTGTGTGTGTGTGTGTGTGTTTCCATTCTGCGTTTCACAGACAGAAAGAACAAATGTGCAGCTCTACCTGTCATGCTGAAGTGAGTGTGGGCAAAGAACGGCATGCTCTCTGCTCTCTGCCAGAGTTAATCACCAAACCGCAGAAGCTGGTAAATAACACAGCATGACGATATGGAAGCCACAAGCTTTTGGTGCTCTCCATGAATGTTTGGTCTCAACCTCGAGCAAAACCAATATTTGACTTGGCCTTGTTTTGGCCCTTCGCTCGCCGCACTTAAGCCTCCCTGGTGTTACTAAAGCCAGCTGTGGAGTGACTCATGAATGGAGGTAAGGAAGGATAAAGACACCACCGCTGCCGGAGCTCCTGCTTGACCTCGTGACCTCTCAAACATAGTGAAGCACTCGCACACGCCTCTACATGCATGTTGTGGTGTTCAGTACTCGGTGTCCTGGTGTCTTCTCAGAAGTTACACAACAAAACCTCAGACTGATGAAAAGCATGGAAACAAAACATGAGCGTGATTGAAATGACGCAAAGGGTCTAAACTAAGTAGAACAGTGTTACATAAATGTTTTAGGAACCTTTATATAATGAGTCTTTGTTGATTCATTCATGACCTTTAAGATGTTGGAGTCCTGTGAGTGTTCACAGCTGACAAAAGGTTTGTAGTTATATTGTATGTTATCATTTAATTATCTCAAACTCCATCTTTGATGTTGTTTAAAGCATTTTTTTCAGCAACATATTTGCATTCTGTAATTGCCTGTAGATTTCATTGTTATTGGAAAAAGATGCCTTTATCCAACAGAATTTACATTGTACCAAAACAAATGGCATTTTAAGGAGTAGTTGCCGGTTAAAGGACTACATTTAAAGTGCTTTTTGTGATTTGCCTCATACTCACCTATTCACAAACACACTCACACACCAATGGCAACCATTGGGAGCTACTTGGGCCTTGCTCAGGGACACTTCGACAAGATCCAATTTCTAATGTTTTCAGCCGATTGAACGACCATAATCTCGACCACGGACCAAACTGCACCTACCACGTTGTGTAAGTGAAACTTACCAACTGAAATTGAAACAAAACAACTCGGTCGAGCAAAGATCTTCAACGTCGCCTTCTTGTATTTGTTTCGGTCATCAACCATGTGAATAGATTGTAATGGCCCTCTGAACCCAGGAGGTGTAGCGGAGGCTCCTTCTTACCAATGTCTTTAGGGCTGATTACGCCCATTCAATCTGCTGATAACATCCAAAGCAGTCGGGGACCACCTCTTCAGGAAGGTCTGCTCACACCTGGACAAACCACGGGGGAGAAGGCTCCAGGGTTCAAATTAACCGGACTAAACGAGGCAGGTGTTAAAACGCCCTCAGCCTCCAGTACCATGACGTTCAACCTCTTCTCAAGATAAAAAACATCATCTCTTCTTTGTCCGTCCATAGTTTTTCAAACCTGGGGGCAGACCACTTGAGGCTCGGGTGGGTTTGAAATGAATGAGTTTGAAATGTGACAACGAGGGTTGTTGGTTTCTAAAACATTATCTGACACAGCAGAAAGGTCCCGACGTTGGAAAGGTGTGATTGGAAGTGTGGGTCCAGAATGATTACGGGCTTGGAGTATAATGACGCCTTAAAGATCCTGCATCCCGGTAGAACAAACTAAGTGGTATCATTAGCCTGGAAATGTAGTCTAGTATTTTAGGGTAGGAGCCAGCCAGAGCTCATGGTATACGGTAATATGTTGCTGCCAAATGTCTCAGTACACTTGTTTCCAGTGCAGAGGAAGCTGACTTTTGCACACTCAATCTTTTTTCCTCGTTGGTATTCCCAAATTACTGCTCGTCCAGGATGGAAAGCACTTTCATTACCTCGTGAAACGGACCCAGAAGCAGGCAGCGGGTCTGTCACCGGGCAGGCTGGTGGTCCACCGGCCCAGAGGGAACCTCCTGCCGCTGTAGACTGTCGGAGGGAGCGGCCACCTGCTGCCTCAGAGTGTGAGGGGGAGCGAAGCCAGACGAGTGACAGCGACGCTCTTCCCTCCCACCACCCTCCTCCACCAAATGTAATCAAAGCTGTCAGAGGAGGCGATCTCCACTCGTAATCAACAGTTACATAAGGTTCAGTTTACAGGCAGCATGGAGAAACTGAAGTTTTACATTTAAACACAACTCTCTCAATGACTATTAAAAACACGTCTGGGTTAGTTATACTGCTATGTTAAACTCTACCTATAAAATGTCTGCCCTCACAGGTTAGAAAGTGTTAATACGCCAGGAATGTAATGGCTGCTGCACAGTATTGACTCCAGATCATGTCTCTTTTCTATGTTTTTTGTTACTTTACACAGAGACAGGCTAGCTGCTGACCCATTTTTCCAGTCTTGATACCATATTATATTATTCTCATCTTCTTATACGAAGAAACCACTTGTTTCAGCTCTTTTCTCCTCTCTGTTTACATCATTGTTGGACAGTGAATTAATGTGTGAGGATTCTGATCATATGGGCTCTTAGATTATCTGTGCCTTTATTTTGGGTACACAGGGAAAATAAACATATAATAGTCTGTCCATTCTTGGTTCAAGGCTCTGGCCTCACAGTCATGCCTCTTCTTGGAGAACGCCATGTGAGAAAACGTCTGACTGTTGGGTGTCTCTCTCTCCAGTGTGTTTATATCTCACACAAGCAGTGATGCTTATCGGAATACACACATTTGATTGGCTAAGCAGCATCACGTCAGATGATTTACAGCGCTTGTGATTGGTTGGTGTGTTTCCTGGACCGCTGAACGAGGGCCGTGAAGGTTGGAAAAACTGAGCCGGTTAAAATAGAAGCTCTTCGTCAAAATGTTATAATTCTCAATTATCTATCGGTTTTAGGATCCAGATACAACGGCGTCTGGTTCCGGACCGCGGCCCGCCTATTAAGGACCCCTGATATATATATATATGTGTGTATATAACACACATACTGCACTACACATAACTCTCTAACTCTCTAAATAGAGAAATCCTCAGCAGCCGCTTCTCCAATTTTGGCAGTTGCCTCCACTGGGGAAGGTTGATGAAGGGACCTCCACTTAGAGCAGCAGAGGTAAAATAATACCCGAGTCGCTGCCGAGCCCCTTGATCCTCTGGGCCAGTCGAACAGGAAGTGCTTTAATCAAGGCTTCCTGTAGGGCCTTGTTTTGTCTGAGGCAGCGAAGGAGAGGGACGGGTAATGCATCCAGCAGCTGTTGGGAGGCCCGGCGTCTCGGCTTAACAAGACAAGAGAGCTTCGGCAACTCAATCACGACCTCAAAGACGGTGGAGATTCGTCTGAATTGCAAAAACCTTTCCAACACCGAAGAGGACATGCGCAAACAAACAAAGACGCAAAGTTAAACACATCATTCATGTGTGTAGGAAACGCCTTGAATGAGAGTTTGTGTAAATAATTGCATCCTCACATCAACTCGTCACATGATCAAATCTAAATCAGTCATCACAGCTTGTTGTCCACTGACTGTTCCCCGTGCACTGGATCAGGTGATCAGGCACAATGCCTTCACAAGCGTCGACACACAGCCCTGCACACGGGCTTCTAGCTCCTTTGTTTTGACTACCGCGTCGGCCCGCTGGGTCCTCGTTGGGCTTACAACAGTTTTGTCTTCAACCTCCTGCGACAGTTCAACAACAAGCACATTATCAGCAATAAATATCTGAACTCGTGGCGAGACGAACCGGACGATGGAAACCTTGTTGAGTGAGACATGAGCTCACCAACAGGCACATGTATCCATGTGAACCGGTTCTCTGACACATGACACTACAGCAGAACATTGCAGCCAGTGTTGAGGTATGCAGAGACATTGCTTTTATAGCTCACAGACATAAAACAAATGGAGCTGGAAAGTCGACGGTTCAAAAGCTTTGAAAGTTCGGCCAGAGCGGGCGGTTAACAACCACATCCTTCTCCTTTCAGAGCCCACTGAGCCCAATGCTTCTCACAATGCTGAGCCCAGTTTTACACAAACAGTTGATATATTATTAATAATTCAAACCATTGTCAAAACTATTCACCGAATGCTTTATATTTGTTATTGACCCAAGAAGATGGACTCAAGGACTTCTGGTCAGCCTACATCTGTACGCCAAGTACCACTTTACCATCACTTGATCCTAGACCGAGACATTTGTAACCATTGAATATCTAATCAGCATACATGTACAGAAGGAGCAGTTACAGTAACAGTTTAGACCGCCTATCATGGAGGCTTTTTTCTTCAAATGGGACACATGGTGGAGCTGAGAAAAATCACAATCTGCCGTATTACTCGCAGATATAAAGTTGTCTTGTTCTGCATTTACATGTTACATGTATACATGCCGTCGGACATTTTTAAAGGAGACAAATGCTAATTTTCAGGTTCATACGTTTCTACCCAAACTCGTCTATGATAAAAAGAAAACACAATGTCTGTCTGAATCTAGCTGTATTAATCTACCTGTAATGATTTACCTGTATTCACCTGTCTCTTTAAGGCTCACCTTCCCAGAACAGCCCGGTCCGCTCTGATTGGTCGGTGTTTGCAGTCTTCGACAATTGCGCTGTATCTGTTTCACCTCTCCACAACCATTGTCTGAGTAAGGAGACACTGAGGCTTCAAAGAGCGGTTGGGCTGTGGGGGCGTATTCATGTATTCATTTGATTGACAGATATGACTATGACACACATTAGTTGTATTCTTGTCGCTCCACCAAGGCGCCACCCTGTTGCCTTGACAGTCATGTTTATTTAAGTTGTAAAGGTCATGACCAAAGATTCGTTAATCCTGTTTATCAGCTGAGAACTACTGTAGCGTTAATGTTTTGAATTTCTCTTGTTCTGATAGATACAAATTCTATCTTTTTCCAATTCCTATCACCAGTTACAGTCAAGCTTAACTTCTAGGGCAAACATGAGGATGACATTTTAGTTTGTGAAATATCTCAACAACTGAAAATAAAGACATTCATGGAGCACGGACTGACTCTTTAATAGTTTGTCCCCTTTGTGCAGACGCAGCATCACAGTTCATGAGGAAGCACATTCTGATGGCAGCAGACATGAGAGGACAGCTGGGCCTGTGCGGGGAGAAAGAAACGGGCCGAGAGGTGTTTATCTTATCTCGTGATATGAAGGCTGTGGCCTCCTAATGTCTCGTCCTCGCTCTGAGTGGCCGTCTTGTTATGTCTTCATGTCTTTCACATCTGTGAGTCACAGACCCGTCCTTCTGCTCTCGCTTTGGGGAAATGTGAGCTCAGATCCCGTTAATGTCATAGATTAAGACCCACACCATGAGTGTGAATGACCTGGGATCAAGCATAATCAGGAACTTGTTGACTATCGTGGTTATTTGTTGTACTTTCTGAAGGCTGTGCCATCATTTGCCCCACATTATGAGAGTTGGAACTCTTATTTTGAAGGTATAATGGTAATAGTGTTATCACAGATGTTGTGTTAGTTTAAATATACTAAATATCGCCTGGCACTCTGAGAGATTTATGTTGATAGAATATGGTTTTAGTCAGAGTCTGTGGTTGAACATTACTGGAAGCTCAGTGCTATTTGTAGCAAAAAGAGTAATGCTTTCATTTTATTTTCCTCTCTTTAGCTCTTATATTGTCCTCCCAGTGTTCATGGAGCCACAGAAATATGTTTTTTGTTACTTCAACTTTAGGGTGTTTTTTATTATTAGATTTTTCAGGCGATGAAATAAAAGACAATGTCAATTCTGCCTGAGGTTTGAATTCATTGCAGTGATTGAATGACAGATAGCAGACACTTGTTTGTTCCCTGGTAATGCTGCTGCCGTCCACAATTCTTACAGATTGTTTTGTTAAGGTGGATTTAAGTCCGGTGAATGACACAGGCAGACAATAATATTTCACAGTCCAAACCGCGGATGACCTCCTGGTTTCTGAGAAAAGTTCCCACGGCATCATCTGCTCACATTTCCCAGAAAAGAGCATAGTAAAAATATCAGACCAGCAGGACTCTGTTGACACATCAGTGGCCGTGCAGGTAGCGTCTGCCTGGCCTGCAGCGTCACCCTGGGACCGCTGGGGACGGGCCTCTGACAGAGCACCACATACGTTTAGTTATGAAAGCCATGTGGAAGATGGAGAAGTCTTTCTCTGCAGATATATAGTGTTTGTGCAGTGGTGTTGTTGTTTGTGCAGTCATCTGTCTGGACATCAGAGTATATAGTTCACCTCCCAGCAGGTGTCATTGAGCTGCAGAAACCTGAGTGCAGGAAGTAACCGATGCGTCTCAGATCGTCGCAACACTCGTGTGTTTGTTTCTTTAACCTGGATTTGAAACATATTTATGAGACGTCAAACATTAGCGTTACACATTATTGTTCATTGTTTATTTGTTATACATTTAATTTTGACCTTTTCTTTAGTTTAAGTCTTGGTCTTTATGAATATTGCTTAGCTACAGCCAGCAAACCGTTAGCCTAGCTTAGCATAAAGACTGGATAGGGCAACATGCAAGCCTGACTCGGCGCAAAGGAAGGAATTATTTCTTGCTTCCCGGTTTCTCGGCTACTAACTATTTCCCAAAATGTCAAACTATTCCTTCACCGGGGCCCTGAGAAAGAATAGCACCTGTTGCACCAGACATGTGTCCATCTGAATGAATGTGTATTACATGTTTAATCAACGTTAAGTCCAGGTGTGACACAGAATCCAACCCCACCATATGAGCAGTGAGTCCTTACCAGCTCAACAATAGGCCGACCTTCTCCTGACAGGTACGCCAGCAGCCGCTGCAGGGCTGAGCCAACCGCTGTGGCTCCTGTGCATAAAGATGAGAGGCGAAGGGAGTTTCCCGTCGCTTTTCTCACGCCGGTCACATCCACACCACACGGATTGGTTTACAGACGACTACTCTGCAGATCAGCTGCACCGATCAGTCATCGCTCGATTGCCGGTAATCAATTCAGAAGGAAGGAGAGCACAGTGACAGCTCGTGAATGGAGGTCACAGGAGGAAAGTAGGACAGCAGCTGCACTTCAGGAAGATCGAGACGAGGCAATAAAACAATCTGACACCCAAACTGTGATTCGAACCTTTCAAATCTTTTATCGCTGAAGATGTGACCAGACATGTAAAGAATCACTGAAAGACAACGTTGAACTTCGACATTCAACAATCATAACATTCAACAAAAGGCACAGATTTCATTATCCATAGTATCCTCAATAGACCACAATGCATTGCAACCTGCAATGAGCGTTCTCTTCTTCTTCTAACAAGCATCGTAACACAAATTTAAGAGATTCTAAGGTTTGCTTTTTACTTCTGCCGATGCATTTATTGCATTTATTTATTGTGTTTTTCAAGTACATTTTCTTTAATAATCCAAATTCCAATGCAACAATCCCATTGGCTTTTTGTCGAAAGAACCAGTGCTTTGCTAACTTCCTGGTTGACCTACAAAAATGCATCATGCCTGCAGCACTATATAAGTTACAAGTGATCTTGTACTTTCAAAGCTTGGGAAATGTCTCAAGACAGTATGTCAAGATTTGCACATACTGAAATATATCCTACAGGTGCATATAACATATTGAAGGGACTGAAGGTGGACTTCCCCTTTCAGTCTGTATTCAGCTCAATAAAACCACCAAACCCTCCTCTGATTGATTAAATCACAAACTGATGTAAATCTGTAAGAGCCTCCCGCATCGATTTGTTGTTTTTATGACGGGGTCCTTTTCCCCCACAATCCTCTCCCCAAAACACAAATCAGGGCAACTCTGCCAATTTCCTTCGCATGCTGCTAAAAAACGAGAGGAAATGACCAATGACTACCTTTTAATAATTAAAGATAATAACATCCATCAGCCATGACTTCATCTAATGGCCGTTTAATGAGAAACAACAGTGTGTATCTAAGCAATCTGCATGTTAACCTCTCATCGCTGTTTACCGTTTCCAGTTTTATGAGCATCCTCCAAGCTCTCATGAAGCCCCCGCTGGACGCTTTATTAATGAGCTTTATTAATAAGCTTTATTAATGAGCTTCATTAATGAGCCCGTACGGTGGTTTTGGGTCCAGAGAGCTCACCGTCATTAGACTGATGAGGAACTCGCAGCGCACACATTTTTTCTTCAATGTTTCCGTTTGCTTTTTGCCAAGTTGGCTCAGTTTCATCAGATCTCCAGACTACCTGCATTGTGCTGTCCAGGTAATCGCTTGTGACATTTCTGGATGTGGAGATGTAGAATGTGGATTGTGTGTGCAAAGCCTTGTAAACACCGCAGGGAGGCTGTTGTTACAGTTTCACTACCAGGGCTGCAACAATAAATACACTGCAAATTAGAGGTTTTTTCCCCATCTGTTTATTGATTTAGGCATGGAAATTAGTCATATGTGTGTGTGTGTGTGTGTGTGTGTGTGTGTGTGTGTGTGTGTGTGTGTGTGTGTGTGTGTGCGTGTGCCTGTGCCGGTGCGTATGTGTGTGTGTGTGTGTGTTTATACATTTTTAGTCATACCTTTTGAGAGTTTCTTTTCATCAAAAATGATGTTGTTTAAAGATAATTTGATGAGAGATTTGTCCATCTAGGGAACGTAGACAATGACTATCATTATGTTTTTACCGGCCTTTGTATTGTTATAATAAGTCTACGAGTGAGCTGATGTGTTTACCTTCCAGCGATTGCATGGGGAGTTCAGACAGAAAACCTGTTTCAGTTTCATTATTTCTTGTTTTGGAATGATCAGCTGGTCTGATGTAAGACTGTTGTCATGTCAACATTGAGTTTTATAACGGTGTCTCTAAATCCCATGAGAGATTGGACCTCAAGTAGTATAACAGTCGTATAGTGAAGAATTTGTACATTGGGGTAATTAAGGAAGTAAAAAGTCCCATGGGTGCATGGCACATGGAGGGAACATGGGGCACAAATGTATTATGGAAAGGACCTTTAAAAGGAACATTCCAGTATTAAGCCTGGCACAGATCCCTGTGCAGTTAGCCATGCTAGCCGCCCAGGGGACTCATGTCTGTGTATACTTTGGGTCGGACTCAGACACGAGTTTGAAATGATTCACGTGGAAAAAAACATGTTTATTGGGAAAGTTGTTCTGCGTTTCCCCAAATCTTTCAGAGTCGAAGAAAGCAAAGTTAGCCGACCCGCAGAGCCACCAGGCCTCTGTAGCGTCCTCTTCCTCGAAGGCGCAGGTGCTTGTGCTTTTGATGATCAAAGAGACGAAACATATCCTTACACTCACAGGTTCTAAATGGTTGCATTACGCTCATTCTGCATTCTCAGTGCTGTTTTTCCAGAGGAAAAGGCCTCAAACTCAATAACGACGGCGTCAGTTTAACCCCACGGACCACATGGCGGATCCATAACAGCAGATTCAAAGTCTGGATGGAAAACAACATAATCAATCTGTCTCTTATAGACTTTGGAGCAACCTCTCTAATTTAGCTGCGTCATGTCACACTCTATCAGCTGTCAATCATTCCTAAAACCTGACCGTACAGTAGTAGCAGTGCAATAAAGGTTAAGTTACAGCCTCTAATGTGACCGTAGAGTTAAATGAACCCTCTGGGACACCGGACTGCTGCGCTGTGTGGGTTGTACTGATGAGGAGACATGTAGCATGATATCATTCACCACAGATCTGAGCGGATGATCGCATGAAGGCATCCGGCAATCATTTGTTTCGTCTCTTTTAAGTAATTTGTGCTCTCTCCTCCCTTTCAACCCTTCTGCTCTGCACGTTTGATCCATCTGTTGCACCGCGGGACGCCTCGCTCCCTTTCAAGCTAATCTCGGGGGTTTTCACCCTCCTCCTGCCACTTACCTCGTCACCCGCTCTGTCACTTCAGAGAGGCAGGGGGAACAGGTGAGACAAAGGAGACGTTGTTCCAACCTGTCCCAGAGACATCCAGGGACACAAAAAGAGGCTCGCAGGCTGACACTCAGAGAGACTCTGAATCTAAGAAGCTGCATGAGGCAGGTGTGGAGGGCTGGTGAGATCACCTCACACACGCTTTGAACTTCTCTGTGATGTCAGGAAAGCCCACAAAAACTTTGTTCCACTAAGAAAACAACGTGCCCCTTAAATCTACCATCACATTAGTTTTCTCAATAAATCTGAGTTCAGAACTGGGCCATGCAGCTGTCTACATCTGATTAAACAGTCTCCTGCCTGCAGGGTAATGTACAAAAATGTATGTTTTAAATTACAAAACATCCCCTGACAAAGCCTCTTCCTCCTTCAATTACTTTGAACATGAGCACAGAATGCATTTTTAGAAAAGTTAGTTTTAACGTTAAATTCAAGCGTATAACCTCATTCTCAGTGGCATGGCGTGCTCACAATGACAATGCATTCAGCATCTTAGTTTAGTGTGCTAGCCAGACGGCAACTTACGGTTCTGAAAAGTGAACTCAATGTGGAGGTGACTTTAACTTGACCAAGGCCAAAATCCAAGTTAGAGGAATGCCGGCCTCAAGGCTTCAAAACAGCAGTCCACAAACCAATGGGTGACCATGTCCACTTCTTGTATACACTCTACAAAGTTAGCATGCTGACATAAGCTAATTAGATGCTAACTAATAAGCTAATTAGAAATAAACACAAAGTGCAGCTAAGGCTAATGGGATTGTCACTAGTTTTGCAGGTATTTGGTCATAAAATAAAGTACATAATTCATATATCATATAGATACATGACATTTCTTAACATACAAGCATGTAAATTGACTGTACTTGTATAATAGCGCTTTTTCTTGTATTCTGATTACTCAAAGCTTCTTTACCACTTTAACACTACATCATTGCTAACATCATCATCGTCATCGTTCACTGACTTTTCATCGAGCGTCATCATCACGTCAAAAGCTCACTTTATCTTTGGTTTATGACCAGACACCTGCAAAACTAATGAGGTCCTCATTAGCCTTTACATTTAGTGCTAATTAGCAAATGTTAGCATGCTAACAGACTAAACCAAGATGGTGAATATGGTCAACAATACACCAGCATGTTGGTCCTGTCATTGTGAGCATGATAGCATGCTAAAGTTAGCATTTAGCAACCACGGCCTACGCAGGGGTGCTAGCATGGCGAGTAACCACAATGAAACTCGGACACTTTTATGATTGCTCTCTCACCTTTGTCTTTCTCTCACTCATGTTCTCATTGAATTTGATTTAAATAGAAACAGAAAGACCCTGCATGAATCAAAAGGCGCATCATCTGTTGACAGACATGTTGACCGTGTGTTTTAACTGCCACTTGTGTACAGCGTGTACTTATAGGGTGTGCCATGTTCTCCTTTGAATGGGTGTCTAATGGCCTACAGGCCTGTTCAGGATGTCCTCGAAGCCAACTTTCACCTTTATTTACTTCTGGAACAGTTCAGCTGCACGTGTTCACCTTCATGTAGGATCCTGTCCCGCCTGCGTAGCCAATGAGCGCCTGGTCACCTGCAGGGAGCCAATGAGACACCTGCATGAGTCACAGTACAGTACGGTTGTGCGGTCTTTGTAATGGGAGCGCCTCCAGCGTGACTTTTTTTCTGGCCACAAAGAGTTGATAAATGTTGAACTTTTGTTAAAACGTTGCGCTCTTCACCGTCACTTTACCCAGCAGTCCAATCACAATGGAGGAGGGGCGGGACAAACGTAGCCTACTCCTTGAACCAAACACACCGAAATGTTTTCAAGCTTACAAAATGTCATGAGTCAACATATACCAGCCGGTCTGTCCTCTCCCCTGAAACGTGCTTCAGCCTTCCCATCGTCCAGGGAAAGTACTCGGCCTTGTGCCGTCATTTTTACTTACGGCAATACTCCGTAACTTAGAAACCAGAGGAAACCAAAGCTCTTGTGAATTGCGCTTTCAGCTGGAGAAAAAAAAAGCTTTGGTGGACATATAACTGAACCACTTTGGACAATGTGTAGCAAGTATGCAATTCAAACATCTCAGGAAAACCTCAAAAGTCCTCAAAGCTTTTACACAGTTAAAATGACAAGGAACTAAAATATGTGTCATGAAAGTATGGCTTAAAACGGGACATCTACGACATCATAGTGCCAATTTAGGAGTTTGAAGCTTATTTTGATGACTATTGGGACAATGTGGATTGCAAATACTTTGACCAGGATGATAGTGCATGAACACAGCACACCACAGTACGCAGTTTAAATGCAGTCAAACATGACTGGTACAGACAACCTTGGTTTCATGATCTAACAGTCATCATATTCCTCTTAGGAATCCGATATGTTGGCTTGTGGCTGAGCCTTCCTGATGTGGCATGGCTTATTGTTTAGATGTTGCATAACTGTGGTGCTGGTGAATCATTGTTCTTTCAGTGAAGTCCAGCTTTGTTACAGCTCATCACCGCCGGAGAGAGGTGTGTTGCGTTGGCAGCGATCTGCTTCTGCTGCTCCCGGGCCGCCTCACGCAAAAATGTCTTCAAGAGTGAACGAAGAGCGAGGGTGTGAAGGTGTGAGTAATCCGGCTCCAGGCGGTGAGTAATGGCTCGGTGAAGAAGGGGAGAGAGCGCTCGCCGGCTCAGCTCGGGCCGACGGAGTCAGCCTTCACCTCGCTGACGTCCGCCAATGTGTGAAGACACGTTCACGCCGAGACAGCAGGTTATTCAGAACCCGGAGCTATTTGACCTTCAGTTTGGTTCAAGGGAGAAAAATGGTGCTCGAAACTCCGGCTGCACTGAACAACCTCCGTGGTGAAAACTGTGGGGTGGATTGTTGTCCATATAATGGTGGTTTGGAGGCGAGAGTCAGTGGTGTTATTGCATTGGACTGTGATATGACACAAGCTCATTCTAATGTTTTGTTTGATGGTCAAATATAATCTAAAACAAAACAAAAAACTTTGAATTCAATGCACACAAATCCAACACCAATGGTGCATTGACCTCCAGCATGACCTTAGAGTTGGATCAACACCTCTCTCATTCAGTCTGAACAGAAACGGCTCTACGAAGGTGGATGTACTGATGGAAAGGGGTTACAATACATTGTATGAGTGTACTAAATAAACTGATAACTTGGTAAAATCAAGAAACAGAAAAAGTGACCCTAAAATACAAGATGCCCAAAAGCAAACTGCTGTGAAGAGAGGCTGATATTCATCCTTCATTCACAGTTAAACTCAGATTTGACGGCAACATATGCATCCTGCAGATTGAGAGGTCTCCAAAATGTGATAAATGTGGATGAATATGACTATACAGACTGTGTTTCCATTCACGTATTTTATGTGCATTAGGAAAGCTGTGATGAAACTGCAAAATTTTATACAATTTCCACAATTACGCAATATTTTTTCTTCGCTGGATCGAGGTGTTTTTTGTCTTTGCCTAAAGAGAGTTGATGTGTTGAATGGGTTATGAAAGTACTTCTGCCGAATATATTCTGAAATGGAAAACATCTAACTCACCTGACTGATTTAACTCACTCAGCTGTTTGGGATGTCGCCGACTTCCTGGACACGTTTAGTTCGTCTCCAGACGGCGTGAAACATGAAACGTGAAACGTGGCCAGAGCCAGCTGACGTGAAGGAACAGATAAAACGGCCCAATTGAAATGACTTGTTTTGTTTGTGGTTCACGATCTCTACTTCTTCTTCTACACTGTTTACTGGCGGCTTCCAGACTACGCAGGAGCCCAGTTTTTTGTTTCCTAAACAGTAAATGGAAACGCGTTTCTTTTTTGCAGAATTTCAAAAGTTTGCTTACATTTTGCTTGACAATTGAATGAAATGACCGCTAGTGTCACATTTGTTTAAATCGTAAAGATCTGGATGTACCGACTACCATAATCCATCATCTATGTTTACACCAAAGTACCCGACTTTAAAGATGTCTCTGATGCTGTGAGCACATTCAAAACACACTGTAGATGAATCAAAGAGAAACTTGTATACTTCAAGACCAAGTCAAGCTGGTTCACAGGACAAGTGCAGGCCCAAATCCAAATGGGCTCAATAAGTCAAGACAGAGAAACTGAGATGACCTGAAAAGTCCGAAATGTGCATTTAGATCACGCTGACTGCACTAAAAATATCCCATTCCTTTGTCTTTGGTTTTTCTTTTGACATTTTTGCAATCAGATCAGCGGCGAATGTGAGCAAATACACGAAGTGGGTCAAAGGTTCGCTCCAATAAAACACACTGTGGGTGTGACCGTGACTTCGCAACCACACGGCCAGCTGCTGACCAACATGACGGATTTCATTGTTGTGTTCCCACACACACACACACACACACACACACACACACACACACACACACAAACGTGACGCGGCAGAAGAAGCAACCACGTGTTTCTCTGAGGCCAGTGGTTCACGGCCCGGATGCTCAGCTGATAAGAGGCTCGCACACCAACATTCGCCTTTATTGCCCCTCTTGGTTCCTCCAGCAGCCGACCTGATGCACTGCTTTCAGTCAGCACCAGTTGTGGCCATGCCGTGCCTCATGGCGTGACTCTCTATGTTCTAGTAAAAAGAGAACAAACAAGGCAGAGGACACGTTTCCTGGATACAAAACATAATTACTACCAGTCTGTTCACCGCTCCACGCCCGACATGAATTAAAGCAGGTGGATGTGATTTTGCGGCGGCTCGGCTGTTGGAACAAGTCTGACTTTAGAGGCGGAGCCGCTCTGCGGCGGCGGGTTTGCGAGACAAAGTGTCAGCAGTCGTTTTCCGATCGGTGGTTTCGAGAGCGACGGGATGACAGCTGGTATTTTGTGTCAGCGTTTCAGGTATTTGGCCACAGCTCACAGCGCGGTTCTCCCACGCTCCTTGAGAGTGTACGCCTAGGAAGAAGAAAAAGTATTTTATGATTTTATGAACGCAAGTGTTTGAGGATTCAAACGCAGCCTCCAGCCGTCAGTGTGGCTCACATCTCTGGGCCTTGAGAGCCGTGTTTGGGTCGGGTCCACATTGAACAAACTAATTGGGTCTTTTTGTTTGTGAACTTGTGCTCGTCAGGGTCGGATAGGTTTCTCTGAAGTTCATTTATGAATGTGGCCAGCATTTATCGCCTTAACAAATAAACATAATGGTAATGATCATATCTGAACCTAAATCATTACTAACAAGGAATTTTAACATCGTTTTGCATTTTCTCGTTCCAGCAGTGGTGGGCCGTCAGGGCCTGCTAAGCCTTCTCTGCTGGCCTTTTCACAAATACACTACATGTATTATAATTATTTTTCCCTATCAGGTTATTTTCTCATTGTACAGCTCTTGCTCAGCCTGCAGTCTTCAGCCATCAGACTGCAGCTGGTTTGAAGGAGAAGCTTTCATCCAATCAGATGTTTTCTCTCCTGTGTCTCCAGGCCAGCAGGGCAGTTTAAACAGGCCTTTGCAGATTAAAGTACACGGGGAGTGGACGTTGTGGTTGATTGTCATGGACTTCAACCAATCAGATCGTTAGTTTGACAAGCTGGGCGGGTTCTTTGACGTGCCGGGCCTGCGAGGTGGCGTGGACGTGTGATTGGTCAGTGGCCCAGCGTGACCATTAACATGCGCTGTGATTGGCCAGTGTGTCTACAGGGCGGAGCTCAGTGGGAGCTGGAACGGTTCAGGCTGAAGCTAGAGAAGTTGTGACATTTGTTTTGCGTGTTTTGGCGCTCGGTGGAAGATAAACGGACTTGGTGGTGGATTTGGGGCGTGGACTGCTGCTGTCGAGCGGATATGTTCTGCCCTAGAACGCGTGGAGGTTTCCGGGGCGCGGCAGGGAGGCTCGGCTGTCCTCACCGGTCCACGGCCGCCTGTTGCTGAACTTGTTGTTAATAAGGAGAGGCAGTCCACACCGCGTGACCTCCATGCCCGTAATAGTGCAAAGAAATCAGCCGTATAGCAGAGTGAGCTCTGCTGTCCACACATGACGCCGTGTAGTGGGCATCGCGCCGTGTTCAATACACGCAAGGGTCAGACAGGAACTCCCGGGACACTTTTTTTTTCTTCTTCCCCAGTCTGCACCTGACGTGGACACACGTCATTGAAGGCCTTGGTCTAAAACCCACGGCCCGCCACTGCGTTCCAGAATTCTGTTGGCTGAGGTTTGGATAACCACACCTGTTCAATACAATCAATCATATCAGGATCTCCCACACTGAAGACAAAATGTAGTCTCATATCACAATATCAACAAAGTATTGATAACATTTCTACATATCAGGATATAATAAAATTGTGTCATCTTTTCCAGCTTTTAAAGGCTGCATACAGTAAAGATATGTAATTTCATGAAGTCACCTGATTGTTTGACATGTATTATTTTGCTATACCTGCTTCGTCATTATAGCCACAATACTGATGATTACTTATCAAAAATTGTGTAAAAAAGCACCGATAGTCAACCATACAATATCATCACAATATCACCATGGAGGCATTTGGTCAAAAAATATTGTGACATTATTGATAAGTGATTTGTCATTAAAAAAATTCATGATGTAACAAATGAGTTTGCAGTGTCTGCCGCACTTTGTTTTTATGTTTAGTGTTTTAGTACTGAAACAGGAGACCGCTAACTGAGGCTAGCATCGTTAGCTACGGGAGGCTATTCGCGAGCTAGCTAGCCTCAGTCCCGTGACAGCTAGGAACAGTACTGTGTTAGGCTGTATATTTCCAAGTTGTGTGTTCACAGTTCATGTTATATTTTTGTCTTAAACAAGTTAGCAAGTTAGACCAGCCAAAGAGTGACGGTCCAGATATGAAGCAGATATTGATTTGGGACTGTCTTGTTGAGTTTCCAGCAAAATAAATTAATCCGGAATACTGAATGGAGACTCTCATCATTCAGTGTGTAACATATCTGAAACCGTCCCTCGGTCCTGACTTGAACTCTACTCCAGCCGGTTGTCTTGCCTGGAAGTCTGACACGAGGAGGAGGAGGAAGAGGAGGAGGAGGAAGGGGAGGAGGAGGAGGAAGAGGAGGAGGAGGAGGAGGAGGGGAGGAGGAGGAGGAAGAGGAGGAGGAGGAGGAGGAGGGGACCGTTCTGACCGAATATGAGGACACAGGGAGAATTAGCTCGGCCTGCTGTGGGGTCCTCACAGACCTCGTGGGGAGGAGGGCGCATGGCTCCACCGGCAGGACACCGGCTCGCTTTGATGTCTGGAAATGGATCACGGAGTTTACGTAACTCCCGGTCACCTCTTTAACTGGGATGGGAGGCAGAGGAGGAGGAAGATGGTGACGGTGAAGCACTTCTTTGATCTTCATCCCAGCTGTTTTAATTCAATGTTCAAAAGATTGTTTTATTTACTGTACCTCAGGCTCTTCCCTATAAAAAATGTCCTTGCTTTCTCTTTGTATGTTATAATTCCTATTGGTTATATTTTATCGTATTGTGTTGTTCTTTCTACCGGTTTCTATTGATCTCATTCTCTTTTATTGTAAAGTTTGATTCATGAACATGTGTTAAGCATTTGTTTCCCCATTTCACTAAAATTCTGCACCAATAAAGTTCCGATTCATTCGAGGTTGGTGCGTCCGGCCCTCCCGTCACTCTCTCAGCTCTTAATCCTCGTCCTCACAGGAGCACACTGCCTGATGTGAGCAGAGCCACATGGGATTACAGCGCAACAATGTTCCCCTGGTTCACTGGCGCTGCGCTGTTTTGTCTACAACAGGAACACTGTTATGTGCTGAGGAGGGGGACGGCGCGTTCAACACTTTTTCCATAGTTTTTCTCCCAGGCCTTTATTTGCTCACGGGACCTGTGGATGCTGACAGTGACCCGTGCTGCTAGTGGAGGAGAACGAGACTCTGCCGGAGGACTTTGTGGTCTTAATTGGTTAACTGACTCAAACAAAGTCAAGCCTGTAGTTCTATGTTGGAGATTATTTTTTCAAATAATTCTGAATGAATAGACAGCATGTGTCCTGAGTGTTTGTTTTGACTTGTGTAATTATTTGGTCAACATTGTAATTAGCAAAAACAGACATTTAAATTGTATTCATCCATTTTCAACAATAAAAGTGAGTTATATCCAAACGGGTATTCAAAACTGCAGCTGGTAACTTTTGTCATATTTGCTCAAACTGTCACCGTATCCTGCCAGTAGAAACAAAAAAAATAAAAAAAACAGGTTCCTCTGCCTCCTCTTAGTGCATCCAATGGCATTTACAAGAAAAACAACCAATCACAGCCGAGTAACGCAGCTGTCAATCACTGCTGCTGAAGCAGGGCGTCCCCTGCTTTATGGTCTGTTTGACTCTAAATGGATCACAATTTACTAAATGAACATCATGCTGTATTGAAGAAAACTTGAAACTAGAGATTGAGACATAAACTCATGTTTACTGAGGGAATAAATCAAGAGAGAAGTAGAGTCATTTATATAGACTTCTATACAACCAGAGGAGTCACAACTGAGGGTTATTAGAGACAATGCAAGTTTAAGGCACTTCTGCATCGGCTTCACTTTTCAGATAATAATTATTAATTAGCTGGAGTATCTTTATAGTTCATATTTCCTGACACACAAACTGACTTCTATGTTCAGTTCACATGACAGTATCTAGAAATGTCCTCCTGCATGAGTCCCCTGCAGTTATGTGCAGACCAGGAAGCGAAGGGAAAGAAACCAGAGGCGTTAAAGTCACAAGAACAACATAAACCTCCAGGGCAGGACTCCAGTCAGGTCTATGTCCTCTCGACCTGATTCTAACACCAGCTTGGACAACTGGAAACACGGGGGATATATATCCGACAGAGGGATCAGCGTTGAACTTAGCTCGTCATTGTGATAATCAGCCCCTGTTTTGGTAATAGATCTCAGGCCTTTGCGGGTGGGGACCACACAGCTCGGAGGAAGCGCCTCTGGCGGGGTACAATCTCACAGATTTCCTCCCGGGCCGAAGCGCCAACAAGCGGATCTGTGTGGTCTGGAGGCTCGGTATCTCCAACGCATCTGTGAGCTCAGCTCCAGGTTTTCCAGTCTTACCGCTCGATGTTTTGTCTGTGGAGTTACATTATTAAGAGTGACAGGTGGTCCGTTTTAAACACCGCATTCCCGTCCCTCATGACTTATTCCAGGTGGAATGAACTTCTTGTCTTATTCCACTTTTCCTACTCGGCCCCTTTTTATTCACGCTACTTTGTGGTGGTTCTGTGTTGTCCTCTCTGATGTATTTCACTGATATAACAATGTAAACCTCTTATACAGCCACTCAAAGCATGGAATCTCAGCTCCAAGCCGAAACATCTAAATGTAAATCTAGAAGAGTGAATGTAATGTTTGGACTCTGCACAAAGGAAAGCATAGGTGAAATCATAGAAGATTTACAAAGCGAGGTCAATTATATATTGACGTAAACTTAAGGAAGAATGAGATGAGAGTTCAGAGTCAGATAAGAACTTCTTGCCAAAACAATGTGTACCGATGGAGCCGTCACTCCAAACACATGAATCACTGTCCAAATCCCTCTTTTATGAGGCCGGGTCCTCTCGGCCCTTATCTCATATGCACACAGCTTGCTCGGATATGAACGCACACACATGTTCTCAGAGGCGTTGCATAATGTCCTCGTTGCTTATGAGAACGCCGTGTTCACACCTTCGTGATTTAAGAGGCAGCTCTTGCCAAGGTGATGCAAGGCAACCTGTAATTAGATGTGACGCCAAGTGTAATCAGGCCTTGGGATTCTTCAATACATTCATATCATGTCAAAAAAACAGGTCAAGTGTGATGAGAGTAAATGCTCACGTATATGAGGTGTTTACACAGATCAGTGATTGTACAGTATAGTTTTCTTTTTCTTAAACCTAAATCAGTGCAGGCTCGTCTCATCTAGCATTCATAGCGATACCTACGGAAAAGAATGCGCCGTACTTCTTAGGTATCCCACCAAATTAATTCTAATCACGTACCAGGAAGTATAAAGACCGGAAAAGTCCTCACAGGCCAACAAACAGCGATCTTCAAGCCAGGACGCCGCTGTTCGCTCGCTCTCATAACTTGTAATGTTTACCAAGCAAAGATAATTTCCTAAATCTAAACAAGTACTTTTGTTGTATAAACCTGACTAAGTATTTCATAATCTTTTCCTAAACCTAACTAAGTCGTTTTGTTGCCTAAATCTAACAGAGAAGTTTATTTAGATTTTGTTTAATACATGTAACAAGAGGGTATCGACACATTTTGCTGGCCTTTTGCAGGAAAACACACAAAAATTTAACTTTTCGTAAGATATCATACTTACGAGTTATAATAATCTATTGATATAGAGGGGACATTTTTCTTCATTGAGTGCTTCAACTTTTAATACTCTACATTTTCCTGATTTGTATTTTATACATACATGCTTTGACTAAGTAACATTGGCTGATTGGCTCATTTGCACTGAGCTTTCATACGGCAGAGTTTCATAACCATAACTATTACCTGGGAATGTTGCTGCTTTAATTCCCACCGGAGCCATGAAAATGATACTAATGGAAATCGTACTGACACAGGTTCCTGAGCCAGGAAGTTGCCGGAGCGTCTCTCATGGAAAATTAACTGTGGCTCCCGATGCAGAAATGGAAAACTGCAGGACCATTTATGGGTTGTGGTGCAGCGAGAAACGGGGATACAGAGCAGCTCTCAGAGCGCAATCAGAGATAATCTGACATGCTCGGGTTTCTCATGGTTTTCAGCAAATCTCTTCTCGAACATTTGGCGGCTGGGGAAGGGCCAGTAAACAATCCGGTGACAGATTTTAAAACAAAGCGCTCACCAGAGGAGCATTCATACCTGAGTGAGTCAGACTGGTGAGGCAAGCAGCGAGCATGCCAGGCTGCTATTTTGGACTCCGTTGGTGAATGCGTGATATGTGGAGCGGATTCCTGTTTGATAGCTCCGGTGACTGAGAGAAAAGCTACATCAAAGTGGAGGCATTCCTCTCCAAATGAAACCGGCATGTGGAGAATATGGAGAAATGCACCTCAAGGTGCCTGATAACCATCTTGTTAGTAAGTTATTACACCAGTCTTGGCAGGTCATGTGCCCTCAGAGCTCTGCTGCTCGACCACTGCACTTTACCTCAGCCAATATAAAGAATGATTACTCACTCCCACCGACACGGGGGAAGTTTGGCATTACAGACCAAGCTAAAGCAGAACTGCCGTTAGCGCAGGGTGAGCGGTCGGCGTCTCATACCTCCAAAGCCCTGGGCCTCTGCAGGAGGAAATGAAAGAAAGCCAGAGTCTCTCGAGAACACAGAACTCTGTATATCTCGAAGGGTAAATACTGTTTTACTGAACATCACACGCACTTGTAAACATTTGTTTTACATTTTCTTTCAGCTAGGACACAAGCTTGTTTCGGCTGCGCACAAAAGACTAGCTTGTTAGCTTCAACCCTTCAGGCTAGCTTTAGCTGATTCTTGAGGATAATGGCAAACACAGCCTTCCTGCGTCTGCCGTGAAGCTGGTTCCACTTGTTGGTCTCACGAGAAAACATCCCATCAGAGGAGCGACAGCAGAGAGGAGTCGTTGGGATGCAGTTATGTCGGTTACGCGACGGCACTCAGCAAACGTTTGCTAACATTAGCTGAAGCTGAACCTCCACCTCTGCTGCTGCATAGTTAATTCATAGTTTAGTGATATTCCTCAGTACCGGTAATATTAAACGTGTAAAATGTGCACCATATTTGACAGGTCCTCAATTGTGACCGGCTGAGCTGGTGGAGATATGTGAAGGACGGACAGACAGACAGAGATTCTTGCTTTATAGTTTGATGAATTCTACATAGTTTCCATTCAAGTTTTTGAGAAAACAGTTTAGACCTGAAAGCATTCTAAGTATTTGAGCTGTGGGTCTCCAACACCCTGAAGGATTTCTGTCTGGTATGCAGAAAATCAGGTCTGTGGATTCTGCCTGAAAATAGTTCACATTTTATCTAGAGAACATATGTAAATAAGCTTCTAGCCTCACATTTAGATTATGTATATTTAGCTTTCTATTTCTGGCAATTGCATCTAAGGTTGGAATACAGTAAGAAGATTATCTCGTTTGATATTTTTCATTTCTACCTGACATGACCTACAGACATTTTGAAAATGTAAAGGTTAAGCTCAACAGATCATTTCTACCTGTTGCATCAACACAATTTGAAAACATCCAGTCTTCAATTATTCAGATATCAGTCACCATCAGCCAACTTTTGGCTGTAAAAATGATTTGAAAACAGGGGAAGGAAAGGCAAGCTTATCAATACTGCACTTTGAAGCAACAAAGCAATTCAAAGTGCTTCACATAAAACAATAAAAGGCAAAGTGCAAAAGACACATTACAAAAAAACATTTCGACACAAATAAAAACAAGATAGGTGAAAATTAAACACACACTGTATCCAGGAATGTTGTGTTCCCACTGGAACTAGTGAGAACACACACACATACATAACAGATCGCTAACAGATGTCTTATCGGTTAGCGATCTGTTATGTATGTATGGAAAATGGATTTATAACTTCTTGATTGTGTGGTCCACAAAACAACGTCCCACTGCAGTTCTCTTCTGGACTCGTGGTTAACTTCTATAATTATGTATTTTTGAAGGCCAACCCTGTAACGTATCGCCATGGTTCACTCCAATGGGATTTATTTCCATAAGATTTTGGATTATTGCAGAAAATAAACTCTACGGCGTTGATAAAACAACCACACCGGTCCTGTGAGGCGGCGAAGGATGACGGGTCGGCGTGACGATGTAGTGGAGTCTCATTTAGCCAATCGTTAGCCGTGATTTAAGACACGTAAAAGCTTCAAAAGTCACTAAATGGATATTTACTGACACATTTTTTATTAATGTTGGAGAACAAAACAGTTACATTTCTTACACTCGTGTTAACCACAGACCACAAAAAAACATTGACTTTGAGACTCATTTCTAGGTTTTAGGCCTGTGCCTTTTATTCTCAATGAAGTTGCTCGTTGCTTCTTCAGGAGGGGGATGAACAGAACTCTTCCCTGTGAATCCTTACGCTTGTGGTCTAATACCCGACTCACTCTACTAGCAGACACTTTACTGCAGTTTATGAGTTAAAGACCTCAGGAAACAAACTTCTGGAGTAACAGACAGAACAAAATGCCCCTTTCAGCCCGGCTTTTGTTTTGTGTCAAACATCCCTGAGGGGAATTGTTTTCATCATCCTTTTTTAAAAACACATGAATGTTTTAGTGAGCCTTTGTTGTCGAAGGCTTTTTTCGTCACACGTCACCTCCCGAGGCGAAAGGAAATCCAGGAGACAAAGTGATGCGATTTGTCTGCGAGAGACGCGCTCCGAGCTGACAGCTCCTTTCGACAGCGTGTGAGTGATGACTGAACAAGTTCCCGGTCTGTCAGGAATGAGCCAGGCAGAGTGTATTTTGACATAAACACGGAGTCCAGTTTTAGATGGAAAAGGTGCATTGAACCCGTTTGACCTCCGGTCGTCCGCGCTTGCCCCCAAGGACTACTTTGCTGGTCAGATTTGTGTCTTGAGCTCACTGTGTTAAAGGCCTTGGGTGTGGATTTGGTAAACTGATCTGAACGCTTCATATCCAGGGAGTTTCCAGTGCCATCGAGCATCGAGTCCACCGGCGGGGATAAGAGAGACGTTGTTGTGTTTAAGTGAAGCATTAGAAGACACAGAGAAGCTACACAGCTTGCAAACCTCCACGCATGTGCATGCTAATCCCATAGACAATCCTTCTGTTATCTGCAGCCCGTGTGGGGCTGCGTGGCCTTTTCACCATGCACGGGTCGGGAGGAAATTCATTCTCCACCCACGTGGTCCCCCAGCATCGACAGAGGCTCTTCAGCAAGCCGCAGTGCGTTGTTGTGCGCATGAAACAGGCTGCAGAAGGTGTTTGTTCTCCAGCTGTTCTACTGACAACCCTCTGTTAGGAACCTCCTTTGTGGCAGTTGAGACTGGCCTGCAGCTAAATTAGCTCAATATACCCCTCCAGACAGCAGGATCTCCATGTCAATGCAGCAAACTCGTGTGTCTTCCCCATCCTTGGTGCTTGAAGCCAGATTCATATGTATATGATTTTTCAAGAAGTACTCAACATTTTGGGGAATGTGCTTATTTGCTTCCTCAATGAGAGTTTGATGAAAATATTGGTTCCACTCTCTTGACTGTAAACTAAATATGAAACTAACCAGCAGTCAATTAACACCATTTGGCATAATGACTGGAAACAGTCATTATGCCAACTGTCAATAGCTAAAAAGAATCTCTGAAACTCAGTCTTTAACATGTTCTATCTTGTTTGTTTCTTGTTTGTCTATCTAGCTTGGCGAGAAAGGAAGTCCCTGTGTTTCCCAAGAATGTCAAACTAATCTGTATATCAACTGTGACATAAAAAATAAAAAATAAATGTAAATGTGCCAGAGTTTCATCACACAATGGTGATGATGAACCAAAATGTTGACTTCATTTTGGGGTTGCTGCGTCATTTGGAACATCCACATTAATGAACACAGTTCCTCTTATTCCGAAAGTGTCTAAACCTAAGATGGATGTGGGTTTTATTCGCAAAAAGATGAACTGTTCAGCTCCATTACCCCTCCAGGGGTAAATTCTGCCACTTCAGCAGTTCATCGTCATGTTGTCTAATGCCCAGACTTCGGTGTCACTTCCACATTGTAGTAATGGTGGCTGAGTCAGACCAGTCAGGGAAGTTTCTGCTTCCTCAATTTCATCGTTTCAAATAAACGTAGCAGAATGTTCAAAGTGGAAGGTCATTTCAGTTTTGTACCATTGCCATTGCAGGCTACCTTCTGTATACACTGAACGCACTCTGAATGAGGCTTTACAGTAACGACTAAAACAAGCAGTGGAGTGGTTACAGTAAAAAGCGTGTAGAGCAAACGCACTCCTCACACTCGTCACGGCACATTGTCAGAAGAGGGACAACTGTTTTTGGCTAATTATTTGCAACCAGTGTAGCATTAAAGCATGGTGGCATTAAATGGAGAATGGTCTTGTATTTGTATAGCGCCTTGCTAGTCTTCCCACCACTCACAGGCTTTAAAGTACATGTCATTTATCCATTTGCACACACTGATTGCAGTGCCCGTCAGGACTAAACTAATTCACAATCACACCAGGAGCCAGCTAGTGGACGCCTAGCTAGCTAGCTCAAATTCGACCCTGCTTTAATGCTACACTCACAGAAACGGCTCCTGTTCTATGTCAATGGTCGGGAGCTGTCTGTGGCCACGGGGGCAGCTCTGACACTGGAGCTACAGGCAGTTTGTAGCTGTCAGGGTGTGTTTGTGGAGCTTTTTTGGTGGCGGGAGATAAGCCTCAAAGGATGTGTCGGTGACAGATCACTGGACAGGAGGCTCAGACGTCTGTGTCGGTCAATAATCCGGCCCACAGCTCTTTCAGGAGCGCAGATGAGAGGGAAGTTTCTGGTACACTGGAGGGAGCGTCCCTTCTGTGTGCTTATTTCCAGCCTGGTTATTTTTGCCGTTAAAGCTAAAAGAGAAATGCATGGTGCTGGTTAAAAGCTGCATGTGTTTGTGACACAACGTTCAAGAATATATCTACTTTTGCTACGTGACAGCAGATTGAAATGAATAGACTTCATTTGCTTGTTCGTCAACACTTGAATATACAAGCACGGATGAAGGGGCAAACTAAAATAAAGCAAAGTTTAATTTAGAATGGTTCCTACTCAGAAGTCTTTGGGTGGTCTCAACAGTAATAATGCTTGTCTCGTACTTGTGGGCTTTATTTATTTTCTACGCTTTGCTGCTGAGGAACTGAGCAGCACCCATCTCACTGACTAATGCTGGTGCACGTTCAACTTCCATTAAAGTCAATTGGCAACTGTGTGGCGCGCATGAGCGAATGTTTGGAGAATGTTCTGCGTTTTCTGAGAAGCAGACGTGAGGCCATCACTTGGTGCGGCCAGGCAGACAAACGAAAAAGGAAGAAAACTTAACGTCTCGCAGTTAAAAAGCTCGGTGAAATGCAACATTACTCACACACCAGTGGGCTATTGCTTATGAACAAAGCAGCCTTTTCAGTTAAGCCAATCTGTTTATTAAAATGTTTGAGAGGCTCTTGTGGACCATTCGCCAGGTCTTCCAAATTTAGGGTCTTTTTTCATTAACCACTCTATCAACAAATAACGTACCAGGCAGCGATGTCGCGGTTTGAAAAACAAAAACAAATCCAGACTTATTCTTGCACTGCAAATGTTTCTCTTGGCACTTTCATGGAACCGGCTGTTTAGTTAAGACTTAAGAGCGGTCATAAATCAATGGGTATCTCCTTCTTTCTGCCTTCATTTGGTACTCTCTTCCAATCAGTGTCATGTGAGTCATACGACCTAGTCCAATGAGGTTGCGCAAGCAAGTGTCTATTTTAAAGTCTCCTAAAAGAATAGTTTGACATTTTGAGAAACATATTTACGTGGTTGATAATAACTTTGTTGCTTAACTCTTCAAATACCTTCTGTCTGTCCCTCCACGATGAAACTACACAGCTGGTTAGCGTAGTTTAGCATGAAAACTAGCAGCCGGTTAGCATAGTTTAGCATGATAACTAGCAGCCGGTTAGCGTAGTTTAGCATGAAAACTAGCAGCCGGTTACCGTAGTTTAGCACAAAAACTAGCAGTCGGTTAGCGTAATTTAGCACGAAAACTAGCAGCCGGTTAGCATAGTTTATCATAAAAACTAGCAGCCGGTTAGCGTAGTTTAGCATGAAAACTAGCAACCGGTTACCGTAGTTTAGCACGAAAACTAGCAGCTGGTTAGCATAGTTTATCATGAAAACTAGCAGCCGGTTAGCGTGGTTTAGCATGAAAACTAGCAACCGGTTAGCATAGTTTAAGAATGAAAACTAGCAGCCGGTTAGCATAGTTTATCATGAAAACTAGCAGCCGGTTAGCGTAGTTTAGCATGAAAACTAGCAACCGGTTAGCGTAGTTTAGCACGAAAACTAGCAGCCAGTTAGCGTAGTTTAACAAGAAACCTAGCAGCCGGTTAGCGTAGTTTATCATGAAAACTAGCAGCCGGTTAGCATGAAAACAAGCAGCCGGTTAGCGTAGTTTAGCATAATGACTGTACATAAGCCTACCAGCACATCTGAAGCACACAGACTTCGACGCTCACTTATATCTTGTTTGATTTATTTGTTCAAAAACTGAAGTGTAATGTAAAAATAAATGTCTTTATACTCGTTTTTAATACCTGTAAATTATTGAGCTTTCTAGGCGCTCAACATGAATTATGGTACCTTTGCACAGAGCAAGGCCAGCCATTTCTCTCTGCTTCCATTCTTTATGCTAAGCCAAGCTAACCAGCTGATGTCTCAAACTCCATATTCAGCATATATTCAGCATACAGACATCGGACTGGCATCGCTGTTAACGTGAATATTCACGCTTCGTCAGTCAGTGGACAAAACAGCATGAAGACATGAAACCAAAAGTTCAGTTGCAAATCTTACACAGATCTTTATTGTTCTTTAATTACATACAGTTCGAAGCAAGCAAGTTGCTCTTTTCTTTTCTTCTCATCTTGTTCACTTACAAAAACCTTCTTTTTTAATCTTCCTTCCCCTACGTACTTTTTCTTTTCGATAACACTCACTTGATTTTTGCCACCTATCATCCATCTTAACGCAAGATATCACATCAACTTCTACAGGAAGTCGATGGAGTTCCACACCTTGCTTTGACGTTCTATTTCAGATCCAAAACACTGCTTTTTCCATCTTTTCTCTTTTCCCTTCAACCTTCAACAAACTTCTCTCATTTCCATCAACCGGTCTTTCTCATGTTTAATTGTCCTTTTCCTCTCGGACCGGTAAATATGTCCTGCTGCCTCTACTGGTGCACGCAGTGTCCACAACTAAAGCTCCATGCAAGATGCTACACTGAAAAGTGATCCGTTTCATTCTGAAAAGTCAGCTTTTTCAAAACCAACATGGCTCAGTTCAAAATTCTGTTTCAAAACAAAACTCCTCATCTCTTCTCTGATTTTGACATCAGATGATTTGCTACCACGACTACACCTCATAGTGGCGTTCCTTTTTTCCCCCCAAACAGAGAGAGACTGAAGTCTCATTTGTCACTGGATTTAAATTAATGCCTGCAGTGAATAAAAAATAAAAAGTGTCCAGGTCCTAACATCTGTCATTAAAGGAATGTATAAAAATAAGACGTGTCTTCTGATTAATCAAAGAAAAATCAGACTTTTACAGAAAAATGTGTAGCTTTGTGTAGTAAATCTCATCCTTTGGGGGAATTATCCTCCTTGCATGCCTGCTAAACATGCTAAAAATTTCAAATAACTTCACCTAAAAGCTAAAACAGTGCTGCTTTATGATACCTAAAAAAATACTAAGATACATTTTTAGAATATAAAAATGTAAAACTTTCATTAGCCCCCCCAAAAAAGGTCTAGAATAATGCTTAAATATCAAATTAATAGTAAACAGGATTTAATGCACCACCTCTATCTCCATGAAATCCACACACTGGCGACACACAGATCCGTGTGTGAAGGGTGCGTTTGCTTCTCATGACGCTTCCCTTTTTAGCGCACGTCTCTCCAGAATACTGTGTCTGCGCGGTGCACTCGGATGGAGGGGTAAGGTAAATAGCTGCCGAAGAGGACAGTAACACAGAACACTGTAATGATACGCACGCATAAATACAAGTCCCAAGCTTCTCCACGTCACATTTATGTACAAAAAAGTCTCCAAAGTGTCCAAACAGGAGTCCATTTTCTCCTTCCACCTCAGTTCACACCATCGTCTCTTTTCTCTTCCCTAAAGAACACAGAGACTTCTTGTCCTTTTTGGTTTTGTGTGACGTGGGCGAGGAGAGCGGCGACGACGACGACGAAGACGACGACCTCGATAAAGATGAGGAGGAGGAGCGGGACGAAGGGGACGAAGGAGACGTTGAGGCGGGGCTCGGGGTTGTGCTGTTGCACGGCGAGCTGGGGGCGGACTGGGAGGCCGGCTGCAGGCAGTTCTCATCCGCTTCCTCCATGTGGACGATGGCGGAGACGGAGGACGGCCGGCGCTTGGAGCGGGCGTCGCACGCCTGCGGGGAGGGCGTGGACGGCTCGCTGAGCGGCCGGTGGACGGAAATGGCGCTGCGGAGGCAGTTGAGCCACTGCTGCTTGTGGAAGACGTCGTTGACCTGCAGCGTGTGGGACTGAGCCTGACTCGGGTCCTGGGAGCGCACGCGGAATATGTTCTTGGCTGCGGAAGAGAAGAGTAGAATGAGCACACTGCTAAACTTGAGAGAAGACGATGTATATTTATTCCTACATTAACCGCTTTGAACTACGTGACTCGGTCGCCAGCCTCACCTTTGTCCGCGTTGCTGAAAGCGCCCCTGAAGGAGCCGCCCATTCGGACGTCTCCGTCCTGCAGGTCCTCCAACACGAGGCCGTGCACTGGGATCGGCTGCCGGTAAACCTGGAAACACTGGCGCTCGTTCCTGGTGACGGGCCGGGTCAGAACCAGCAGCTCGGTGAACAGGAACACGTGCAGCTTCTAGAGGAAAACAACGCAGAACAACCACAACGATTAAAACCTCATGTTTGACCAGCAATATGGGATGCAAGGCTTATGATGATGATGAGTTGCAAAGGAGCAAAGTGGAAGTATCGGGCTCACCGTGCCGCTCTTGTTACGGAGCTCGCCGTGACACAGCAGGCTCTTGCACTCCTCGATGAGAGGGTCTTTCTGCCTGTCGTCCAGATACTCCAGCTTGTCGATGTAGTACCGGCACTCGGACTCTCCCTTCTTCGTGTTGATGTCAGACAGCACGCCCTGCATGATGGTGATCTGAAGAACCCAAGGAAAGGGAACGTTAACCTCCGCCACGTTTCAAGATGCACGTCCTGCGTCTGACCGAGTCAACCCCCCTGGACTCACCGCTTCCTCCAGGCTGGCGGCGTCCGGGTGCTCCGGTGAAGTGTGTCTCAGGATCTCTTTGAGCAGGAGTGGGTACTTGACCAGGCGGGAGCGCGGGATGTCCAGGAAGCTCCACAGGTCCAACTTCCTGCTGAAGGGCGACTCAATGCAGCGCTGCAGGAAGTCCTGCACCCGCCGGTCCTGCTTCTTCTGGTCCAGCAGCGCTTTGGCCGCGAGCTGGTTGCTGCAGTAGTCCCTGTAGGCGTTAAGCCGAGGCAGCTGCCGGGGAGAAGAGACACTTAGTCATGCTGCCTTTCTTACTGGAAGCCCAGAACATCAACAGAATCAAAAAGAGGCGGAGTTATGACGGGACACTTACCCAGTTTACCACAATCTGTCCGATCTGGCCCACGGTCCCATCTGGCCCCGTGGCTTTGGCGAGCTGCACCAGGAGATCCTCGTGCAGAGGGATGTAGGTATCCAGGTTACCGAAGATGTGAGTGAGCTCCTCCTCTGACATGATGGAGAGCTTCAACATCGGGTCATGGTACGCCTGTGTACAAGAGGAGAGCCAAAACGTCAAACAACATCATCCCATCAGCCCAAGAGGGCGGGCTAAGAATAGCTCTTGAGGGTACAAGAGAAAGAGGAGTAACTCTGGTCTTTTTATAGTTACTGGCTTGGCTGTGTGGAAGGCCTGCCAGACTTTGATTTAATCTGTTTGCTTAATATGTACTCCCTCTGCCTCGGAGATTTAAAAGTACAAACCTTGCGTGCGAGCTGGAGGTCCTCAATCAAGTCCTGTTCTCCACGAGACAACTCAAATATGGCCTGAGAAGAAAAGAAAAATAGACTTTCTTTAGCAAAGCACATGAATCAGAATGTCATTACATTATCACAACCGATGGCAATTAGACTAAATGGCAAAACAGCCCTGGGGCCAAACTACTGAGGTCAACTTTAAAATCTCTCTGGCTGCTCGCTCTCCTTCTCTCTCTGCGTTTGAAAACCTTTATGGCTTCTGACAGTTGGCCAAGATGTCTGACATATGCACCACAAGTATGGATGTGGGGCAGGAGAGCGCTGGCTTGTTGGCTTGTCAGCTCCATGTGAGCTCACACAGACGGGGAAATGAGCCCGGGACGGCTTCTAGACCCATTTAGACTATCCGACACGAATACTACAGGGACTTGTGAAACCTGTCTGCTAGACAGGTAGAATTAACCACCGTCTGGATTTCTTTCTTGGCTCACTCATGTTCGCCTCTTCCCAACCCTGCTCTACAATGCACTCGCTGTTCCTACTGTACGTCCATGACTCAGTGCTGATTCTCACCTCCTGCCGCTTGATCTCTTTTGTGGAGAAAGTTCCCTTCTGGTGGACGTCTAGCGTCTCCGACCACAGCATGCTGTTCCTCCTTTTGGGAGGCGTGGGCGCCGCTGCCTTGTGGCAAGGCTTGTGGGGCGCGCTCGGCGACTTGGTATCGCCCCGGAAGGAGGCCTGGAGACGGGAAAGAGGAAGGAGTCAGACAAGTGGAAGCTGGTTTGGTGCAACGAGCCGAATGGCAAAGAGGTGTGCCTCCAGTTCCCTTTCGGCGGGACGTCCCGGGAGCTCACCTGGATGGTTTGGCCGAAGCGCCGGACGGCCCCATTCTTCACCGGAGAGATGAGGTTGGCTAGCGACGTCACCCTGCCGAGAGGACGGACACGCTTTGTGCTGGGTTCCTGAAGGAGAGAAACAACGGAAGGAGAGATTAGTTAACTACATCGTGAAAAAGAAAAGTCGGAACTTTTCATTCTGGGCGCAGCAACGCGGAACGAATGGATCAGCGTTCCACAGACCTCAGCGGTTAAGTGCAGACGCTCCCACGCGACTCCCTTGTGATAAAATGCATCAAGTCCGGTCATAAATCCTCATTATTGACTGAAATGGGAGTAGCCGGAGCCGAGGCTGAGCCGCAGACAGACTGACTGGTGGACAGACACAGATACTGAGGAGGAGGAAGCGGCTCCAGCAGCTGTTGGCTCCATCACGTGAAGAGACCCAGAGCCAGCCCACCGAGCACAAAGACCCTTTCTGGTTGCTGATCTGGAAGGGGGTCTGGAGGAATGCCAGGAATGCACGAGAACCTGTTCTCAGCTGTTCCAACACCCCTCCCCGCGCACACTCTGCTACTATCTGGCCCGACATCCTCTACAGAGGATCTGGTCCATCACTCAAACAGCGGGAGATAAACGCTTCTGGGACGGCTGCAGATCTTTAACTGCCTTTCCCAGTTACTTTTCCGTGTCAGTCGCGGTAAAGGCGCATTAGTGGTCGTAAAAAATGGACGATGAACCCCACCACCCCCCCCTCGTGGCGTCGCAGGGGGCGGCGGTCGCTGCGAGTCGAGACAGGCTCTCCTACAGGCCTCGCGTGAGAGCAGCGCCTCACCTGGGCCAGGTGGAACTCCCCCTCGCCCGGGCCCCGGGGCTGGGAGAAAGGAGAGAAGCTGCCTGGCCTCCTGCCAACAACAACAACAGGCTGCAGGATCCAAAGAGCTGGAGATCTGAGGTAATGATTTCAGCCCACAGAGAGTCTTCAGAAGATGAGCTCGTCATAATTAGCATCTCCGAACATTCACGCACAACATTTTTTTAATTCCGAGTACTTTCACACTAATGAGGGCTTTGCTCTCTGAAACCGAGCGAAGCCGCCTGAGTGTGTTTTTCTCCTGACTCAGGCCAAATGGGATTTTGCCTTGGCTCAGCGGATCTGGGAAACAGAGCAGCCACTGAGGCTGGCGCTCTGCGGACACAGCTGTGGAACAGATCCACTCCGTCTGCTGCGGTCTGACCAGAGAATCCAGACAGCCTTGAGAAGCTCCAGCCCTCTAGTGGCACGGGCCGGCAGAGAGGTGTCGACTGCTTTGACTGGGCTCTGCAGGCACAAGGGGACCAGACCAGCCTGAATCTAATATGTGACCTTTTATTAACAGCAGACAACTACAGTTACAGGTGGGCGGGGGTCTCCAAAGTCAATATTGTAAACGCATGTTGGCCATTCTGCACTTCCTGTCTTTTGGGCGCCAGCCCCAGAGCAACAAAAGGCCACTAGTCCCACTCTTTGTTCATCAGCTGTGACGTGAAAAAGTGCAGACGGACGGGGAAAGTTGCTATTTCTGGCAGTTTGACCCGGGGACTCTGTTCTCACTTCAGGAAACCAGACGGCCCCGAGGTTTGCGCCGCTGCTCTGGACAGACGTTCACGTTGCACATGTGCTCCTTAAACTCCCAACCTAAGATTACAACCGTATAAACCTCGGGAGCTTTTCCCCCCAGGGATCCCAACAGAGTTTCCTGTGCTCTCCCTTTGATGTAACCTCGTGTGTGCGGTGAGCTCATTCCCCAGATGTGTCCCTGGGTTTTTACAGCGCAGCTTGAGCTGAACAGACCGAGGTCAGCGACAAGTCAGCGAGGAGGAGGGATGTCTGCAGTCTGCACTTCTGCAAGAGCAGAATGAATCGACCGGAGGACTTCTGCTTTATCGGGCCGGTTTACCGTCAATGAAAGCACATATTCCCTGAAATCGCTTCCGAAAGAGAACAGCCTGAAAAGGGGAAGGAAGGGGCTGAAGCTGTGGCTTTAAGTACAGAGAGCACACCTGGGTTTCAACACCCTTTCAATTGTATCTGCTGCGGCTGAAGGAATGCTCCCATTTACATGAAAGATAACCTGGTTACAGTTCAAAAGCAAAGTAACTCTAGACTGTGTTGACTTACGCCCCCCACCGCTTCACTGTCCTGACTCTCCTGATACCCGACTAGGGCTGGGACGCATATTTAAGAACAGCCGGTAGAATACACAACACGGAGGGGGGTCTGTCGGCCATTAACAACTTCCTAGGTGCAGTGGGATACAATGATTAACATTTCCAGGTTAGGCAGTATCTCAAACATTCAAAGTCCAAAGTCTCATCTTAAAAGGCACGTGAGATTGAAAGCCCACACACACACACACACACACACACACACTGTGCGCCCATGTGAGATAAAGACCGGGTTAGGCGCTGATTCACTCCCAATGGGACACAAAGGGCATGACTTTATCTCAAGGAGGGCCAACACACGTTCACAAACCCTCAGGTAACCAAAACAACAGAAACACATCAGCCTCCAGCATGTCTGCAGCTCACCTCTGACTCTTTGTTGGCGTGGTTCTGGTAGTCTATCACTTGCAGAGTCCGTTTGATAGGCACCAAGCTACCCAGTTCATCGTAAGCCACCATAGCTTTCAACGAAAACACGATATCCTTGTTTTCTTTTTTTAATCCTGGAGAGTCAGCTTCAAGTAATCCACATCAGAGAAAAAGTTGATGGAAACCGAGGGTCTTGTGGGTAAAAATTAAGAAAAAATAAATAAATACACCTTCTCCCCTCATGAGCTCTGAAGGAGTCCCTCACACACTCTTTCTAAACTTTGGTCTGAAGGACACTGAGAGAGGGAGGGCTTTATACAGGCAGGACAGACGGGGGAGGAGCGAGCCTGTGCTCAGCCCTCATGCAGCATGAGGCGGGACCAGGGCTTACCTCGAAGAGGAGAAGCTGCCTGCAGGCTCTGTTGACACTCAGGAGTGAAAACAGTAGTGAGAAGATCCCGGCTAAAGCGTTCTGCACAACAGAGTGGATGGAAACAACTCTGATGAGGGCAGGTGTACGCTGGAAAAAGACTGGAGCGTATCTAGTAATACGGGTTGGTGTCAGAACAGAGTTCAGGTCTGCAGTGAAGCACGTAGGAAAGAGAAGAGAAGTGCATGAACACCCTCAGTAATCATCATCTGGTTATCAGAGTTGTGATGATGCAGTCAAAGACATGCAATGGATACAAATCAGGGGTTAAAGAAATGCACTGGAAACTTTGGTAAACTCATTTAAATACTTGTGTATTATTACACTTCAGTGAGCACTGTCCCAAAGGAAACAAGTCACAATATAACAACACTGACAAAGTATCTCTTTTTGCTGTGAAATTGACAACACAAAAGTTCCACCAGGTTGTAGTATCAGGTACTAAAACCTTTGAAGCTAAAGGTGTAATTCTGTTTAACAGACTAATTAACGAGCTACAAAGTCATTATTACTTGTTGGCTAATTATCAAAGCAGTTTCTGCTCTATAAACAGTCGTTATCAGTCTCATCAGCTGAACTGAGGGAGGTGATCAATTACAATATCAATAGGGGGCACAGATGTTTGAACTGTGAAACCTGTTTATTGAACACCACTAAGCAACTAACACCCACATGTCCATTGCTCTCAGAGTGGGGGAAAGTGCAGCATGTTGATCAGTTTCAATGCAGACTGAAGGGTTCAGAGGCCCAGATGAAACTCGTGGCTTTTGTTCGCGCGTCTGTGCACACACACACACACACACACACACACACACGGGGGAGATTCACCCGGACAGGCGGCTGCACCTGTAGGCAGCACTACACGTCTCCTCCACCCCGATACAGCTGGGGCACAAATGCACGGCGTAGAAAGTGGAGGTGTTGGATCTGACGGAGCGGCTAATGTGGAGGTGCTGCAAGGCAGGGCGTCACAATGAGAGTGTGTGTGTGTGTGTGTGTGTGTGTGTGTGTGTGTGTGTGTGTGTGTGTGTGTGTGTGTGTGTGTGTGTGTGTGTGTGTTTGCTTTGGGGCAAATGGACAAGTCTGTTTGTGGCTCTACTTCATCCTTCTGGGTCAACATGCAGGTGTGAAGCAGAACAGGGGCTTCATGCTGTTGCTGTGTGTGTACGTGTGTGTGTGTGTGTGTGTACGTGTGAGTGTGTGTGTGTACGTGTGAGTGTGTACGTGACAAAACACAGATGCCCATGGAGGCGTCTGCATGTTGACGCCTTGCTGTGTCGACGGAGCGGTCAGGAGGTGCTCATCACGCCGCAGAGCAACAGGACAACGTTAAATCCCCCAGCATGCACCACCAAAACAAAGAGCGGGATCACGAGTCAAGTGACTTCAGTATCAAAAAATTAAATAAATGTAGTGTTTAAGTGAGGGATAAGACAGCAGAGCAGAACATATGCAGACTGAGGAGTCAGAGAGGATCTAATAAAATAAGAAAGTGAACGTGTGTGTGTGCGTGCCGTCAGCAGACAGACAGCGTGTGAAGCCGTCTGTTACTCACTGCTGCACGGAGACCTGGGGCTGAATCAGCTGTGCGTCTGGTCCCGCTGCTGTAAAAACTCAACGCGACGTGGCTCGGCCTGCCCGGCCCTCGTGGGCCCCCCTTGCCCTCGTCACACCGAGCTACAGCTGCAGTGCAGCCGTGATTTACACACACACACACACACACACACACACACACACACACACACACACACACACACACGGTCTGAGTAATGCCGTTTCCCCGCCGTCTAACATATGCCGTGCCAGGGTCGGACTGGCCCCCGAGGCCTGAAGGGCTGAGCCAAACCTCCACATCGGCAGAAAAGGGCCCGAAATTAATTCCCCCCCACCACCCAAATCTGTAATTTGGGGCTCCGTCCCAAAGGCAACAGGTCACAATAACACTGACACAAAGTATCTCATTTTGTTGTGAAATTGACACACAAAAGTTCCACCAGGTTCTAGTATCAGGTACTAAAACCATTGAAGTGAAAGGTGTAATTCTGCTAACATATGCACGGCATGTGTTAGCACATATGTTAGCATTAAGCAGGCAGCTGTGCAGAGGAACACTGGCAGAGCTGACTTGCAGCAGCAGGATGGAGGTGCTGCTGCCCTCTGCTGATGCAGCGCAGCAACAGGAACCTCTGACCTCTCAGACCCGAGTGGTGTCCTCTCCTTCTGCTGCCGGGTGAACATGCACATGTATGTGACGTAAATGTTTGCGGTGACTTTTATTCAGACGGGACAGTTACAGAAAGAGAAAATGAATGCTTGCGCAATATCTGGCAAGGTGTTTTTCCTGTCCTGGTGTTGAAGGGAGAGGAGTGTTTACGGCCCTCTCAGGCTGCACCGGGGCAGATGTCAAGCCTTAAAGCTAGAGGTAATCTATTTAGAAACCTTTTTTGTCATTTTATTTTGTCCGTATTCTCATTGCATCTCAACAGCAAACAATAAATCAAATGCTTTGACAAAAAAAAGAAGAGAAAATGTCCGTATCTGTGGCTGTATTAAGCCTATCTGATCATATCATTCATCAATGTGATGATTGGACGGTTAAACTTCTCACAGCTGATGTTATTGGTTTGGTTTAGTAGCAGCGTAGCATGCTATAGTGATGCTAACATGTAAACTATCATGCTTCACTTCAAACATAACATAGCTACATGCCATTTAAAAAATAAAAACTGGTATATAATAGTGTCATTTTGTGAAATTGTGATTTTTGTCAGATGATTATCATTAATCTCATTTGCTCACATGCTGTATGAAAAGCATTTACTGAATATTCATTTATTTATACACGCAGTTGGCATGAATTAAAATGTAAAATATAAGACGGGAGACAGCTTGTTTGATTACAATATGGCTGTACAGTCTTAGAGAGAGAAATATTTTGTTTTCTTGTAATGGAAATATTTGCATTGGTTATGTTTCTCAAAGTTGAATTGGAAAAGAACATCCTGATGAAGAAGGACTCCATACAAAATGAACCTCTTGTAGAGTTCTGATTAAGAGATCTTAAGACTATTAATCCAAGAAGTTTCTGTTCTGAGGGCAAAGAACTATAAATACCTCCACTCCTACGCGGCTACAATTAAAGGAAGATGAAGAGATGGGCGACGTAGACGGTGATCTCATCGCACAACTGCCTGCAGAAACAATAAAAACCAGACTGACATGCTACGCTTACTCAACACACTGGGTCTTTATGTCAGCGTCCACACACACACACACACACACACACACACACACACACACACACACACACACCCCAGAGGTTGCTACCAAACACAGGTTGGTAACCAAGACTCGTCGTGAAACCGCCGACGCTTTGCGACAGCGGCAGAGCCTCGGCTGACCGGCGCCAAGTCACCGGCACATAAGAACAATCACACGGGGAGTCCACAGGTGTATGGTCTGAAATCGTATGTAAATCGTACTAAACACTACACAACAATACTAAGATTCTGCTTTCTAAGACCATTCCTTGCAACTCTGATGTTTACTCATCAGCTCCATTTGGAGGCGGAGCCAAACAGCAGCAGCCACATGGTTAAGCGGGCGTCTCTGTGTCACGGCCTCGGCGTGGAGGGATTTCACTGTGCGGCTCAACTGGAAAAGAGAAGCGAGCCAGAGCAGAACGCTCCGATATGAATCAAGGAGTGGCCCCCGGGAGTCTCCACAACACTGTCAGAGCTTTGTTTAGTTAAGTCAGAGCAACTGATCCAACTGGTTCCAGGAGTCCAGGCTGAGAGCGTCTCTCTAATCCCTCTCGTGGGCGCAGGACAGAAACAGCCCGCCTGGAGACGAGGGGGTGTTTGAAACCATGTCAGAAGAGAGACTTCAGGTTGGAAAAGCAGCTGGGACACTTTGAGACGCCTTTGTACACTCGGATAACCTGCATGGCTGGTGGCGTGGGGAGATGTGCCTGCAGCTAAACGTGATTGTCGTGCTCATTTTCACACCCACTCACCCAGCGAGGTGCGTCCTCAACCCAGCCGGTCCCGCCTTACAGGCCTCATGGGGATCCTCTCCAGACCAACACAGGCGTTATCTAGAAGCCTTCCCGTGATAAAGACTAGTCATTTGACAATGCGCTCTGAATAAACAGACACGGCCAGATAAGGAGAGATCAGATATGGAGGCCAGGTTTTCCAGCTGTTGCCGTCACTAGAGTCTCACCAACAGAACAAATGAGTAACATGAGATACTGCTACAGTGGAATATATATTTCACCACTAAAACCCTGCAGAAGCAACTTCCGGTCACATCTCTTCTCCCTCCACCTCCTCCTTCAGTCTGGAAACATTGTGCTTCACGGTTAATAATGCAATGCAATGCAGGAAAACTGACCCTGGATCTGCCATGAATGATCCCACCTCTTCTCTGCTGAGATCTTGTTAAAGCGACACTTGTCTTTTTGTGTTTTCAAGTGTCAAACCGGTTCTCAATACTAGAATTCAGATCATATCTGTTGCACACGGCTCTCAACTCGGCGGCTTAAAGCTAAAGGTGCTAGCGGCGCTAACAGAGGTTACCTGAGGGGGAACTGGAGGGCGGAGCTACGCTCCTGCAACGCCACTGTGGGTCGGGACAGCGTTATTGGTAGCTAGCTTAGCTGAAACTCACATGCACTCACTATGTAAACCTTCTGTTTGGTTACATAAAACTGCATATTGTGTTCTGTAGCATGCAGGAAGAATACAACACAATAAATGATAACCCTTCACTGTGAAGTGTAGCAAAAAAATACAGTCCTTTTATTTCTAAACCATTCAAAGACATCCTGCTTCTCCTTTCTGGTTTCCCTTTTCAGCAAAGCAACAGTTTATTAGTGTTACCTGCTGTAACATGTTGTTATCATTTCTGATGGATGCCTTCATTGGATGGAGCTGTAAGCTTCAATTGCACATTGTTTATTCTTGACTTCTTTTGTCTATGAGTGAACCTATGAATGGACGGCCAGATAAGACTCCATGACAATAGAGATAAACAACGTTCCATTAAAATGGGTCTTCCTGAAACTAAATCCTACCACCAGGTTTCCCCTCTTTAAATGGGAAAGCCGTGGTGTTTTCTCGAGGCTCAGCTGGAGTGAAGCCGAGTGTCCGGCGATGTGTTCGTACCTTGAAGTCGACGCTGCAGAGGCTGACTGCGTCTCCGTCATCCTTCTCCCTGCGTTTCCGCTTCTGTGGAGAGATGAGCAGGCGGATGTTAGCTGGACTCCACGACATGAGTCACTGGAACGTCTTCATGTGAGAGTTAAACGTTCTTATGATGCACAGGGTGAGGCGTAAGAGTCTGGAACACACTCTCAATACCACTTCTTTTCTTTTCAATTTTACCCTAATTTCAGTTTAGAAGTACATTCGTATTGCATTTAGTCATCAATATAGACACAGGCCTGAGTGCTGATTGAAGAATCACAGTTAAACCAGATAAGACACAGCCGTGACTTTATGAATTATTTCTAGAACAGGAAGATCTTTAAAACTTAAGTTAGGACAATCCCTTGTTCTATAGTTGCACTACAGATGGTTAAACTCTCTTCCTCACATTGGGATTACGGCTCACACATTCTTGTCGTAACGCAGGTTTTCTCTGCTTTGTGCTGCAGTACACATCCTTGTCTGGGTGTCAATATGAGCCTAACAAGTAGAGCACTTTACAGCCACCCCATTCCCCGCTCCTACTTCAGGCCAATTATGCTCATTGCCCCAGTAGCTCTATTGTAAAGCCCCAATGGGCACGGCTGGAGGTCCTCCTGGGAACAGGAAGGGGTTAATGAAGCTGCGGGACGCTTTAACACCTGCATGTGGGCTGTCAGTTAGCAGGTGAGGACAGGGACTGGCCTGGTGGCCCCCGGGACCCCTGGGGCTCTCTTACTCACTGCTCCATTAACCAGACTGCTTCTGGAGGGACGTCAAGACCAGCGAGGCGAGGAGGGCCAAAACGGACATGTAAGGGTCAGGCTGACGATGAATGATGTGCTTGTTTGCGTTGGTGCATTTCCTCTGCGGCCTGTTTGTTTTGCCACATGCGTAGCCAGTTAAGAGCCGTGTGCTCTGCAGCGGCGTCGGCCTTAGAGCAGCCAACGGCCCGGTTGGGCCGCATGTCAACGGGAGACAAACGACGGCGCGATTCCCTTCAGAAGTGACGCGCTGACACGCTCACAGCACATTATGGAAAGATAGGTTAAGAGCAAGATGTGAAATGGAAAAGACGCATCAATTTATTGCCACCGTTTGTCGGGATGACGCCTCAAACTGAAGTGAGAACGCTGTGATAACAACGAGGATTACACCTAGCAGTCAGCTCATACCCTAATCTCTCAGTATACATATAAAAAAGTCAAAGTCAGCTTTAGTTGTACAAAGTGTTTGTATATCAATAACACAAGGATGTTAAGGGTTTGAGCACTTTGAAAGTATACAAATCCTTTCAATTTAAGGCTCCCTCAGTCAGTCTGCCAAAATAACCATTAAAGGATGGTTACGGACAAAATTAACACACACACACACACACACACACACACACACACACACACACACACACACACACACACACACGATGTGTTCAAATCTAAAATAAAAAATTTGGATGAAACACTTTAATAAATCCAGATGCTTGAAGATTATTTTCGCACCATTATATAATAGATATTAGAGAGAGAATTATGAACCATTTTCCTTCCAAACACGAGCTCTAAAAATTCTTAAAATACATCCTTTAATCTACTAATGCCAATTTTGTGTAATCAAGCAAATATTTAAAGAAAAACACAATTTATTTTCAAATTATCTGAATAGTGTGTCTTATGCAAATAACCACCATCATGACAATAACAGCGCCGTCAAGAGGGTTAAAGTCATAACCGTTGTATTAAATTGCGTTTTGAGGATCATATAAAAACCCAAACAACTCAGTGATTTACAATGTTTTAAAACCTAAACTTTATTTCTGGGAACCCACTTTTAAAAAATGACAAACCATCGCCATCCGATCCTCAACACGCCTCGTCTGTAAAGCGAGAGAGAGAATCAACGTTCCAGTTTCACTGCCACCACCTTCTAGTATCTTCAAAAAATAAACCAGACATTAGGGAGACATACAGGCAACTACTTTGATTTCATGCAAGTGTTAAAAACATATGCTCATGTTAAATTAGATAACAATTAATAATGGTAGGTGGGTGTCTTTATGCTAAGCTAGGCTAATCATCCAATGTCGTTAGGAATGACTGCAATACACCTTGAGATATCTAGTCAGAAGTTCCATACTCCAACGTAAGCTTGTGGTTTTGTACCGGCTCTTTACACAGCATACATAGACATCGTTGATTGGACAGTAATTGTGTGTGTGTGTGTGTGTGTGTGTGTGTGTGTGTGTGTGTGTGTGTGTGTGTGTGTGTGTGTGTGTGTGTGTGTGTGTGTGTGTGTGTGTGTGTGTGTGTGTGTGTGTGTGTGTGTGTGTGTGTGTGTGTGTGTGTGTGTGTGTGTGTGTGTGTGTGTGTGTGTGTGTGTGTGAGAGTTGGAACAAGTTATGTAAACGTCCACAGAGACAGGAGAAGCCTGAATGGCGGGTACACATCAGCTGAAGTGTGCACGCTCAGTGCGAACGCTCCCGTCCAAGTTAAATATGGCCTTACGCTTTGGTCTTACACACGCCGATAAATATAATAAAAAAAAACAACACGAGAGTAATCTCTGTGGAAAAAGCAGACACGGCGGGGGAAGAGGAGGAGAAAATTAGCCGCCCTGTTCCTGCCACCTCTGAAAGTCCCTCCGTCAGCAGCTGCAGGAGGAATAACACGCAGAGACTTGTTCAACGTAAACACTGTGACTCAACAAACAACCCTCGGTTCTGCTCACACACACACACACACACACACACAAACTGGTTGCTTTGTTACTCATCTGGGGAGACACTGACAGATTTGTGTGTTACATAAAGCCTGATGATGTACAGACAACAGAAACACAGCAGCCGTAATGAGCCGATACCACAGACACCTTTCAGACAGACAGCGGCTTCAGATACCAGCCGGCTGGAAGAGCTCGGAGGAACGGGCCTCTCACAATACCACCGTTTCATATTACGATGACATCATACGCTTCAGAGAAAAGTCCATCCTCTGACCTTACAAACGGCTCATTCAGACTCTTAGATAGGAGGCTGAGCGAGCGGAGAAATGTTTAACCTCGTCCAGTTTGGTGAAAAGGAAGATCAATATTTGCCGTGCGGACGGGAAGAGAGGGAGATGAAAGAAGAAAAAGAAACACTGAAGCCAAAGATGGAGAGACTGGTTCAAGTCGGCGAACGAAGTTGAAACATTCAGAGGCTTTGGCAGCGTCGGTAGCGGAGCTTCTGCCAACACGAGTGTGTCGAGTTCGACCGCGACAGTGAAAGATGTCGGCTCCATCTCAGCTAAAGCACGAAGAACTTACAGCGGTCCAGAAAAGAAAAAAAGTGAACTTAAGCTGGCACGCCATCCAGAATTAGACGGCACTGCCGGACCCGCGTACGGCACGATTAATTAACCAAGTAGTGTGGATAGAGCATGAAGCATTCATGCAGCTGCAAATACATGTTAGAAACATGTGGAGCAGACTGATCCGATTGCATTTCCTCCGACATTGACCCATTCACTCACGTGAGGTGATCTTGCCCAAGGACACTTTGACAAGGAACAACATTAATGTTTTATTATATACTAATCCTCTAATGCATTAGCAGTTATCAAATAAAAACAAAGACCGAAACTAATTTTCATGTTCGATCTTTCTTGAAGTAAATTAATATTGAGTTAGGCACCAGCTAAACAGATAGTTGAAATACTGGCGTGTGCTTCAGCTCATAAACTTTGTCTTGACTTGAGATGAAGGGAGAGAGATGGACGCTCACTCCTGAGCTGCTTCCACCACCAGTGCTTTAATTTGGTTTTTACCACTCGCCCAAGCCTACGACTGAGTTGGCTCACTCGCCCGACGCGGCATTTTAATTGCCGTATTGTTGAGCCCTGCCTGTCAAAAGTCTGGAGCGCATCACAAAGAGCTAATAAAAATAAAATAAAAAAATCCTGTTGCATAACATGAAACACGTTATCAACTATTAAGAGTCACGAAGCCAAGATACGGAGCAGCTGCAGAGCAAACATCAAAGTGATGATGATGATGATGATGATGATGATGATACTGCCGCACCGGGATCTCTCATTGAAATGGACGAGCGGCCCCTGGGGAGCGGCCCCTGGGGAGCGGCCCCTGGGGAGCGGCCCCTGGACGCGTTACCTGCTATCAAGGGTCCAGTGATATAAACCCTGCTCTGAGGATCTACAGGCAGTCGGTGGAGGAAGAAGTTGGCCTCAAGTTGGACACAGGCCTTCCCACAGCGATTATCAATGTTTATCCGTGAAAAGCCCGACGCGGCCGCCACATTAAAGATCACATCACACTGACATCTCTGGCCGCCTGAACTTGTTTCTTGAGGAGACAAAAAGAAAAAGAATCCGACTCTCTCCGTCGGTTAATTACCTTTGAATTCCACCAAACGCCAGTGTGGTTTGATCTGCTCCACCTTGGCATCGGGTTGGAAACCCGACTCGCATTCTCGCCCCGTGACAGAAAGCCCCTCGAGGCCTCGCGCTTGATGTAGTCTGAGCGAACGCACCAAGCGCCCGGGGAATGCTCGCCTCGCCCGCTTCCAAGCTCGGCCCGAACGCACCCCCACCTGTACCCAGACCCCCACCACCACCACCTCAAAGCCCCGCGGCTTGGCTGCGTTTGACTCAAAGCCTTGGCAAAAGCTTCCATCTTAAAGTGGCAGGGGTTTGAGATAAGAAGGGCAATGAGACCGAAGACACTTCCAGGATTCTTTTACCGTCCGGTAGATTTATAAATGACAGATAGGACGGGGGGGTGAAGTAAACGGGCGAGCTAACGAGGCCCACATGGCTTTCTAAGCGTGCCGTGTTGGAGAATCAAAAGCAGCAGGCTGGCACGAGATAAAGAGCCGTCGGCCTCCTCGCTCTCCAAAAGCCCGCTTTCATTCCTCCTCCTTGGCCTTCAGACCGGCGATGGATCGTGTTTCAGGCAGCTGTAAAAAAAGAAAAAAATGGATGGCCTCGCCGCTCGGTCACGCTGCTGGCCGTGTAATCGGCTCGCTCTTTTCCTGCTCCTAATCAGCGCGTCTCATTTAGGGCCGACTGTAAAACCGCAAGCGGCCCGGTCGACTAGAGGCGGCGGTTCGGAGGCCATTACGCTCCTCTGGTTCGGGGCTGGATAAGAAATCGGAGCAGGCTGGCTTTCCTTTATCCAGCATTCGGTCTCGTGAGAACAGCCACCACGGCTCCATGGAGATGAACTCGGGGAGCTGCAGAGGGAACGATGTTCTGGAATGTGGAGCCCAGTGTACAGATTCGCTGATGGCATTTGAAGAAGCAGAAGATGGAGACGGGCGATTGCTGTGAAGGTCGAGTATAAATTACATTATAAGCGGCCCTGAGTGAAACAATGGATGGGTTGTGCTCTCCGCAGGACAATAACTCTCCAGCTACAGCTACTCGGTTATAGATCACAATAACATGAAACGTCACAGGCGGTCAGACCTTGTGCCGGGAAGTCTGAGACTCTCAAAAAGTGCGTCAATGACTCTGTTGTTGTCTGCGTGTTGTGAGATTCTTACATGTGCTACATATGCAGCACTGTCATTATGGACGCACAGTGTGTATGTATGTATGTATGTATGTATGTATGTATGTATGTATGTATGTATATATATATATATATATATATATATATATATATATATATATATATATATATATATATATATATATATATATATCAGGCTCGATAAATCATAGGCCGGTAATGGGACTTTTTTTATTATTCGGTTTTATTCCGATGATGACATTATAGTTGATAATCAGCTGATCATATAAAAGGCAAATTTCTTTCATTGACTAAACAAGCGCAGCATTCTGCACCTTTAAAGTCGGTTTGAGGTGCACCAAATACTGATTTACTAGAATTAAATAAATACATATTTGTTTTTGGCTGTTGTTTTAATAGTGGAGTCAGTTAGACTGGGTTGGGTTATTACATAATCCATCTTTGCTCTCACCTCAGGCGTGCATAAAAACAACACAGGTAACTTTAATATTTTACAAACGAGTCTCTTAGTTATCTTATGAATGGCCGTGAAAGCAGGTAATTAAAATGCTCAAAATGGGATTCTTCCTTCACTGGACTCTGCTAGTCGAGTATGAAGAATCAGGCCCTTCAGTATTTAGATCGAGGAGCTCGTGAAAAATAAAGTCGATGGACTTTAGAAGACTGCAGCTGTGATTTCTCTACGTCACACACGTTGAACCGACATCGAGGGAAATGGAAGTGTGAGAAGAGGATCTCTGAGCAGAAACCCAAAACCAGAAGGATCAGGAGAAACTCGATCAGGACATCCTTAACTTATCCTTAACGCTACACATTCATGACTGAATAAAGAGCACTACAACTTACATTCTGTATTCCCTTCATATTAAACAGACCCCGTATGGAGCGGACTGCTCAGTGGGAGGAAGTTCAAGTAAATAAGACATTTGTCCTGTAGCCGGATGGTTTATCGGGGTTACAGTGGCTGCCGGCCAACAGGGAGCTGCCGCCCACTCGGCGTGACAATGAACAGCGCTGCCGCTTCCGAGACCTTGTTGAAAAACTCTAGAGGCGAGATTTAAAGCCAAAACACGCCGTCGTGACGGGAAGCGTCTCCCAGTGAGAGGACAGAACGCCAGCTTGCAGGAATGTGCAGACGGTAAATGCGTCTGAAAAGTGCATCCATCATGCGAGTACTGTATATTGAATATAGAGTAAATAAAGCCCGGAGGTAATCATCTCACTTGACACTCTGGGTCTTGGCTTCGGACCACCTGGCTCATTGTGTCCCCCCCGTTCTGTCAGGTAGAGCCGCCACTCTGCCAACAGATGAAGAATAAACTCTCCAAACTGAATGTCTGGCAGGAGGCCCAGTACGATCTGCAAAAACATAAAGACGAGGCCCTCATTGCATTACATTACTCACCAGACTGAAGTCCCACTGCGGTCCTGGGGTGAGGAAGGTGAAGGAGCTTCCTCTTCGCAGCGACCTGAACAAAGGAGGAGGGGGTCATGGTTAGAACAGAAGTTCAATGCATCCGTAGCTACAAGAACCATCTATGGTGCATCACTGGAGCGTGAGTGTCATCACCGAACGGTAGGCCTTAAAAACCCCACCACTGTGAAGAAGCATGACTCAGATGGATCTAACCCGACTGCCCCCCCCAGTGGAGTCCACTCTGACCTAAAGTCCCAGCAGCAGAGTGAGTAAAGCCGACGGCTTGGTGAGCAGAGCGTCAGAAGGTGATAAGAGTGACTCATGGAGTCCATGTTTTTCATCATCACAGACCTACCACAGCCTCAGCATGGCGTCGCCTCGCCGCCTGGCCTCCAACTCAGACAAGGAGACTCCCAAGTCAGGCTGGGACGGGGAACATGATGACCCCCGGTTCACTTCCTTTAAAATAAAAAAAAAAGGCCTCAACTGCTCAGCTGTCCCTATGTGTTTGAAGGAGAAGTGCTTCTTTCCTCTCACACCTTTTCCCCGACGATTTGGACTTCAGCCAAATGTCTTTTTGCTGGGAAAAGGGAACAGCCTTGCCTTTTTTGGGGGGACTCTCCACAGTGGGACTGTCCGGGTCAATCCACCCCCCTAAGAAAATCCCTGCTCTGCATACTGTGAATTCTTCATGTCAAACAACGTCTCTTCAACCTGTGATTATTAAAGTGTTATTAAAGGCCAGAAGGAAAACATCAAAGCTGTGCTTCACATCCACCTTGTGCCTCTGAACGTTTCCATTCTATTGAAGCACTATTTCACACGGATGCAGCAGAACGGTCTCACTGCCGTACAAGGAGAAGGAAGTGTGCAGCTTATGAAACTCACTGAGCACACGGTATTAAGAGAGGCTTATAGTCATGCTACGTTTTAAGAATAATGCTGAATGTGTTGTTTTTGCAATATTTACAAATGCATGTAGTTTGCCTTTTTTACATTTTATATATACATACATACATACATACATATACATATTTGTGTGTACTAGATATTTTTCTTATCTTTTATTTGTTTAACCTCATGACTGATGGAGCTCTATAACTAAACTGCTGAACTTGTCTGGTCATTGAGAAGGAATCTAGTTAAAAATGCATAAATATATATTTCAAGGAGGCGACGGTGCACATTGTTAAAACAACTTGACGGTGAAAAAGCAGCTGCCTCGCCGGATTACTTTCTGAATATTCTGTTTAAAGTGGATTTCTGCCATTTCATTCTTTATTCGCGTTTTATTCATAACTTTCTTTTTAAATTCTAGCTTTCTTCTCCTTTGCCTCCAGATCCCAGAATGTTACTTGACATTTGACGTTGTATTTGTTGATCAAAATTGTTTGCATTCTGGTTTGCAGAAATTTCATGCAGCTATTTTTTTTTTTTAAAGACGATGAAAGGCCGTATTTGACACCGCAAATGAACTCTTGCGCAAATTCGAGCAGAAGACGGGATATTAAGCCACGGTGGTGTGTGTGTGTGTGTGTGTGTAAGGGATCCATCACACTCAGCAGACATGACAGTGAATCAAAGCCTCCTGCGTCGCTTCGTGTTCGTTAAGTATTATCTCACACACGATCATAAACAGTGTCGGAGCGGTTGATGATGTTGCACATGTATGTCTCGACGGCGCGACTTAGAAACGCCTCAGTAATTCGGAGAATGCGGAGTTGCTCAGAAACACTTGTTCTGTGTGTGTGTGTGTGTGTCCGGAAAGTGCTGCTCGTAAGAATGACTCATTCCTGTTATAGCGCCGCACCACTCCTGCTGCTGCTGCTGTCCGGTTGGCATCTATAGGCAGCTGCAGCCCCTCGCTCTCGGCTCTGACAGCTGGTGACAGAGGGCTGGGGAACACGTTTTACATTCTCCTATCACAAACATTCTCTGATTCCAGCGTCTCATGTGAGCGCTTGCTGCTCGTCTTTGTTATAAATCTTTAGAAGCTGGATCTCCTTTGGTCAGATAAACAGTAAAGACATGTAAAGTGGTCCCATAGGCTTCTAGGAATTTAGTTTCTTCTTTTTTACAAAAATACTTACTTACTTAAAATCGAGAAAATAATGAAAACAATTGTTTGTCCCAGTCGGAGTGGAGGCTACGTAATCATTTACAGTCTTTTACTGTAAAGCAGTCTTTGTGCGTCGGCCACCTTGAACGTCACTGATCACATCTGCTAGTGTTTGGACAAAATACGGTGCTGATCCGAGTTGACAGAAAGGGCGGCCATTATTTACATATAATAAAGGCTATAATGTTTTGGATCATCCAAGTAACATATGTGACATTTTCATTACACTACCGTTCAAAAGTTTGGGGTCACCCAGACACATTTTCAGTTTCTTCGCAATTTCTCTCATGGAATAGTCTTCATTTCTAAGAACAAGAACAGACTGGAGAATTTCACATGAAAGTTCTCTTTTTCTGGCCATTTTGAGAGTATAATGAACCCACAAATGTGATGCTCCAGATACTCAACTAGCTCATAGGAAGGCCAGTTGTATAGCTTCTCTCACTGCAGAACTGTTTTAAGTTGTGCTAACATAATTGCACAAGGGTTTTCTAACCCTCCATTAGTCTTCTATGCGATGAGCAAACACAATGTCCCAATAGAACACTGAGTGATAGTTGCTGGAAATGGGCCTCTATACACCCATGTAGATATTTCATTAAAAACCAGACGTTTCCACCTAGAATAGTCATTTACCACATTAACAATGTAGAGTGTATTTCTGATTCATTTAATGTTATCTTTATTGACAAAAAAAACAGTGCTTTTCTTGGACATGAGGACATTTCTAAGTGACCCCAAACTTTTGAACGGTAGTGTGTGTTGAGTTTTACTGATTAATAGATCGACGGAGAACTAATCAACTATTTTGATAATCAATAAATAATTTCAGTTATTTTTCCAGGCAAAAATTTTGAGAACATTCTCTGGTTCCAGCCAAATGGGAGGATTTGCTGCATTTCTTGGTTTTGTGTGAATATCTTTGTGATAAAAACAAGACCTTTGAAGAGGTCGCACTGCGGAATTGGATTTTTTTTGGTTTCTTAGAAAAACCAGGTTAACTGAACATGAAAACAATTGTTTGTCACAGTTTTAGTCGAGGCTCTGCAATCATTTACAGTCTTTTACTGTAATGCAGTGTTTCTACATCAGAACTTTTTTTTATTGCAGTCGCTGTTGGAAAGAACCCCATGATCCCAGCAGTTTGTGTGGGACTAATAGAACAGAGCTGAAGTTAACTGAATATCCACCACAGCTGAAGACTCTCAGTGGTGCACAAACAGTGATAATAATCCCGTTGGACCACAAACCAGCAGCGTCTACACCACTGAAGCCCAGTAAACTAGACTACAGCTCAGACATGTTCGACTGAGGAGCCGGTACAATGAAGAGGGCCGGGTAGCGGACACGTCCCGTGGAGCTCAGAGGGCGGAAACGCGCACTAATGAACTCCGCTAGTTTCCTGTGGGACCACCCATGCTGGCTGCACCCATGCTACTGTAAGGTGTTCAGGATCAACAGCATGTGTTTGCTGAACAACAAGAGAGAAGGAAAATGAGAAGCTCCCTGGGTGTCCTGGAGGCAAGACAGGGGTCAAAGGTCACCACAGGTGTTGTTCAGACTTCTAACTGTCAAAGGGCTGAATTAACTTGACGCTCCTACACTGGAAGCGCCTTCAACCTCACAGGGTCAGACACTCAACACGTCAATCTCTGGACTTCCAGAGGAGGCGATGGACTGCTTGGTGGTTAAAGATGACAGATCTACCTCCCAAAATCTGATTCAAATGGAGCTGTCCCAATTGTAATTTGTGATATTGGAGAGATTTTTCTCATTTTCTTAAAAATAACAACATTGAAATGATTATGGTGTGATTGTTGCTGAGATGTGCACCAAAGAAATCTGTTTTTTTGAGTCTGTAGTCATGACAAATGTGTATTTTGACAAACATTGCGCTCACTGCAATTTGAAAACTTTAGTATGCCATATTGCAATTTCAATAAAAAAAAGATATACTGTATATTGATATATTGTGCAGCCCTACCTTGATGCTCTTAACCTTTGACAACCTAGGAGCCGACCTTCACTGCACACGCCTAGTCTCTGTAGATAAACGTCAAATGACTCTTTTAAATTGTGAAATATTGGCTTACATATTGATCTGGCTAACCTAGTCTAGGCAATCCATCGTCATCATATTTACATCGTAAATAATTGTGAATCATTTGCGTCTCTTCCTTTTCTGTTGCATTGAATATGCAGACATTAGCCTTTTTTTTTTACTTGGTAGAGCCTTTAATAAAACTTGGATTTATTTTGGATTGGCACTGATATAAATAATAAGCCCTCTGTCAAAAATGTATTTTATCATGCTAGAGTTGCTAGTTTTAGTCATTTTTTGAGGAAATGTAATTCTTTAAATGAATCGATAAAACCGTGGACAGTCGATAGAGAACTAGTTGTGTGTGTGTGTGGCCCTACTGGAGCACTTCTTCTAGCTTGTATCCTATGAAGGTCACTCATTTAGCCCACCCAGTAGAAGAAGTCATGATATCAATAATTCAGTCACAGCGAGTCATCGTCCCGTAGATATTAAAGCTATATTGACGGTAAAGACCGAGGCTCGTGTGGAACGGGCCGAGCTTCCAGAGGAGCTGACCGTCATCGCGGCTTGTTGCTGAACGATGACGAGGATCGGCCGGACCGAGGCCACACACACTACTCGACAATTGTTGCATCATTAGGCTTTTGGCCTAGGCCAATTTTTCACACTGCCGTAGAAAGGCATGCTGGGAATCCCTGCTGGGGGAGACGAGCGACAGCAGCAATTAAACATGACCGCTCTTCCGCTCATTGACTTAACATCTCACTGCTGAATCCTAACCTCTGTGGGATGTTTGTAATAAAAGAGTCCGTGGAAATAAGCTCATCGCCAACAGGTCGGCACTATGGAAGAAAACAACTATGGGCTGCATTAGTGCAGGCGTCTGGCCAACGCCATGAAATGTGATGCAGAAAGTCCAGAAATGGAATGTTTTCAGATGTCAAAACAATGTCTGGCTTTTCTAGAAAGTTATCACGCTATACTGCAGTTGATGCGGGAAAGAAATGAAGTTTATGAGCTTACTGTCACACTGCCACATAGCTTACTGGGACAGAGTCATCTTTTTACTGTTATCAGAAGGTTCTGGCAGCAGACAGCTTCGCCTTGTTTGGGACACCAGCCGTGCATACCGTTAATCCTTCTCATGTCAAACAACTCACCTTCAGCCGGTATGATCATCAAAGAAGTAGTCTGGCCCAGCATTTTCGTTACATTTTTTTTTCAAAGAATTAACTAATCAGCATAATGTGGTGTTGTTTTAAAAATAACAAAATTATGATAATTATTATTATCATTATTTTTTATGTTATTATTTATATATATATTTTAATGATCTATATATATATATATATATATATATATATTTATTATTATAATAATATATATTAGTTTAATTAAAATATGTGTATATATATTTTTTGATTTATCTCAATAACAATAATAATAATAATGACTATTATTAGTGTCTGTTGCAGAGATATCTGCTGAAATGAGTGAGCTAACCGGCTAGCCGCGGCCCGTCCTGTCTTGTAATACCACTTGTACCTCCAGAGTGCTTTAATTGGATCGATTCCAAAGTGGCAGAAACAAGAAAACTAGTCGAGGTAAAGTGCTGCCCGCTATTCCTTTGAAGCGTGTTGCCAGATCTGCACACATTCCCCCTTAAAGTCCAGAGACGAGGCCACTCGGAGGACAATTACACAACACGTTCAGCGAGTGGATGAACGCGGCAGGAAGAAAAACATCAAAGCAGTGCTTAACATCCACCTTGTACCTCCAATCATTTTCATTTCTAGTGAAGCACTATTTCACACTGATGAAACAACAACTGTCTCACGACTGCCGTACAAGGAGAAGGAAGTGTGCAGCTTATGAAACTCAGCGAGCCTCGACACCGACTGTAGAGAGAGGACACTGTATCCTGTTAGAGGGTTTGTCATGACGGCTTTTGATAATTAAAAAAATCTTGACGACTACGTCCACTTCCTACATACAGTCTACGGGACGGATGAAAAACAACTTGACATCTGGAAAAAAAAGAAGAATTTGAGCGTTGCTGATGGCTAAGAATATTTGGTTGATTTAATACTAAACTATTTAGTTTACATTGCACTTCTACTGAAGACATCTTAGCAAACTATCAGGTAATGAAACCATAAATCACTCAACGGATGACGAGTCTTCCGGTGTCAAGTTCCCCAGAAGACAAGCGATTGTGAAACGTTTTCATGAATACGTGATTGTATCTCCAATAGTCCTCAGGGCCACCAGCTAGGGGACAAAGGTCTTTTCTGCCCGCGTACCTGCTCTCACGCACAGGGAAGCGTGGCAGTGAGTCAGCGGATCAGCATCCCGTTAGCCCTGCCCTTGTTTGTTAAAGCCGACTCTGAAACTGCAGCTCCCCGGCGCTGACCCCCGTCCTCTCTGCCGATACTGCGGCAGGCAGTCAGGAACGCTCACACCAGGCATTTTCACAGCTATGGGATCGTACTGCTGTTGTATTAAAGGATCCATCAAGTGAACGTTATTGTTCCCAGTTTTATTTAAGGGCCCAAACCCAACCAAAAGAGAACGTGTGGGCATCTCTGCCTCCGCCCATTCAACGTGTCGTTCTCACTAAAGTGCTTTACATGGACTGAGAACCTACAATGCCGAGTTCACGAGCTTTGAAACGTTTTCTTTATTGCTGTCGGATGAATTCCACTGCCAGTCTATTATTTAATGCCAGTCTCACTTGGGAAATCAAAACTTATTTTCTCTCACTCAACATTTATGTTACACCCCCCACCACATACACTTTGTTATGGAGGTCAAATATTGGGTGATGGTTTTCCATGTTTGTCTGCAGAGCCGCTTGGGCACAGGGCCGGGTCACTTTGGCACACAACATGGAAAGCGAGAGTCCAGTATAAACTCTCGCAGGGGTTTGTAATCCCAAAACAGTCTGATTGCTGTTATTGTATGTCAGCCGGTCTGAAAAAAACTTACCAGATGAATCTCACTGTGTTGATAGGGATGATGCTATTTAAGAGCCAGCGGATTAAAGAGAATACCTGAGGGGACAATGATAAGCGTTTGTGTTGCCTGGATCCAGATAACACCGTCTCTAGCCACAGAGATGGGAAACACTGCAGACACACTGGGGGTTACTAGTTTGGGAACCGCCTGTGGAAAGTTCACGTTCATAACAAACTGGTATTGCCGTTAGTTCGTCTTCAGGATTTTACTTAAAGAATAGGTCTTAAAACTAAAAGAATGTTTGTAAATAATTCTCTTGAATCAAACAAGTTAATGTACTTGCAGTGACACACACAAACCTGTTGTACACACATACGGAGGTCATGCAAGTGTTTGCCATTTTCAACATGTCACACTATCCTTTAATACAACTTTATATTTTATTTTTATAAATGATTCACTGTGTGGTTTTTGGATCTGAACCCATTTTGCACATTAATGTGGGTCAAGACTTAAAAAGCAATTTATATAAGCTGATAGAATAAAAATCAGGGCCTCTGAATACATAATAATAATATCACTGATCCACTCAACGTAAGACGATGATAATATTGCAGAGTAAAACTATAACTAATGTAAAGACACCTCGTCAGCATTCCTGAGTCAAATGACTTCATATGTCTCTCACACACACATACATAAATACATAGGATACAATAACAAAGAACGGGGCTCAACGAGTGGCAGGCCGAGGCCCACAGTGGCTCTTTGCTGACATCTTGTGGCGATTTGACGCAACTGCAAACAGCTCCACGCAGTTTAAAAAGACTGCAAACAGCCTTGTATGTATTGGAGAATGTGGAAGCTTGTTAAAAATGACAGCTCATACTCTCATGGCTGTTTGTGAGTTTTAACCCCTTCGTTAGCAAACACCCCCCCAGGTTTCAGCAAGCTAACGCATGCTAGCCGCGGTTAGCTCAACTGAACGTATTCCCGGACTAACGCGAGCTAATTAATTATCTAACTGTGTGGCTCTGCCAGTTGTGTTGTTCTTGTTTTGTTTTGTTCTTGTTTTGTTTTGTTTTATTTCGGCTACCGCAGCTTTGGTGCGTCTGAACAGACGGACTCACCGTCTCAGACTCCTGCTGTTGTTCTCCAGAGGCTCTTCCTCGTCGGCTGAAACCCTCTTCAGGGTCCCGGAGCTCGGGGGTCTTTGGGGTTTCTCTGAAGTCGCAACAGGAGCTCGCGCCTCCCCGGTGTCACCCATTTCAAAGAAAACCACAATAAAAACAATAACTCTACTCTATTCTACGGCTCTACTGCGATGGCGGAGGCTCGCCGCTGTTTATTTGAATGTGGCGGATGTCCAAAAAGCGACCAATGAGCGGAGAACAGAGGAGATCATTGCGGGGTGTTACGCCTCAAAGGCGGGGCCAGAGGAGTTCAACTGCCGGGCAGATAAGCTAATACAGTCTGGGGCCACAGTTCATTAGGTTTTCTACCAAGATACACATTATGTCATCAGCAAGTCACAGGCTGAGGATATACTGAACCCCCACTGAATAATGAAATTACATTATTTATATTCCTGAATATATTCATAGAAAAGAAAGACCACGAGCCAAAGTAGCACTGGATTGTTGACTTTGGCTTGTTATTTGAACACATGAAGCTGTGGCAGGTCACCAGATACCTGTTCAGGTTTATACATTTAGGTTATATTTAGATTTAAAGCAACAGCGTTGTCATTAATGATTCCCAAACTTGTGGACGTGCCACTAATACAAGAGTCACGCTAAAAGAAAGAAACAAACTGCATGCAATGTTACAAGATTTCATAACTTTACAACAAATAATTGTTGTATTCTATACCATATTTACATTGCATTACAATGACGTAAGAATTATTTGTTAATCATTTCAATTGTTTCATTGTTTCAGAACAAACAATAAGGTGTAAAGAACAGACAACAAGGTGCAAAGAACAGACAACAAGGTGTAAAGAACAGACAACAATGTGCAAAGAACAGACAACAAGGTGTAAAGAACAGACAACAATGTGTTAAGAACAGACAACAAGGTGTAAAGAACAGACAACAATATGCAAAGAACAGACAACAAGGTGTAAAGAACAGACAACAAGGTGTAAAGAACAGACAACAATGTGTAAAGAACAGACAACAATGTGCAAAGAACAGACAACAATGTGCAAAGAACAGACAACAAGGTGTAAAGAACAGACAACAATATGCAAAGAACAGACAACAATGTGTAAAGAACAGACAACAATGTGTAAAGAACAGACAACAATGTGCAAAGAACAGACAACAAGGTGTAAAGAACAGACAACAATGTGTAAAGAACAGACAACAATCTGTAAAGAACAGACAACAAGGTGTAAAGAACAGACAACAATATGCAAAGAACAGACAACAATGTGTAAAGAACAGACAACAAGTTGTAAAGAACAGACAACAATGTGTAAAGAACAGACAACAATGTGTAAAGAACAGACAACAAGGTGTAAAGAACAGACAACAATATGCAAAGAACAGACAACAATGTGTAAAGAACAGACAACAATGTGTAAAGAACAGACAACAATGTGTAAAGAACAGACAACAAGATGCAAAGAACAGACAACAATGTGTAAAGAACAGACAACAATATGCAAAGAACAGACAACAATGTGTAAAGAACAGACAACAATGTGTAAAGAACAGACAACAATGTGTAAAGAACAGACAACAATATGCAAAGAACAGACAACAAGGTGTAAAGAACAGACAACAATGTGCAAAGAACAGACAACAATGTGTAAAGAACAGACAACAATGTGTAAAGAACAGACAACAATGTGTAAAGAACAGACAACAATGTGCAAAGAACAGACAACAATGTGTAAAGAACAGACAACAATGTGCAAAGAACAGACAACAATGTGTAAAGAACAGACAACAATGTGTAAAGAACAGACAACAAGATGCAAAGAACAGACAACAATGTGCAAAGAACAGACAACAATGTGCAAAGAACAGACAACACATTGCAGGGCTGATATCTCAACAACTAGGCAACTCTCACTAAAACTATCTATATTGTAAAATAACATTACAGGTATGAGGTCAAATACGTATTTTTGATTTTGGGGTGAACTCTCCCTTTAAACCTTATTTAATTCTACAGTGTGGAATTGAGTGGTTTAAAGTCTCTATTTCTTGAGATGAACTATGTTATTGATAGTATGAGAACTACAAACAGAGACAGCCATTGGCCTCTTTGGCTTCTCAGCCAGTTACTAGTGAACCCCATTATTTAATAGCCGTTGGTCCTCTGCGAGCTTTGTGCACCATTCACCTGTATCAGATGGAAAGAGCTCATTTGGAAAGAGAATATAAAACAGGTTCCCTCTCGCTGATATTTTCATCCTGCAGAATTTCACTTGCAGAAATATTCAGATTCTGGTGCCAACTCTGCATTACACCCTTCTGTATCTAATCTCTTGTGACTTTGGGCACTTCTACTGTATCATTGTGACCGCATAGTCACAGTAAACACTCCTCTTTTTAGATAATCGCCATAGCGGTGTATAGATCAACAACAGAAAAAGATACATGGAAAAATAACTCCTCCCCTTGGCCTGCAGTCTCTTCCCTCGGCTGTTTATTCTCAGGAAAAGTCTCCGTGGTCATTTCTCTCCTCTCTGCCTGCTGTCTCTACTGTGACTAAGTCATCTTATTTTACACAAAACATTTCACGAGTTACAGGAAATCAAAACACATGACAACATTTTCATGTAAAAGGTGCGTTTATTGTGTATTTTGAAAAGGCCTTTTCTTGTACTTAGCTTTACAGCTCAATAACCATAGAGGCGTATTCTGTGACTTCTATCAGCCTCTAGTGGTGGTCAGCGGGAACTGCAGTAACGTCGACCTGTTGCTCTCTGTTGTTCTTCTCTTCCTGCGCTTCTCCTGAAGACTCACAGATGCATTGATCCACAGTTTCATAACCGATTTCAAATGGTGCTAGAAGGCTGCAGCGGGCTCTAAGCACCAGAAGAAATCAGTTATCTTTTAGAGGAGAAAGAAGAGGAGGAGGAGGAGGAGGAGGAGGAGGAGGAGGAGGAGGGACGGTCCTGCGCTTGTCCTCCTGAGGCTCACTCACTGCCGGAGCTGTCCTCCTGTCCTCAAGAACACTGATTTCAAATGGTGCTAGACAATGGGAACACACATCTAAACCACCATGTGAAACCAGCTTCTGGGGGAAGACGTTTGTTTTGGTGTCACAGCTGCAGCGGTGGGATGAGTTAGAGTCACTAGCTTTTAAACATCTAAGCATTTTTAATATATAGTATTTAATTAGCGCTTCAAGGCTAATACGGGTTAAACCTGATTGGGGATGGAATGCAGTTGAATCCTCACTCAACTGTTACAGAGTACACATCGTTTGACTGAACATACTGGTGTTAGTGGTTAGTGTAAAGTTAAACCATTATTAATACCACTGTCACTTCAAAACAAAGCAGAAAAGAAAAGTAGGGAGGAAAACATAATATTTTGTTTTACCATTGTTGTTCCACTTGATGATTGAAGATCATATGGATGAATTATTAGACTCCCCTCATGGCTGTAATTCAAAGGGTTCAAGAGCAGCAACCATTATATTTTGGGAATGTTATATTTTGTGGTTGGGTTCAACTAAAGGAAGGGATTTTTTGACCTAACATGTGACCTAATAATGGAGAGTTGAGGGGAAAATAAATAAGTAAATAAAGTAAGTCAACAAACAAATAAATACATTGTAAATTAAATAAAGTAATTGTCCAATTACTAGTTTTACCGTAGCTTTCACTCGCGTGTCATTTGCAGATGAAGACAGTGATATGCAGTTGAAAGCGAGTAGATATTATATTAAGACACATTTAAAGGGACAGTGTGTGGTGTATCTTGCAACCAACTGGATACCTCCTCTGCTCACTCCTATTCTCCAGGTTCAGAACCGTGCAATCTCCGTTGGCCTCCCTCAGAGACCATCCTTACCACGGCTTTGCTCTTGTTACAGCAGTTTCCCAAACCTTTCAGAGATGTTTGGTTTGTCCCTTCTGGCCTACTGTAGAAACACGGCGACGACGACTTCTTCTGCGTACATCCATGCTTGTTTTTGAGTTGGAAGGAAGTGTGTTTTATGACGCCTTAAAGAGGAGGAGGTATATTCAGAGATCTGCCAGACGATGTGCATATTAATTAACACGATAATGAAAACAATACAACCACAAAAACAGGGACACCATACAAAGCTCTGCTTCAAAAAGCATCACATCATTGGCCGTCGAGCCAGTTCACCCTTAACTTTCAGACCGACGTCCTTCCCGCACTGCGTCTCCGTCGGCACATGAGCCGTCCGGTCCAGAGGAGGAAAAAACATGACAGCGCTTCTCATTTAGAGGAAATCTATCTTAAACGTGAATGTGGTTGTCATGGCAGCACGTGAACAATCACCTCCAGAGGCAGAGAGGAGTTCAGACAGAGTATACATCTCAGCAAACACGGCTGACAGCACATGGCAGTTCAGAGCTGGCATTGTCAGGTCCATACTGAAGCACGGCCTAATTTTAGACATCCTAAACATATGCATGTCTATATAACGGTGTGCAAGCATAATGATGTGTGCTGACTTTGTTTTAAACCACGTTTGGGTACTCGCAGCCTCACGCTGGCTGCCACCGCTCATGAATGGAGGAAGACGGCAGGAGCATTACATAACAACCCTCATGAATGGAGGAAGACGTGCATTAGCATTCATGAGTGTACTGTACACACCCTGACTCCCACAGCAGCCTATTTAACATCAATTCATGAGGATTTATTTTCTTTTTCAAACGTTGGTTCATGATTTCACACAGTGGTACACACAAGCACCACTGTTGATGGCAGATTTGATAAGCCGTAGCGAGCTAACTAGCTAATTAAGCTAACGTTTTAAGCTAATGAAGCTAACGTTCTCATGGTTTGAGAACGCCGTCTCCACCTGACTTGTCTTGTATTTCTTGCAAACAAGAATCCTGTGAAAGGGTTCGTTAAATGTTGACTTTAACCGCTTAATACATGGCTTCGTGCTAAAAGACTGCGGCTCAAAAAGCTAACAGGTCCACCATTCTCACATTTAAGAGGAAATAGCATTGTTCTGGAATTGCAGCTCCACTGCTGGAAGGGAGAAGGAAATATATTAGTTATTATTAATATTAGTGAGTAAGGTAGAACACAATAGCAAAGGGCCCAATATTAAGTAGCCAGATGTAATCGGTGGAGGCGTGTAACACATTACGAGCAGCCCCAGACGCGCTCGGCTGAAAGTCACCAGTTACTGGTTCACTCGTTAGACTGAAACACCCGTTTCCGTTCTTCAGAGCTTGAGTTTGGCTTTGGCTTATTTTTAAACCAATCATCAAGTGCCAATCACAGGATGCAACGATGCCTTTGCCAAATAGAAACAATGGACCCCAATGTGTGATTTGTCTCATGGCTGCTGTCAGAGGATGCAGCTTCATATTTTCTTTCTCACCTTTATCAATATTGTTGTCTCAATAATCTTTATGGGACATGTCAATTAAGAACCAGCGGTTTCATGCCGGGAAGGCCGGTTAAAACTGTATGAGATCAATAACATCGCACTGTGTTCGTCCAGCTGAAGAAAATCCGTGAGATCACTTCATTAGTGAGAAAATCGTCAACGTTCTTTTTCTGATTTATCCAGAATAATAAGAGAAATTGTTGAGTCTATTTGCATCGAGGGTCATATTGTGCCACCCAGCAGGCAGATTCTCCCCACTGGCTTGAAGCAAGAAAAAAACAAGGATCTCAGACGTCAACGCTGGCTCACATGGCTCATCACACAGTGACATACGAGCAGAGGAGCATCCAGCTGGGGGAATGTACAAACAGTGACAGTGTGTGTGTGTGTGTGTGTGTGTGTGTGTGTGTGTGTGTGTGTGTGTGTGTGTGTGTGTGTGTGTGTGTGGTGTCTTGTGTCATAGCACAAAGACCTCCGTGAGCCATCCATCTGTGGGAACCGGCGCCCCGGCACTTATGTAACCGACCGCTGTCGTCGTCATGACAACAGTGCTACGGTAAATGCCGCTTTGTCCCGGCGGCTCTTACAGGTGTTTGAAGAGTGAAGGTGACCTGTGACGGCTGACGAGGTACAGAGCGGGGGAGGATCTGCTTTAGTGACAGCAGGGTGGAGGCAGTGGACACACACACACACACACACACACACACACACACACACACACACACACTGACAAACCCACCACACAATTGTTCACCACGCTGACACATCCTGCGTTTCTGCTCACTGGCACAAGAGGGCGACATGACGTCTAGAAACAAGGCTAAGAAAAATGGTTAATCTGGTGATGTGGCTCCCTGTGGAGGGAGGGAGGGGCACTTGGGTTAGGGAGGTCAAAGGTCAGGGTCAGCTGTAATCGCCCTTGCAATCCAACACCACAGACTCAAGTCTCAACATCACATTTGACAGCCATAAATGCTCCTGTTGTTTTGTCATCTTTATGGCGATAAGCAAAAGGCCTTTCAGTGTAAAGCATCGTGTTTTTGTGTATGAAATAACAGCAAATATGAGGACCGGCGTTGTAAACACTGTGATCAGAGACTCACGGCTGCATTGTAGTCACATGAGACTTACAGTGAATCACGGAGAGGTTAGGTTTCAGTTTCACGGCTCTCCCTCTGTCCGGATACATGCTGCCTCTCGCTTGGTCGCCCAAACTTGCACACTTTTATCTCTCTTTCTCCTCCTTTCCTTCTGTCTCTCCCTCTCTCACACACACACACACACACACACGCACACACACACACACACACACACACATTAATGCTCTGTGAGGAGAAATGCTTCCTTGTGGAGGTGAACCCTCAAAGAGGCCTTTGAAGGTCTGTCCCAACGTGAGGACCGGCCAAAATGTCCCCACTTTCCAAAAGTGTCCTCACGCTCGGGGGTTTTAAAACTCAAGTTGTGCAATTGAGGATAGCTGTACACACACACACACGCACACACACACACACGCACACACACACACACACACACACACACACACACACACACACTCCTCTTTGCTCTGAGGGGAGAAAGGCTCCCTTGTGGAGGTGAGGCGAGCGCTTGTTGTCGACTCTGACTCCGGCTTCCTGTTCTATTCTCTCCCAGGAAGTGACACACAGAGACAGAGTCGCTCCTGCACGCACACACACACACACACACACACACACGCACACACACACACACACGTCCCTGGCAGGTCTCCGGCTCTCACGAGTGACGGTGACGTCATCCTCCCCGGCGCTCCATCCGTCCTTGCTCCCCCGTGCCTGCAAGAGAGAGTTAGAGATGATGTTACACAATGACGATTGCGAGTTTATGTAAGGTTTCTTTTTTCGGGCCCTTGGTTCGAGTTTTGCTGAGTCATGGTGCGATAGTCGGCCCCTTTCACAACAAGTCTGTTTTTTTGTTGGGGTCAACTACGCGTCTTTTGTGCTAGCTGCAGCTTTCAAGAGCTCTTCAGTTGGCCAGGATGGGAGGAGGGGAACAGGGACCGGAGGGAGGGGAAGGTGAGTGCGAAGCGAAAAAATGCTCAGTATGTTCACGCCGTTTAGCAACAAGCCTTAGTCACACCGTCAGTGACGGGCTTCACTGGAAAACAACACAAGCGCTTGTTCTATTCAGTGTTTGAAGCCTCGTCACCATGCAATTATGGCAATTATGAAAAGATTGCAGCAAGACTCTCCCTAAGCTTGTGGTGTCCACTTAGTCGTGCAAAAATACCCAAATTGTATAAACAGTCACGTAATGAATCAGGCGTCACGCCGAGTGGCGTCACGGCTTTTTCCTCTGGCACCAAATGCAGTTCAGTGGCCGCTAGGGCCCACTAATAGGAAGCACACACACACACACACACACACCATCTCATTGTCAAACATCAGCATACGTGTTACCCAGAAATCATCTTTGCATATCTGTGTATGATGTAGGAAAATAAGAAATTATTCATTTAGTTTAATATTTGTTTTTTTCATAGTTTACTTAGCTTGTGTGTAATAGGCATACATGCCACTGCTTATTTAAGAAAAAGAAAGAAAACATGACGGAGATGGTTTTGCTTTTTTCAAGGGAATATTATGGCAAATTACAACATTCTATATTAGTGTCAGTTTTTCTTTGAACACATTTGGTTTTCTAAGCTGGTGGCATGAGTTCCCGTTTAGGGATCCATTCTATGTCCAGAGGGCCGGCTCTCATCACACTGCAGAGCCCTTCAACACAGACTGGATGAACTCTCGCGTCCTTCAACACACACCATTCCCTCACCAGGGACGGCTTTTCACAGATGCTGTTGGCGATCAACACCCGAGACATCTGGGACCGCCAAGCGCACGTTGGTGAGATCGTGTCCCGAGGAAATCCACCCGAGGAGTTTTTCTGTCGGCAATTAGTGTTGATAATTAGATGTTGTGGGAAATTACAGCGAGAGTGGCTCCTGTAATCTAATGTCATTACTTTGGCTCCGATTCCTCGCCAGTGAATTGAGCACGGAATTCATCTATTTCTCATAAAGTGAAGGTCCCTGGACCCCATTTTAGGCTCTAATGCCCTGAGTAACTATCGTCTTTGCTCGCAATAAATATCACTTAACATTCATTTCCTGAAGGAGGCATGCGCTGTGGCGTGGTGGGATGAAACCACCCGGTTGTTGCTGTGGAGAGAGGACAGACTTGGTTGCTTGTGCAGTATGAAAAAACAATAGTTTGTGACTCCCAGTGAACCGATCCGGCCCCTCAGGGCCACAGACCTGATACTGATCCCTCCCCCACGTGAGCCACCTTGTTCATATGAAGCCGTTCCAGGAAAAAGTAGAGAAGCTCGACACCATGTGTAGATGCTTGATGCGTGAATCACAAAGCCGTCACGGCTCAGCCGCCGCAACCGATTAACGCGATGATGCCATCCTCTAGACATCCCCCAAAGAGCTCCGGCATCACGTTGTCTGGGATGAGTTGATTCCTGGAAGCGGAGAGTGAAAGTTGGCTCCAACCCGACCATGCATCATTGGGAAACCAGCCACGGCATACAGGTGTCTGCAAATGTGTGTCAACACGTGTATGTGTGTGTGTATAAAGTGCACAAACTTGTTGTCCAACCACGCAAATGACTGTTCTCCTCTTTGAATCAATGAGCTCTTTGACGAAAGTCCCCCAGGCCTCCTAGGGGCCGATTAGGCCTCGATATAACAGTAGCATGCAACACTGCCGTTTGTATTCAACCAGATATGTGCTGGTGTTTACCACGATGACTCAGCTCTTTACACCTTTATTAGGCGATGACTTTCTCCCCTCTGGTAAGCACTGTTCGCTCCGTCGGCACATTTACAGTGGTTTGTACCGTTAGCGCTTTTAGCATCGTTATAGCTCGCCAATCTCGTATCTTGCACCTTTAAAATTGTAATTTGGAATTGTTGTGACTAGTTGGAGAGGTATAATTATCCCAGAATGGGATGCATCATCTCTGGAAGACTTAGTTATCATGGCCTCCTCAATATAGTCCATATTATGGGATGAAGACCTGAAACAAAAACGCGTAATGCCGCCGAGACTAAATCAAAACGTGACAAACAATTCAAAGCCTTCCGGCTCGCGTAATGGCTGTCTAACTAAACTTAGACACGGTGTGTTATCCCACATGGCGTTTGGCTATAGGACCCCTTTCTTTATATCTCTGTGAACCAACGTCTGGATTTATAGACAAATGTCAGGCTTTGAGACAGACGGCCGCTGTTCCTCTCATCGGTGACATTACCATAAAGCGGCTCATGCCGTCGTGGTGTGTACAGCCCCGGGTTCCTGCGAGTCAGCGCTGCCGGTTCAGACGGAGGTCGTGCAGAGTGAAAAGCCCGGAGGGAGGCGGGCACGATCCCCGGCGTGCAGAGATATGCTAATGTGAGTGTTGCTGACGGCGGCAGCGGAGAGTATCAATCTCAACTAAGGAGCATAAGGATACTTTAAGTCAGCACGGCTGCTACGCACACACACACACACACACACACACACACACACACTTGACGCAGATGATACAGATACTGCACATTCAGAGACGCACTTATGCAGAACAACAGTGGATTTGACAGTTTCCCGTGGCCTTTGTCGACTCTGCATTCCACGGCTGCTGTCGTGGAAAACAAAAGGCGGCCCAGACGACATGAATGTGACGATTCAGAACGATTGTTGTTATTTCCTGGAGGAGGCTCCATTGCTTTCTGTGGATGTCAGCCCCGAGGGTGTAAAGTAGCACGGCAGGGATATGGAAACATTCAAAGCAAGCACAATGGAATCAGCATGAAACACAAACTCTGACGAGGCAGAAGCTGTTTTTAATACTGGAAACCACTGGTGGTGTAACGGACCACGGCCGATCAGAGATCCGCATGGATCCCCCTCAGGGAACTGTGGATTAATTAAACAGTTTAATGATATGTATATCACCAATATGTATATCCAATGTTTTACCAAGACTGCATCACCTTAGTCACCTGCAGTAAATTGAAGAACACTGAATATTTCAACAGTAGACATCTGCCCTAAGGTATGAGTGAAGACCAATATGTGTCATGTGTGTAATGTAATGTAATGGAGGGCTGAGGTGCAAATGGGGCAACGGGACGCATTGGACCATATGGTGGAAGTAGAGATAACATCCAGGAATCATACCTTGGGGACAATGAATATATAAACCAAAGTTCATGGCCGGTAGCAGTGCTTTTGACATAGCTGTTGAATGAACCAAAGCCACAGAATGAATAACATTGTCAGAATGACAAAATCATGGACGATCTACAATATTGGCAAACATTAAAAGAGTCAAAACAAAACTGATATTATCCCTTGAGTGAACGCCCAGTACCCACAGGCCATCAATATTCCTTTGGAAAGAAAGCCCACATCACAGGATACGCCTCAAGAGTTCCTGCCTTTTCTAAAACACAAACAAGGCTGACGTCTTTCTCCTCACCCTGTTTTCCATCCTGGGAAGGAGAGAGAGGACAAAACAATTTATTTTTCCTTCTGGAGAATTTCAAACATCTGGCTTTGTTTGGGCTCAGTTCCGGGAACAGATCACAACCCCGGTCCACTCCCAGCTCTGCGGCGGCTGGCCAGCCGGCTGGCCGGGAGGCCTTCCTCCCTGGCCGCGGATAAACTATCTTAATGGGCCAATTTGAGGCGGGGCTAAAAATAGCAGCATGTTGTGGATCTGAAGTTAACTGGAAAAGCGTACGTAAGAAGAAGCCGTTACGCAATGAGGACGCAAGAGAGAGTGAAGGAGGAATGTAAAGACGCATATCAGATGGATGGATGGATGCATCAATGGATGAACACATAGATGAATGGATAGATGAATGAATGAATGGATAGATGAATGAACAGATAGATGAATGAATAGATGAATGAACAGATAGATGAATGGATAGATGAATGAATGAATGGATAGATGAATGAACAGATAGATGAATGGATAGATGGATGAATGAATGGATAGATGGATGGATGAATGAATGGATGGATGAATTGATGATCATGGATCCAGTGGTGGATTGGCCATAGGGAGTACCGGGAATTTTCCCGGTGGGCCGGTCAGTAATGGGCCGGCAGTGGCTGACCTTTTTTTTTTTTTTTTTTGTATGTAAAGACGCATAAGAGGCCCGGTGGCTGTATGATAGGCCCAGTAGTCCCGCCCACGCATTTTTCAGACCCCTCGTCCAATCACATTTAATGATGAGCTAATGACACATCATTAGCAATCTGTGAGAGAGAAGAGAAAGCAAACATGGAGAAAAAACGAAAAGGCGGTGCAGAAAAACTGAGGGAAAAGAAGAAAAAAAGCTCTCGCAACTGATGCTGCTGAGAGCAGAAATATAATAAACATGTCTGCTGCTGCGGGGCCGGCGGCGGTGGCGTAGCCTCCGGCTCCGGGGCTTCGGCTGCGCCGGGCGCGGCGGGTCCCTCTCAGGTGTCGTCGGACAGTGAAAGTGAGGCTCCCGCTGCCATGGTGGCACAGTGTCATGAAGGGGAACTTCTAATGAGGACAAGACACGTCTGTATGAACGGACTCCCTCTACTGGTGAACTGCAGTATTACAACTGTTAAAGCATTGAGAACGCGCTCTTGCATCCGACATGTATATATTTTCCACACGTAACGTCAACATTAGTTAGCGTCAACAAGCACGTATCATTGTATTTTCTGCCTTCAAAGTAAAAGCACTTCCTGTTTCCATGCTCTTCACAATAAGAGTAAATAATGTAATAAAACAAGTGACAACATACAGGAGGGGGAGGAGGAGACTGGTGGTAACGTAGCAGGTGAGTGTGCTCGCTAACATGTTGATGCTGTGGATAAACACTCATTCACTAAATGTTCAGAAACGTTGTCTATGAACTTTACTTGACATAACAGACAGCGTGTGGTGTAAATCTAGTTCTAAAGTGTTGGAAAAAAATATACTATCCTGATTAATTATAATTAATTATAATTACAAATCAGGTCACCAGAGTTAAAGTGTTTTAAGTGTTTCTGTCAGTGTTTATGGTTTATTGTCCTTGCCTTTCTTTTTTTTGGACACTTATTTATGAACATTTTCAGATTAAATTACATCAAATAAGAGACAACGAGACAATGACCCATTCTAGTATAGTAGTGTTATTAAGGGCTTGTGTGATTATATGTGCAGTACATCAACGGACCGAGTTGGCACAGTATCTGCGCGCGGATTGTGGTGGGTCAGTCTGGGCCAAAAGGTCCAGGGCCGAATTTTTGTCCCAGTCCAGGCCTGCATGGATCATGGATGAACAGATGGATGGATAAATGAGTGAATGGATAGATGGATGAAGGGGATGGAAGGACAGATGGATGGATGGTTAAACAGATGGATGGATGATAGATAGATAGATAGATAGATAGATAGATAGATAGATAGATAGATAGATAGATAGATAGATAGATAGATAGATAGATGGTTGGATGATAGATGATGGATGGATGAAAGATGGATGAAAGATGGATGATAGATGGATTGATGGATGAAATATAGATGGATCACGGATGGATGGATGATAGATGGATAAATGAGGGATGGATGGATGATAGATGGATAAAAGAGGGATGGAGGGATGATGGATGATAGAGGGATGGATGATGGATGGGGTGGATGTGTATGTCGCCATGACATCAGTCTGAGTCATTCAAGCCGGAATACAGGCTGATATCAGAGTTTAGATGATTCTGCTTTCAGTCTTGTGCTTTTAAAAGAGAGAGTGATTGGGATAAAGTGTGCGTACGTGCATGTATCTGTGTGTGTGTGTGTGTGTGTGTGTGTGTGTGTGTGTGTGTGTGTGTGTGTGTGTGTGTGTGTGTGTGTGTGTGTGCATTCAAGAGAGAAGGACAGGTCATGACTTAATCTTGACACATCACCCACTTACGGTAAAGCGGACATATTTAGTCATTTCCTTAATAACAGAACATACTCCTCCCCTTATCATCTCACACACACACACACACACACACACACACACACACACACACACACACACAAACACACACACAAACACACACACACACACACACACACACACTAAAAACACCCTTGAGACCTTTCTGGATTACACTGCAGTTGTTTTTGAGTGTGACACACTTCTCCTGAAGCCCACAAAGCGGAGTGACTCAGAAAAACACTCTCTCTCAAACACACACACACACACACACACACACACACACACACACACACAGCGATTACAAAGAGCAGCCTTTACTGGCGACACGGTGCCAAAAGCACCTCGTCACGTAACTCAAACACCGGCCTCGCTGCCGGGCAGATGAATGCATTTAGGCTGCACGCACGCACACACACACACACACACACACACACACACACACACACACACACAGAGTTAGTCAGCAAAAGCACTAACCGCAAGTCGAATTGTAAATCTTCAGCTTCCCCTCTGCTCCCCTCTTGGCTCGGTGCCACCACAGCTTCCCACAGCGAGCGGCCCGTTACAGTAAGACCCGCTGCGTTCCTGGAAACGCCCGTCTGCCGACACGTCGCCGCCATGACTCCACAGAAAGGTTTTCATCTGAAGCCAAATATCCCTTCAGACGTCTGACTGCGCCGCGGGGCATGTGAGTGTTTTGTTAGAAAGTGGAGGCGAATTGATTTCGCGAGAGAAAGATGTATGTCGAGGTCCGCTGGCTGGAGAGTAAACAGTCTGAGTGCGAATGACCAGATGAGCTAGTTGAATACATGAAACAGTTGGCAGCAGTTCAGCGTTCGATATGTGAAGATGCACGACTCTGATCTGTGGGTGTGTTGATATTTTGTATTCACCAAGGGCCAAGAAGCTGGTTCGGTGGAAAGCTTGACGTTGTATTTAAATTGGCCAAGTTCCCAACTCAACCAAGGCTTGTAAACAAGACACTTTGGGAACGATTCCTCATTGCACTGGAAAAATGTGTGCAAGTGAGTAACTACGTAAGTACAGTAGGTCAAGGTTGAACCGAGAAGCAGCAGGTCCTCGGTTCAGCTTGGTTTTCTGCATGTGTTTCTAACCCCGACGGACTTCTCTTTCGCGATGTCACCACAACCTTCAGAACTCAACCACTGGAGTTTGCCCAAACTATAAAAATATGATCCAGGAACATCAGTCCCACATGCTCACAGCGAACACAGCCCAATTCACAGTGTGTGCAGCCCGAATAAAGCAGCTGTTGTTATTCTCACTAATCGTCTTTCATTCAAACACATGGATTAATGATTATACGCAGGCGACAAAAATAGATGTTCCAAAGTAGCTGTCAAATTGAAAAATCAATGAGTTGGTGTAGCTACGAGCCACTCGCCTCAGACGTCGCCATGTTGAGAGCCGTTGAGAGGCAATCGAAATGCTCCGAAGCTCGCCTTTAATTATGCGCCTTTAAAAGCTGATAGCTAAAGAAGAGCCTTTGAGTAATTGTGCGGTTCATAATCCAAATGATTTATTTCAATAATAAATAGATTATTCGACAATCAAACATGTCCGTTAGCTGCAGCAGACCGACACAGTTAGCAATTAGCAGCTAAAGAGACTGATATATTTTCTCAGGAAAACAGAGATAAAAGCAGAATACTGGACAATCATCACTATTCCAAATGAATGCTAATGTTGCTCCCCGTCTGCTGAATGTGCAAATAGGCAACCGTTTGCTAACTTGTTAGCCTCTTCAGTTTTATAGGGTGACAATGTGTTATGTTTATAGCTGGTTCTGCTGCTCCCAAGTGGCCAAATTCTTGCTGCTGCTTCTTGCTGCTGTCACAGTTTTATCCAATATGCCAATTTGTACGGCTGCAGAATAAAATATCCTTCAGGAAAAGTTATTGTGCAATATTTCATACACATTAAAAACTAGTCTAAGAAGTTGCCATTGAATTTTGGCCACTGATCATTTTCTAATGTGTCCCTTTTTTCAGAAAGTTAGCTATCTTATGTCAGAACCAAAGCCTCCTCACTTTGAGACCCACACATTGTTTATCTGTCTCTTTCTTTATTGCCGTTCTTTTCACCTTCTTTCACGGCAGATTCATCAGAAACCCGATGAAATGAAATACACCCAGTGCAGCACAGCGTCCTGCGGCACGAATACATAAGGTCAATCGTCTTCACTCTCTGAGCCTCAGGAGTGAGGCGGCTCCCATCAAGGTTGATCAGCGTTTGCCCAGTAACAGCAAACCACTCCCACAAGTACTAATGCCAACTCTCTCTGTCTGCTACCAAACAATGAAGCAGAACCTTCCTGAGCCTTCCCCCTCGACAGAAATCAATAACGTCCTGCGCGTCACGATCTGTCCTTCCCATCACGCCACTTTGCAACACCAGAGCCCTGGATGGAAAGATACCAATCAGACCACAGGGAGAGTTCTGTTTCAAAGGCCTCCACACCTTGAGAAAAACACCTACGCATTCGGTACACTGTCATTAATAATTAACATCCACAAACAGCCACTGAACTTTTGGAACCACCTGAGATCTCTAGTTTCAAATATGAATGAGGAGAATATCGCTCTGCTGGCAGGAATATAGAGCCAAGGCAAACACAAACCACATGCGGCCTCAGTGATCGCCCCCTGGAAGCCACACATGTGAGTCCTGGCAGTTTATTGAGGGCAAAGCTGAACGCAAAGCAAACACTAGCAGTATTCCAACAATTGAGGAAATGCAGGGACACAAGTGAAAAACACAATTTGAAAGCATGCGAGGACAGTCAGAGGTGTAATGGATGATTTTTGTTGGATGCTACTTGGTAGCTATGTCATTATATTTTGGAAGTCTGATTCTTTCTTGCAAATTTATTGGATACGACTTTTGGTTATGACATTTGAGCGTCACCATGTAAGACCATGACCTCCGCGGTGCTTTCAGAGCCGGAGATATGCTGCTGGATATGAAACGTCTCAAAGAAAGAAACTCTCAGCAGGTGCTGATAAAAGCTGATGGATAAATCAGCACTAGATGCTAATGCCTAGCTAACGTAAGTTTAGAATATGTGTCAGGGTTCAGCGCGCTTAAAAAAAACATTCCATAAAATGTCCGATCACGGAGGCAGAAGCCTCCTCCATCCCACTCCGAGAACTCAGTGTTTTCTGTGTCTTCAGGATTTCTTGACACCATAAATCACACGTGGTGTCAAAAACATTCATCATGTCATGCTCGGTGGTATGTGGGAAAAGTGACAGAGATAAATGTGTAAAGATTATCAGAAAAGAAGTTCTGATTTTGCATGAAGAGAGCTTCATAACCAACACACAGATACCGTACAAACTTGGTTGATTCATCCTAATAATATGGAAATATGGACTGTGACCTTTTAGCCCCAATAACAGAACTAGGATAGCACGAAACTACAGTTATTTCGAGAGACCATGGTTGGTGTGTTTGAGGAAGTCAAAACGTCATTTGTGTGTTTATTTATTTTTAAATGTGAGGGTGTTTCCGTCAGACAAAAGGCCTTTTTGTTTCATCGAAACAGGAACTGTGGGTTTTACTAAGCCTCAGCCAGTCCTTGACCCACAACTCTGCAGAGGTTTCGGAGACAACAATGGCCGCATGGCCGTGATGACAGACTGATAGGCGCAGAGGGACATAATCCTTCATTCTACTGAAACATTCATGAGCCAGATTAGATTTGGGAAAACTCTAAAGAAAGAAACAGAAGAACAAGTATTGCCTAATCTATAAATGCATTTACAATGTGCTTCAAATGGCTACATTAGGCGTAGCTTCATTTAGTCACTTTCATTTGTTTTGTATACAGGCATCATATTCTTTAAAGATGGGGTAGGGAGTATATCTTGGAATCTTTTGGGAAAGAAGATAATCCACAATAACCTTTCAAGATGTTGTATTTCAAGTGGTCTAAAAGAAAACTACTTCTAGTTCTTCAACTCTACTACCTGTGTTTTCAGACTTTAAAAACAGGTGATTTAATTTGTGCAAATAATTGCAAATATGTTTCTGCATCCCTTCTCATGGGGAAAGCCTGATTCAATGGCAGAATCCTTCAGGAAAAGTTGCTATTCCAACATTGGCAACCCAAAGCAACCCCAAAAAAGGCCAACTCAAAAAGAGACAATACGGGCAAAGAGTTTAAAAACAAAGAGAAAATGTTGCTAACAGTTTAGCCTTAGCGACTAGCACGGCAGTGGCTAGCAGAAGCTAAACTATTGGCAGCATTTCTTTTGCCCTCTGCCATGACGGCTAAAGATAGCAGGAGATTAAACTACCAGCAACATTTTCTTCCAGTCACTCGGACAGTTCTTCGTGTGACATGTCCTTCTGCGTGCGCGGCGAACACGGCTACGGCTAGCGAAACTAGTAGCATCAACGTTTTGACGATATTGTCCATTAGAGACTTGACTCAGTGTGTCGTCTCAAAGGCCCACCATTTTGGAAAGAACACACGACAGTAGTTCTCTGTTTTCAGTGGGAAAGTATCATCACTCTAATATATATATATATATATATATATATATATATATATATATATATATACAGAATACAAAAATGTTATTACACTATACAACACGACTTACTGCTTTCAGCTGCAGGTACGTAATGCATCGGTTTGGTCCAACATGTAGTCACACCTCTCAACCTCTCCGCCTCTTCCGTCTTCTTTTTGTTCTGCATGGGTGGAGTAAACAGAACATATGGCGGTTAGATGGCTCTGCCTTTAACATGGATAATAAATCATAACGTATGCCGGCACCTCTTCCTGCCAGAGCTGCCAATGCATTTCATCCTGCCATTCCTGTCTGATCCCATCCGATTTGAAGGACAGCCTTTGCCATCCCTTCATCCCGCCCCTTGTCGGACTGGTCTGTAAACAAGTACAACTGGACTTTCAGAAAACCTCAGCTGGGATCAGCACTGGAACCATTGATGTCGTTCAAACAGTTTCAGTTTCACAAATTACGTTTCTTCCTCAACCTCACCAAGAACCTTTTGATCCACTCTGACCACACACACACACACACACACACACACACACACACACACACGGATATCAAACAGCAGCATGAGATCACAGCTCCTGCTCCTCAGAGGCGCTTGTTCTTCCACGAGAGCTGCCGAGTCGGAGGGCCCTCCCGCGGTGCGTCAACACCCACCGCGGCGCATAAACACACCCTCGCTGTGACACGGGCTCTCCGCCACTACTTCCAACTCAAACAAAGTGCTTGGCGCGGGATGCTGCCAGCTCCCGCCCCAGCAGGAAATGATGTGAGTTAGGCTCGCGTATCGAACTCTGCATTCAGCCCCAGGGCGCTCCTTTTTACGACTGTTAATGGTCCGGTATCAAATGTTAGCGGGGTTTGGTGAAAAACATGTTTTGCCTTTGCCTTGGACAGGCTGTGCAGGTAAGCGGAGAGGAATTAGGGTTGGGCAATTAGACAAATGCATCAGTGATCAGCGTTGGGTGGAAATTCCCCTTTTGACTGTCTGGTAAATAAGACAAAATCAAGTGTGCGTACATCTGCTATGCACTGCAAAGTGACGCAAAAGCAACTATGGAGACACACGTAGTGTATGACTCTATTAGACGCTGGTATTACACTTTAAATGACCCGGATATGAGGGAAATATAATATGCAGTCCCGAGCAAGGCCCTATGTGGAAGAACACGGAAGGACAAAGTGACACTGAAGTTGAGTTTAAACATACTTAGGGAGCAGACAGTTGCCTAAACACAGGCAGCACTTTCCGGAGTCTGTCTGAGTGTCGACCGGTTTAGTCTGATGTTGAGTGTTTTGGGGTTTCTGCTTCTTACAGCTACTCCATGCGACAACTTTAAAAGCAAAATCAACACTTTATTGTGCATGTTGTATTATACATTTCATCCATACAAAGTTAAGGTACCAATAGCTACCGCTTTATTTTTAGGCAATGTATTGCAATTACAGCTCCATTTAGAGGATGTAACGGCTTGTTTCTCGTCCCATTACTCCTCAGCTTCCACCCAGGCAGCAACCTGCGTGAAGGGGGTCTGAAAGGTGAAGTAACTTTGGAAGTGCATTCTCTCTCACGCCTGTGATTGTATAGAAATGTATAAGAAAATTGCTTCTCTCTTGATTTATTCCCTCAGTAAACATTGTAAACATGAGTTTATGGTCTCCATCTCTAGTTTCAAGTTTTCTTCAGCATGATGTTCATTTAGTAAATTATGGTAATTTAGAGTCAAACAGACCATAAAGCAGAGTATGCTATAGGGCGGGGCTACCTTGTGATTGACAGGTCGCTAGCACAATGTTGTTCGGTCTGAGAGTTGTCTGTTTTCTTCTGAGATCTTTAACCCTTCCACAGTGTGTTTTTAGTTCATGAAAGGTAACTGTTACATTTGGGTCACAGTAAATGTCTTATTCTATATTACTTCCTCCTATTGTATCGTATTTACAATATACGCTTCCACCCTGTTTCACAAGTTATAACATACTGTACAACAAACTGCACGTTTTTTTGTTGACAACATTACATTTAACTTAACTACGAGCGACCACTTTCACATTACACTCATTTGTTATATGGGACGGCTGTAGCTCATGGGGATGAGTGGTTGTCCTGCAACCACAGGGTCGCCGGAGCGATCCCCAGCCTCCCCATGGGTCACATGTCAAAGTGTCCTTGAGCAAAACACCCAACCCTAAAATTGCTCCCCGGGTGCCGATCAGAGCTGCCCACTGCTCCTTTACACTAAGGATTGGTCAAATGCAGAGAATACATTTCATGTATCTACTATGACAATACTGACAGAGTATTTTTAGAAAGACATCATGCTCATTTAATTCCTACCTCCGACACTTCCCTCTCTCCGCCTGTCTGGCAGCCTCTCCCTGTCTACCTGGCCCGCCAGCGTACTTTTAAGACTGAGCGTTTACGGCGGCCTTCATGTGGGGAGATCACGCGTGGCCGGTAAACAAACCCGGGACGCGCACCTGCAGAACATAACCCTTATGAAAACAATAGCATTTTACTCACTGTCTCCTGTCCTCTCCTCACAGTTTTCCACTTCAGGACTAACCTTCCTTTTTTTCTCCAGAATTTGGCCACAATGAGAGCGTTCCATGAGAGGAAAGTGTTCCTCCATCCTCCAACCGAGCAAGTGGTGGTTCCTTCCTCTCGCTGAGTCCTGACAGAAACAGAGTTCCATGCCGCTCTCTCCCTCTGTGTGTGTGTCCTGTCTTACAAAACAAGGTGGGTGTGTCTCCGTGAAATAAGCCTGAAAAATGTTAAGGAATTAAGGAGGAGGAAGCGCACACCCACGTGGGAGCAGACTCTGGATCTGTGTGTGTGTGTGTGTGTGTGTGTGTGTGTGTGTGTGTGTGTGTGTGTGTGTGTGTGTGTGTGTGTGCATTCGGTGGGTGTGACTGTGAAAGTTTTCTTTCTGTTTCTCTGTCAGCATCTCCTCGAAACACACATACACACACACACTTTGCTCCCAACTGAGTGTGTTTGATTGTGTGTTTGAAGTTTTCCCAGGCAGCTGTGCAGGATTCCAGCAAAACCGGAGGGATAACAGTGTACAGGAATTAAACCGACAACCCCGGCAGGACCACACACACGTCAAATAAGAAGTCGGTCAACTAAAAAGAGCGGTTCTGTCCGCCACCACCTCCTCTCTGCACGCAAGGCATTGTGGGAAAGCAGGCGCACTTCACATGGCCTCCCTGTGGGGTTTCACACTCTCGCTGTCGGTCAGACTGTTGAGTGTCACAGCACGGAGGAGAAACTGCCTCTCGTGACTTTGACCCCTCCCACCAATCAGAGGTCATATCTGTTTACACTGACGACGGCTGAACTCTTAAAAAAACAACGACATCGGTTTTCTGTCAGTTTTTCTACTGCCAAGTTTTCGGCCTCTTTTGATAAGCAAGATGAAGCAAAGTGAAATGAGAACGCTGCTTTTACTTAGATGGAAACGATAAGACAGCTAGAGCCAGCAGGTGACAAACTATAAGTTTCGTTGTGTTTTTTTTTGGAACTGTCCCGCCAACCAGCGATAGCACAGCGATTCATCTCCGGCGTGCGGCGGAGGTATCTGGGTCACGGAAGTAAACATAAATACAGCTGCTCAGAAAGGGAGCTGCGTCGCCAATTAGAGAGAGCATGATCCATGGTGGCGAACGGCACACGCACAGCTGGGTCGAAGCTTTTTTTTGTGTGTAGTGTGTGTGTGTGAGAGAGAGAGAGAGAGAGAGAGAGAGAGAGAGAGAGAGAGACGACGCACACTTGTGACCTGAGCAATGAGCAGGTTTCTCACTAATTAGGCCGAGTGATAGCCCCCCTGCAGAGATTCACCTTCTGACAGAATGAGGCCCCTGTTTATACACACACACACACACACACACACACACACACACACACACACACACACACACACACACACACACACACACACACACACACACACACACAATAGAACAGGAACAACAATGCAGCAGCCCCCACCTGTCAGCTTACTGGATATCAAGATGTAAGGGGTGGGGGGTAATAAAGCTTTTATGAATGTGAAGTTGTTGCAGTGCGGGGCAAAGGTACCATATACCTCCACTCCCAGCTATTCATAGCCATTCATAAACACCGGTCAGATTCCAGGAACACACCGACAAAAGAGGGAGTTGCAAAGTGCTGAGTCAACCGTGTGTGTGTGTGTGTGTGTGTGTGAGAGAGCAACCAGACAAGAAGGAAATGTAGTCCACATTTATAACAATGCGTCGACCACAGAAACAGAACAGCAGTAGAACAGACTTTTAAATGTTTTTTTGTGATCATTGGTCGAGTGCAAAAGAAAATATCCATTGCTGTTCATTGTTGCGGTGACAGTATCCGTTGGTTTGGTCCGTGAAGTGTTGTCACAGCTTGAGAGAGGAGGAGACGGCTAGCCAGTTAGCCAGGCAGCTAGCTCGCCTTCTCCAGAGCGCCAGGCAGTGAGTGAGGGAGGGACCGATGCACGTAGCATGGCGGCATTATGAAGCTGGCCAGCTCTCAACTAGCTAGACAGCTAGCTTGCTAGCTCCTTCCGCAATACTTAAATGCTAAACTGGTGGTGGAAAATGAGGGGAACAAAGCTGTCAGTCATCTGATCCGTTTTGTCACCAGAGTGTGTGGATGAAGCATGAAGTTGTTCCATTTTACTCATCACCCTGGCTCCCTACGCTCCGTAGCGTTACTTCTCCGCTGCTCGTTTTAGCCGCTACGGCAAAAAAACCTTATCTCAGTCTCTTACCGTAAGTCTGTTTAGTTTATAACAACCTGTCTTGTAATAACAAGGACATTACTTTTTACCGCCACCAGAAGACTACACCAGCAGAGCCAATCTCTCGCGCAGAAGAGGAGGAACGCATCGGCTGAAACCCAACGGCTATCATCTGACGATGATTTAAATCAACTCTGAACCGCAACTAACCATAAACAACTACACCTAAGGTGTTTTATTACCTTCTTTTATTACCTTGTAATAAAACACAATGTCTAACATTATCATGATGAAAGTAATCAACAAACTAGCTTGCCTAGTGAAAGAAGGTAGGAAGGGAGCACGAAAGGATTGGACCGGCTCATTACAATACCAGATGTTTATCTCCTATTAATATCAAAGCATTTTATATCAAACCCTGCTTCTAAAATACATTTGATACCGTAGATTTAATGAAAAAACAAGTGTTATGCCGGAGTCGGCTAAACATCAGTCAAATCAACCCAAAAGTTGTCTTAATTAATGGCTTCACTGATCAGTTATAACTGCATAATACATCATTTATAAAGGCTGCCTCATAAGGAAGCGCTCCCTTGTTTCATGTGTGTTTCATAGCCTTCTCTGTGACGGTGGTTACACACATGCAAATAAAGCTCATTTGAATCCTCAATGCAACCTGCTGGAATGAAACTCGTGAAACAAGCTGTTACTGAACAATAAATCACTCACACACACACACACACACACACACACGCACACACCACACACATCTATAGAGAAAACGTTGGAAGGAGCTTACTGTGTCTGCGGTACTCTCACAGAGAGAGAAATGAACGCTCTGAGGCTCCTTCAGTCTGTCCTCTTTCCCTTCAACAGCATCTGTGAGTCCTCGTGTGCTGCGCCATCATTCATACCGCCACTGCCATTACAGCTCTGACTCAACAGGCAACAAGCAAGCTATCTGATCGACCTATCTGTGGTAGAGATTTAAGAAAAAAGGGTGTTTTCAGAAAGTTTGAGAGCCAGTATGTGTGAGAGAGAGAGAGAGAGAAAGAAAGAGAGGAGGAGACGGCTCCGAACTAGTTGCTACTACTGTACATAAACCGTAGTGTCACAAATCACAGAGAAACGAACATAAAACGCATGCCTGTGGTTTACCCTCACACACTGCGGCTCTCTTTGTGTGTGTGTGTGTGTGTGTGTGTGTGTGTGTTTGACAGGTGCTATTTCACAATAGGAAGTGAGTGAGTGGTCAGGAATCCAGAGAGATGCCTTCAGCCTCGATGGCGGGAAACAACTGGGTTTCACGTGAGTTACGTGAGTGTACGCTTAGTCACACACACACACACACACACACACACACACACACACACACACACACACACACACACACACACACACACACACACACACACACAAACACACGTACATAAACACACACACACACACAACTTATTCATCATCATGCATCACCACTAACCGTTTGTGTGTGTATACTGTATATGTGTGTGTGCATGTGTGTGTGTGAGTGCTGTCCTCCCATCCTCCTACTCATCGTGAACCATTCCCTTGTCGTCTGATCCCCTTGTGGTCTCATTTTTTTTTTTTACCCACAATCCCAAGCTGCTGGTCACCTTCTGCTTCTTTCTCCTCCGCGTTGTGCCATGTTTTCCACTGGCTGTTATAAATAGCTCACATTCAAATGGAAAAACCTCCCATCCTCGAGGTGATACCACCCGAGGGGAAAAACAATGGAAGAAACCTCAGGGAGAGCAGCCGAAGTAGATGTGTGTGTACAGAATGGACCGACACACTGGAATTAAAATATAGACAATCCGTATGAAGACAGTGATACATGGAGGCTGCGCTTGAATTGCTTCGGGTCCGGCCACTCGGAAAAGGTGTTCATGCTTCATCTGACAACATGAAGTTAATTTCCAGTTATCAACGTGTGGGTCAATCCTTCAGCATCTTTGAAACATTTGAGTGTATAATTCTGAAATACTATGACGTTGGAAACATTTTGGATAATGTAAGTAAGACAGAATGATATTAACACAATGTTTTAATACTAATTTACTAATAAGTACAAGACTCAACACAATACATCATGTAGGTCTCGTTCCCTTTAGACATTTTCATTTGTTACATATTACTGATGTAACATATTAGGACTTCCTTTTGCTTTATCAGTTCAAATATAACACCTTTAGTAGTGAATAACACACACACACACACACACACACACACACACACACACACACACACACACACACACACACACACACACACACACACACACACACACACACACAATAGGCTTCTCTCTCCTTTCAATCACCTCCCTTCATTTATCTCTCAACCTGTTCATCCTCCCATCCTGCTCATTTGCATCTGACTGCAGGAGAAACACACACACACACACACACACACACACACACACACACACACACACACACACACACAGTTGGAGATGAAGCTGTAAAGGTGGTGGTTTGGAGGCAAAGTTCACGACAAGAGGGAGTGGCCCGGTGTACAAGGGCCGGAGATACACACACACACACACACACACACACACACACACACACACACACACACACACACACACACACACACACACACACACACACACAGCCTTTCACAACAGGTAGGATCACGCTGTTCGCCCACACTCACATTCTTCTCGTTCCAAAGCCAGGTAAATAGTTTGGTCCAGAGGGGAGAAGCACAAAAGGGTTTTAACCACATACACACACACACACACACACACACACACACACACACACACACACACCCGCACACACACACACACACACACACACACACACACACACCCGCACACACGGAGAGAGACACGTACCTTTTTGCCAGAAGCGCTTAATGCCAATCCTGCGTGCAAATTTGAAACCCATAGGCATGTGCAGCACACATGAAGTTCCAGTGGAGCCTGTGTGAGAGAGAGAGAGAGAGAGAGAGAGAGAGAGAGAGAGAGAGAGAGAGAGAGAGAGACCACATGGTTACATAAGAAGCCCGTGTGACATGAACAGCATCTCTTTACTGCCTGTCCTCAGTGATCAACAGCAAGCTGGCCTCACAGTCCCAGTGGGGAAAGAATAAAAAGACACAGAGAGAGATGTTACATAAAATGCCATTCAGCATAAATACAGACAAGACATAGAGCCATTCATTACACACCTGTGTGTTGAACAGATTCATATCTGTAGATAAGATCTCTATTTATGTTTCGCCCACAAAGGAACTGGTGCTGTACTTGTTTAGGATAAGTGCACGCTGAAGATGGGGATGAGATTAGATAAATCATTTAGAGCAGGGAAACGCTGTGGATGGTGAACTTCAGCCTGGAGGGACTGGAGCTAGCAGAAGAGCATCTACTGTATATCCAGTGGCGTCTGCTGAGAATGAGTTTGATCACTTCAAAACGTAAGAGCCTGTTCCTCAGGGGGGGGATGTCACCAAAATGAATCAGGAAGAGTATATTGCTGGTCTCCTTTGAAAAGTGAGAAGCTAAGGAATACAAATCCATTCTAAGTAAACCAATTGATATGACCATTCCAGCGTCAATGTATGTGTCCTCACGTTATATATAATCTAAATTTCACGGGCAATGTCACTATTAAAAAAACAAGATATATGGATATTGATGCAACTAAATCTCTTCTATTAGGCTTTAATACATCTGGGACTGTACATTTGATTCAAATACCGTAAAAGCCGGCTTACAAACCGCTTTTGTGATTGTCCCAGCTGTAGCAAGCTAGCGCTGCTGCTAGCTCCCCGCTGCTGCTGCTACTGCCCGCATCTTCTCTGCCCGAGTCGGGCGCCGAGCCGGGGCTGGTCCCGCTACTTTTGGCGGTTGTCGGGGAACTAGCGAGAGCTAGCAGAGAGCTAGCGGAAGTTAGCGAGGAACTAACAGCAGCGCTAGCTGGCTACAGCGGGGAACTAGCGGGGACACCGACCGAACGTAGTAGCGGCTTGTAACCCGACTTTTACGGTACACTAAAATACAGCATATATCATAAATTTAATAAAGACACTCACTCTCCATGTCTTAGCCATGTTTATTGAGAGTTTTACTTCAAAACACTATTCTTTTCCATATATGCCGTTTTACAGACACAAATCTCCCAAATATAACATTGATGGATTAAATTCCTTTTAGCCGACACGTCGCCCCCTTGTGGATGAAGCAGAAGGATTATACTGTGTTTCCTTTTCTATTTAGGGCCCTCCTTATCAGCAGCACTAAACCAGTATACTTACAGTCTGACACCTCTGGCAAATGCAGGGTTAAAGCTTAAGTATAGGAAATCATTTTCTGTAAACAATGTCCCATTTTAACATACACATTGCAGTTTTCTCTAACGGGCACTCGAGGCTCGTAACGAGCTGCAGCTTTAAGTGCTGCGCCAACAAGCACTTTGAATTTGATTCAAATTTGAAACCACCTTCTACTCACAACGCCACCTCTAGCCCACCATCACGCCGCACTAACAAACCGACTAAAACCAAACCGCCGTCTTTTTTTTTATGGCCCGAATGTCAACAGAACGGTGATCTGCTGAGTCATTCGTGGGAAGACGACCTCAAAGGAGTGTTTTGAAAGCATGTCCCCTCGGCAGAGGGCTGTGGGGAATCCCAGGAACCACGGCTTGAGCTTCAGCCAGACCAGTAGAACCTGCAAGCTGGAGATCTAACTGGATCCACATAGTTCAGTAGAAAAGAAAGGAAATAGTTCCTACATGGAACTACTCACAATGAGGTCTGTGCATTATGTACAACATTCAACCACAAAACAATCTAGATCCATAAATTCCGCGTGACTCTTAAAAGTAAAATGAGTTTTCCGTCTCAGTATCTACTCAGTCAAAGTCACTCAGTGGGGTGTTGACAGACAGGATTGTGTTGGATGGTCTGTGCACCGGCTGCTGGCTTCCCACACTGAAGGGGCTGGCCTGCAGAGTTTGATTGACAGACAGAGACTGCCAGTCCAGCAGGGAGCCCACAGGGACCTGGACGCAGGTCCTGTTGCCCTTGGACTCAGAGACATTTATCCACCCAGGTTTGACAAGGTCCACAGCCCGGGAGAGAGAGAGAGAGAGAGAGAGAGAGAGAGAGCATCTCATTAGCTGCCGTGACTCCAGAGCATTAGTGCGGTGTAGCAACTGCAGCGCTAACGCGGCCGCAGCCATCAGGACAACGTCAGCATCCCACTGGCTGGAGGGAGACGCCAATCACCACCAGCGCCAAATAAGGAACCACAGTTTCCTTGATGATGTAACCGCAGCGCTATGACAAAGCTTGTTTTCTGCCAACCACCTCAGTGGCTCGCGTGTGTGTGTGTGTGTGTGTGTGTGTGCGTGTGTGTGTGTGTGTGTGTCTCAGGGCGCTGGTTTTGCTGCATCCAGTGTGCGTACATCGTGTTCCTGAGTGCTGTCTGACAGCAGCCTTGTCTGCTGCCAAAGAATGTGCTTCCTGGCAGCGGCCTGAACCTCTAACTGCCCTACGCACACACACACACACACACACACACACACACACACACACACACACACACACACACACAATGTTGTGCTGCGGATGAAATGTTTCTGTTATCCAACTCAACTAAAGATATACAAATAACTGAATGATTGGATGATTATCTACATGATTATCTATTAATTAATATGACAACAAAAAGACAAACTGAAATTAACACAATACTGGTTCCAGTAATGCAGTGATTTAAATCTGATCAAAATATAATTTTCCTCAACTCAAAGTCAGAATCAGAAAAATAAAAGGTCAACTGAGATTTTCTCGATTAAACGTGTAAATTCAGTAATTTTTTTCTAAGTATTGTATTTTGGTCATAAAGTGGTCTGACAGGGTTTTCACCAGGAGGCTGCTGATCGTGTCCCTTTTGTTTATTGCCTAAACATAACCAAGTTTGTTTTGTTTTGTTTCTGTTTCGTGGTCATTATAATTCGTAGGTTTTTTACTAAACCTAACAAAGTGGTTTTGGGGCTTTGTTGTTGTCTTGGTCCCTCTAATGGAGCGAGCAGTGTGGTTTCATGGGGACGGAGGAGAGAGCGTTGTGCTTTCAACGTTAATTATAACGTGGATCTATAACTGCGATATGAAGAGAAATGTCATGTATGATCTCACGTTTGGTAAAACAGACTCGTACTTGTCATCGCGCTTTTCTCGTCTTCAGACCGCTCAGAGCGCTTTTACAGCGCTCACTCATTCACCAGCTCTCACTCATTCACCAGTTCTCACTCATTCACCAGTTCTCACCCATTCACCAGCTCTCACTCATTCACCAGTTCTCACCCATTCACCAGCTCTCACTCATTCACCAGCTCTCACCCATTCACCAGCTCTCACTCATTCACCAGCTCTCACTCATTCACCAGTTCTCACTCATTCACCAGTTCTCACCCATTCACCAGCTCTCACTCATTCACCAGCTCTCACTCATTCACCAGTTCTCACCCATTCACCAGCTCTCACTCATTCACCAGCTCTCACCCATTCACCAGCTCTCACTCATTCACCAGTTCTCACTCATTCACCAGTTCTCACCCATTCACCAGCTCTCACTCATTCACCAGCTCTCACTCATTCACCAGCTCTCACCCATTCACCAGCTCTTACCCATTCACCAGCTCTCAGCCATTCACCAGCTCTCACCCATTCACCAGCTCTCAGCCATTCACCAGCTCTCACTCATTCACCAGCTCTCACTCATTCACCAGCTCGCACCCATTCACCAGCTCTCACTCATTCACCAGCTCTCAGCCATTCACCAGCTCTCACCCACTCACCAGCTCTCACCCATTCACCAGCTCTCAGCCATTCACCAGCTCTCACCCATTCACCAGCTCTCAGCCATTCACCAGCTCTCAGCCATTCACCAGCTCTCACCCATTCACCAGCAGTGTCCCGGAGCAGTCTGTGGATAAGTGTCTATCCCAAGGACACATCGACATGGACGAGCAGCACTAGCATCATCCCCATATTTATTTTACAGTTATTTTTAGCTTGGCCATAAATGCTGTGAATAATCTCTGTTCAAAGAAAATAGTTCTGGACTAAACCCTCCCCGGTTGTCATAACAGTCCCTCTCTGTCTCATCTCGACAAGGACGGCCAAGTTCATGACATGAGTGTCTTGAGCAGCCCAGAGTGTTTCCCGTGTATTAGAAGGGCTACTGCATGAATACATGGAGGTGTATGCCATGAAACCCCAGTGGAGGCAGTTGATCTAGCAGCACGCAGAAAGCTGAGTCATAACACAACAGAGTCATTAGAGTCGTCCTCTTCTGGCTGGCTGCTCGTGGATGTGACTAAACTACCAGGGACTCACTTGCTCATGCAGTCCCACACCCGGAATCACAAAGATTACTGACCTTGAGGTTCTGGACCCCAAACAGGGTCTTTACTTGCAGATAGTCATGGGACATTTGTACAAACATATAATTGTTGTGATAGTATTATGAATTGGATTCATAATCTAATACTCCTATGCTTGTGAAACCAGAAGGCTAGTATGCCACAGACTAAAATAAACTCAACAACTTGACAGCTCTCTATGTGCTGGTGCTGACAAGTCATTCCATGTTCCCAGGGTCCAATGATCCCCGGATTTATATGGCACACCATGGTAGCGTGATAAAGGTGTGTTATATGTAGATACTGTATGTGCTCCTCCAGGGTCCCATGTTTCCAAAGTCATATGTTCCCTCAACCACCTCTCATACCCAGCTTGTCACATAGGACCTGGGAACATAGTACTAGAGAGTAGAATATGAGACCTGGGCACATAGTACTAGAGAGTAGAATATGAGACCTGGGCACATAGTACTAGAGAGTAGAATATAAGACCTGGGCACATAGTACTAGAGAGTAGAATATGAGACCTGGGAACATAGTACTAGAGAGTAGAATATGAGACCTGGGAACATAGTACTAGAGAGTAGAATATGAGACCTGGGAACATAGTACTAGAGAGTAGAATATGAGACCTGGGAACATAGTACTAGAGAGTAGAATATAAGACCTGGTCACATAGTACTAGAGAGTAGAATATGAGACCTGGGCACTAGGCTACCGCCCTACTGCAAGTCTGCTAAACTGCCCCTGTATCCAGTTTGAAAAAAATTGAAAAAAGTTTGAAATATCAGCAAACGCTCTTTTACTGTCAGACATTACTGAATGAATGCATTCACCAGGTACAAGAGCATTATAATGTGGTTCTTCTAACCTCTACAGCTGAAATGCAGAGCGCCTAAAACCCCCTTTCACACTGACAAAAACCCTACATGGCAACTTCCTTTATGTTGCAGCTTTTTGAAAAGTGCATTAGCAATATGAAGCGTGTGATCTAATCTGCGGGACAACAAGTCAAATAAACTAAACTACGTCGGTTAAAAGGCAGAACACGGCACCTCGGATCCGCCATCGATGTCTTGGGATCATTACTACACGCATGAAAACAGTACAAAACTGCTGCTTCAGCAAACTGAGCAATGAGGACGCCTGCTCCCAACACACGTGTGCACTTTGACCCCGCCGGCCGGTCCCATCTCTCCCAGTGACACCAGCCTGAGAGGGGCAGAAAAACACACTCCACCAGCTGACAAGACACTTTGATCTCTAAACAACAGCCCTGAAAAACAGCCACCAGGCAGACAAAACAAGCTCACGTGTACTCACGGGCCGGCTGTGTTTTTTACCCAGCATGCAGCGGGAATCATCCCGTGATGTTATCCGTGTTTTCCCCCCTGGATCCTCTGCTCTGTGTTTTGTATCTCTGCTCCTCGCTGCTTTTGACATCACGCTGTCTCTGCCGTGTGCGGTCATGAATGAAAAGAGGAACATGAGTCACAGATGGCAGGCCCACTCACAGACCACGAGCACAAAGGGTTCTGAGTAAGCCGACGTCGCTCGCATACGTGTGTGTGTGTGTGCGTGTGCGTGTGCGTGTGTGTGTGTGTGTGTGTGTGTTTGTGTTTGTTCCTCAGAAGAGCCGCGTTCACCTGGCTGACTGGATGAATCATGGCAACGAGGCAGAGGAGGAGGATGCCAGGAGGTCGGGGTCTGACCCTCGCTTGAACGCACTTATGTATATAAAGATGAATAGGTAAAATTAAAAATTTAAATTAAAATTACCTGCGCAGCTTCGGCGGATTGACGTCATTCTGAACCCCACAAAGAGAAAAACAAGTTTGTGATTGAAAAGGAAGACCAGTCAACCTCATCCGCACTATCTGAACTTGAGGTGGAGGAAAAGTCCCCAAATGCTGTCGCAGCTTTTTTTTTCTTTCTTTCTTCTCTGAGCAACTGCTAAGCGCAGCCTCCAAAACCACGACTGCAAAAAAATAGAAAGTAAATTAAAACGCGAGCAGATCTGATCTGGTTCACTCTAGCTTTTGGGGGCCCCAGGAGAACCAATAGGCAGCAGGCGGGGCGGATCCATCGGTGCTGTCATCCTGCAGGAGGATGGAGCAATCTGCTGTCATTACAGCAAACCTCTGCCAAGGTATTGGTCACTCACTCGACTGTGGCTCAGAGGTAGAGCGGCTCCTTCAATCAGAGGGTGTCGATGGGTGTGAATGCTTACTTAGCCCTGATGGATAGCGGCTACTCCCTCTGTGTTTGTTACATAGGGCATTTGTGTGGAGGCAATGGATATGCTCTGAATTTTTAATTCGGAGCCTTTAAATTGTTCAATAATGATCAATAAGAGTAGTAAATAACGCCTAAATCCAGAATTATATTAATTCCTCAATCACTCAGTACCACTGAGCCCCTTTCTCTCCTGCTGCCTGCTCCATGAAGTTTTCAGTATGCAATGCAACAATGAATGCGACCCGACAGGACCGAAATCACAAAGGTCGGCAGTGAAGGGAAGCAGCAGCAATTCATAGTTTAAGTGCTAAATATGCAAAACCACTTAAAGTGCAGCCCCTGAGCTTATGTTTGTATGTCGTAAAAGTCACACACACACACACACACACACACACACACACACACACACACACACACACACACACACACACACACACACACACAGACACTAGGTTTTCAAATTACAGGGACATAAAAGGTTGATGGAATGCCCTTTACAATTCATAAAATGTCACTTAAATAAAAATGGTGGTTCAAAACAACAGCCATGAGGAGTGGGGGTTCCTTTTTTTGCCTTTCACCCCATACTACGGTGTTTCCACGCCACCCAGGCGTTTGAAAGGGAGATCCCCGGTGAAGCGGTGTGTTTGAAGCAGCAGAAGAACGTTGCGTGCTGCATCAGCGGTCCTTGAAGGGCGGTGCTCAGCGCCGCGTCTGCACAACACCTCGGGCCAGCAGCCACATCATAACCGGCCTAACAGTCCGCGTCAGAGCGGGGGTCATATCTCGATCCCTTTATGACTCGCGGCAGGTCTGGCTCCTCGGATCGCTTGCACAGGAAGTGGGATGTTGAAAAAGAGATGAGCTGACAGGAAATGGTCTGGTGGTTTCACAGTTCTGCGCTCTTGACGCACATCTCCGACTGGACTCGTTCTGCTCATCAGCTCCCCAGGTGTTTGCCACCTCACCTCATGTCTGTCCCCTCTTTTTTACATTCATATAAATCATTGGAATGTATTTGTAAACCCTTCTGTGTGCATTTGTAAATCAAATATATTTGTGAATCTTTCTGTGTGCATTTGTCATTATTGAGCGTGAACTAACCCCATACTCCTCTCACTGAGGTACAGGCCATTAGTGTGGGTTTATCCGTTAGTTTTTTTTACTGTCATTTGCATTAGTCCATTATTACTCGCAGCCAGTAGACAATTTGTTAATAGAAAAGCACTTTGTGAAGAGTTTCTCCTGTAAGAAACGGCTGCATCCCCACTGTCCATTTAAACCTGCCTTTATTGAATGTGGTGCCACATGGGGACACGGAGCGAGCTGGTAACTCAACACCGACGTCCCATCGCCTCACGCAGTCGGTCACAGCATGAAACAGCTGGCGATTTACACATCCAGCAGACACGGAGCAACACAAGCGTTCACTCGGAGTAGTGTTTCTGAACACCTGGCGAATGTGAGACCAGTATTCACTTTCCTTTTGCGCTACGTTTTTGGTCTCCCGAGGGAAAGATGTGTCTCTTTAGATGCTAAATGCTCCACTGTGTTCACCAGCTCCAGTCTCCAACTGTCCGTCTGCTGTGACAGGTAACGCACGGTGGGTTCATCAGCGCGGTTTCACTTGCTTCATCATTGACGCAAACTGAAACTCCTCATGTGTTGCTTCCAGATTCTAAATACACCGACGTGACCAATTTAAACAATCTCAATTCTCGCTGAGTGAAACCACGCTTGTCCTCTGATTCACAACCGGAGTTCCTTTTACGTATAGAAAGACACAACGAAGTTCTCCTGATGACACATTGAGAGAGATCAAAGAAACAGAGTTGATAATGATAGTTTATTATCGTCACGGCAGATACTTTATGCTTCAGCGAGCACAGAGCCACTTGTGTGGTTTAACCAGTTGTTGCCGGCTGGATGAGGTGAAGGTGAGCTCGGTCAACTCTGAGAAATGTTCTGAGGACATGACGGGGCCACAGAGTTCCAACTACATCAACTCAATTGGAAACATTTCAACTTTCCACAAAAAGTGCACAAACGAGACAGAACACCCGACTCAGCTAATTGCAAATAGCTCCACATTTGGCCAGTTTACAACTGCCAGTTTTCCGACGCTTATTCAGAGCTTTCAGAAAATGGTGTACTCCGCTGATTGATGTGATTTCATGTGTAGTGAAGTATGCCGCCTCAGCAAAATACATGTACTCAATAAAATTGCCACCTTGAATCAGCATCAGAGCGACTCATTCAAACATGGACAATAGTTTCAGAAGTAGCTCATCCCTGGTACTTCAAGGTAATTAAACTGAACTTGCATATGCTTTACAGATATATCCAGAATAATGGAAGTAGGTCATTTCTGTGTGTATACAACCAACCCTAAAACGTTTTTTTGATTCGTTGATTCGAATATTTATGATTGTTTAATGGCAGCATGCTATCTAACCGGCAGCATTACAGCTAGCCAGTCACGATAGACCGTTTCAATGTATTTGCATTGCTAGCAAACAGCTGGGGTCCATGTTTACTTCCTGTCAGCTGACCTCATTCCTTACACTGGATCAAGACACAAACTGGGATGAACTGTGACACCGGAGGTCTATAGCCCACCGAGTCAGCTGGCGTTGGCAAGCTAGTTAGCTTGGCTGCTAACCAGGCAAAAGGTGACACAGTGAACATCTCAGTCTCGAGGGACATATTTGGACCATCTGCTGTCACGGTTGACTGCAAACCGACTGCTTTTTTTGGAGCAGCCAAGTTATTTGCATGTCATAGTTCACCAAAGTCAAACTCTAACCAATTCAATTGACTTTGGCCCGTGTGAACGGTTCATTGACATTAGCATCCCCCAGTGTTTCACTGTTATAAATGCTGGTCTGACTGGGTCCTTGTGGATGAAGCAGCTGGACAGCACGAGGACACGTATATAATTATGTCCTTGCGTTTACAGCAAGGTTACATGCGTGGTCACATTTAAGTATCGGCTGCCGGTAAATCCGCCGACTAATTGCAGTAGAAATCCCAGCTCGCTGTCGGCCTGTGAATAACTCCCACCAACAGTTGAAGGGACTCCCAGATGTACGCAGACGTTTCCCTTTAATCAATCCTTTGGGGAATTCACGAGAAATGTGCCAGAGTGCTTCACATGGAAGGCCTAGCCCAGATTAGTCACATCAATGCCTCTAACTTTTTCTTCTTCTTTTTTGCCATGATTTGCAGGTATGTACTGGGGCCGCGATCGTCTGTCAAGGAAAGCCAAGACTGAACCTAACATGTGGGAAACAGGAACGACCCGACACACTCACACACACACACACACACACACACACACACACACACACACACACACACACACACACACACACACACACACACACACACACACACACACACCTGCAGAAGGGTTCTGTTTGGTGAACGGCCACACATGAGTCACCGCTGTTTCATAGCAGCTTATTTAGAAACCGATTACTCATAAGCAGAACATTGTTTTAGAGAGAAAATCAACGTGTGTTCCTGTCAAATGAATAAGCCCCTTGTTCACAACCGCCCCCTGTGAAACGATGTGAATACCGTTGTCATACCCGGCCGGCGGAAGATCGCGCCTCGACTGGTAGCGGATCAGTTGGGTCGACAGCGAGTCGGATAAAGTTACCTGTTCCCTGACAGGCCAACACTTCGAACAAATCACATATATATTGAAAGTTTGAGGAGAAAGAAGATCACCCTTGACACACACTTTGAGTGTCTGAGCGGTCAGAGGACTGATGCACAGAAACAGTTGCCTTGACGCTCTTGATATTTCACTCAGATTTGTGATTCAGTCGGGGGCTCGCTTCCTTGCAATGTACTTATAAAGTCAATGTACTTATAAAGTCACAGCTATACACTGCATTTCTGAGACAAGAGATAGAGTTATTGTATGAGCTGTGAAAATGTATTCGCTCACAGCTTTTATTCATTCTTTACACGGCGAAACTTATAACTTTTTCTGCCACAAGGCCAATTATTTGAGCTTTTATGAGACGAATAAAGGCTT
>NC_136608.1:2604095-2721595 GCF_910589615.1 Taurulus bubalis | reverse complement strand
TAACTGCTAAGTTGTTTCCTACGAAGATAGAAGTTTATTTTTAAAAGACGGTATTGCATGTAACGAGCGGAAAGTGACACAGTTTGTGATGTCTCACAAACTTTTTGTGAGACATCACACAAACTAGTGTAAGAGGATACGTTGTTCTATGATGAGACGATCATTAAAGCTTCTCTGCCAAGAAACATTAGCTCCAAAAGTACATGGAATGGAGTAAACATATGTCCTCACTCCCCTCTGCTCACAAAGTGGCTCCTCAAGCGTGGACGGGACGGATTGTTATTGAAACGAGGATACAGGGGACTTCAAACGGGGCCAGGAGGTGTCACAGTACATGGTAGATGTCTCCAGGACCACATTTCACCATAATGACAGACACACACACACACACACACACACACACACACACACACACACACACACACAACATAACGTAATAAAACCCAGCACGGTGTGAAGAGAACTGGTCCGTCCTGTAAGCGCCGCAGCCCCCGTCTCCTCTCCATTGTTCTGCATCGAGGAAAGGGCAGCGGGACTACTTTTTTTTTGTACTCTGGGAAAGTCGTGCTCGGCGGTTACATCAGGGAGAGGCACGCGGAGAGGCTATAAACGGCAAGTGTTCCAGGTCCACTTTCAACAATCTAGGCCAGTCACTCTGACGCAGAAGCCAGCGAGGAAGAGGAGAGCCGCTGCATCGACGTGTGGAGGTGGATGTGGTTGACGGGACACACACACACACACACACACACACACACACAGAAGAACGACACAATGTCAGCAACAGCACCAGGCCAATATCTACAGGCTTTTGCAAAGTTGCAGGAAACCCGAGATCTTGTGTTGTTATGCCTGCGTGAGCCTGGCCCCCCCTCCTGCCCGGTGAACCGGTGCAGACTGGGCGGCCGAGTGAAGTCAATGCGGTAGTGTCTTAAAGCTGCATTCTCTCTACTGACCATCAGGGGGCGACTCCTCTGGTTGTATAGAAGTCTATGAGAAAATGACTCTACTTCTCTTTTGATTTATTCTCTGCATTGAAACATGAGTTTATGTCTCAATCTCTAGTTTTAAGTCTTCTTCAATAAAGCATGATGTTCATTTTGTAAAATATTATGCTTTGGGGCGGGCTTACTGTGATTGACAGGTCGCTGCCGCTACAAGAGATGTGTGTTTTGTCGCCATGGGTCCTCCGAGTACCAGGATGAACTTCCTGTTGCCCCGGTGACCTCATATAAGAGCTGGACGCCAGCCCTCGGCGGGGAGGAATTCACAGACTTTTGCTGACCTTCAGTGTTAAACAGGTGAAAAATAAGGTCAATGTGATCTCCGGGCCGATGGAAACGCTTCCCCTTTTTCAGCGCTTTGGTTTTGGGTGTCATCCGCTGACATCGAGCAGCATGGGATAAATGACGCGCTCTCTCTCTCTCGCTCTCTCTCTCTCTCTCTCTCTCTCTCTCTGTGAGTCTATCTTGCCATCTGTGGCTGAACAAGACACTGGAGAACACATAGCAGCGTTGGTTCATGTGACACTGCTGTGCCTTTGGCCTACTTAGCGGCGCTGTAGCAGTCTCCACCTCTCCTAAAACTAGCTCCTCTCCCACTTCCCAATTTAGCCAGCTGTCAAAAAGCCAGGTATCCTCACGATCTTTCCTCTTAGTTCTTCATACCCACAAAGCCCTCATCCTTCAAAGGTTAGGAGTTGGATATAACGGCAAATTAATTTTCCCTTTCGTTTCCCAAGATTCCCCTGAGTCAGCGTCTTCAAAGACGTCTTTAAAGACGCTGTCATTCGACGATCTTAGTGATTGGAATGAAACGGAAAAACAGGAAACAAGTCCACTTCCTGTTTTGACCTCTGCCAAGAAAGCTGTGTTTTTGGTTTGGTTTGTTGGTTTGCTTGTCTGTTGGTCTGAAAGATCGCTGGAGAAGGGTGGAGCACGGTCGGACACACAGGTTATTTTGATGGAGGTATCATTTGGCGTTGTCTGTCTCCGAGTGGCCTTCCAGTACTTATGTAATAAAACTGTTAATCAGTGACATGTTCATAGAGTCAAAAAATCAGCTCTGACACACTAGTGGTCATACAGGACCGAGGCAAGGACAACGATGCATTTCAGACAGACCACATGCTGAGAGGACCTGGCTTGCTTTGGCTTGCATCATCTCCCCCACACCATTCGAGAGAAGAGAGGTAAACCAAGGGCTGGAGACCAGCTGAGGCCTGCTGTCTGAGACCTGTTTAGTTACTGCAGATGAAAACCCAACATTTCCAGATTTTGCTGCTTCAAAATGACCAAATTAGCCAGAGCTTTGTTAGCAACTAGTCTTGAATAACAACAACGACATTAGCAAGTCTGCTAATAACGCTGTGAGGAAGACGAAGTGGCAAAAAATAACTGTTCTATTATTTTTAGGAATTAAGAAAAACATTCATCACATTTTACAGCCAAGGTTCAAGACACACATATGCGGACACAGCTGATTTCGGATCTGGCACCACGAGTAACCTTAGAGGACGATGGTGAGAGCTAAAAGATAGCAAAACAGCAGCATCAACAGAGAAAAAGTCCTTAAGTCACTAGAGTTTCAGATACACAGAAATGACCCTCTCCAGTTTGTTACCGTTAGCTAACATTAGCGAACACAAGCTGTAGGCCCGATAACAGAGAGCCTAAGCTAAACGTTGCGTGCCGCGAGAACGCGACGGCTCGCATGACTTAATTTCGTCATCAGTGTGTGTTCGCAAAGGCTCTCTGCAGACATCCACGTACCGCCATTTTGTCCTGAACACGGCAACTTTGGCGGACCCTGTGGACAAAAGCGGTGGTGTTCCCATTGGCGTCCCCCACTTTGTTTAATGAAGGAGCTGCAGCTGCCAGACTCCCTTTAGAAAACTGGCTGCAGCATGCACCACGTGACAGAGCCTCCTCCTGTCCACCTCCTTGTGTTAGGACGATCCCATCTGGATGAGCGGGAACCTGTGGAGCAGAGAGGCGAAGCACGGCTCCTGATGCTTCTGGAACGAATCAGATGTTCTGGACAGATGTGGAAACGGGAAACAATCTGCTGTGCAGGTCATACAGAGGTATCTGTATTCAATTGAGTCTGTTTTATAACCAGTTAAAAGGTCCTCGTCGTTAGGAGTATAAAACATTTTGGAGCAACATTTTGATGGTGGTCGGGAAATATCTTGTATTTAATGTCAGTGCTTTGGGAATTCTTGCCTCTGCTGATTGCTGATCACCTATGAGCTGCTCTTCGCTGGCAGAGTGCGTCTGGAGGGCAGCTCCGGGATCAGTCCAGGAGCTGACAGCGTAATGAGGGTGCTGCCTTAGTAAAACAGCCGTTAAATACACACTGCAAACTCAAGGAAAACCACACTGTTGTTTTCACCATTTCTTAATAAAATTGGCCCAGAGTGTTAAAAATGGTGAAACTCCACAGCTTTCTCTGGGGAATACCTCTAGAATATCTTAACTCAAACTATTCACACATTTCCCCATGACTTTCTCCTCAATCTAAACCCTTTTCAGCTCTCTCTCCCTCCAGATTAAAAGTCTAACTCCCCCCCAAAACCAGTAAAAATCTCCTCTTCAGCTCTCTAAATGACCCTCTTTTGAATACTTCCTGGTGGCAGAGCTCTCTCGGTCATGCTCTGCGATGCGAACGCCTTGTTCCCGAACACAGAGCAAAGCAAACAAGGAGAGAGTGTGTGTGTGTGTGTGTGTGTGTGTGTGTGTGTGTGTGTGTGTGTGTGTGTGTGTGTGTGTGTGTGTGTGTGCATAGAGTGAAAACACACAACCATCAAGTGCTTGCGGTCTCCTCCGGCTAAGCCACGTCTATGGATCTGACCATCTTTTTTTCTTCTTCTCAGCCTCTTTGCATTTCCGTGTTTATAGCTCGCCCCCGCAAACACTTTTTCTTCCCCGTCCTGTAGTTTAATTGCCATGACCAGCAGGCATCTGGGCGGCTGAATATGTTGCATCTTTGTTAAAGCCAGACCTGTTTTCCCTACAGTACAGCAGCTGCGCCACACCGATACCCTCCGCCTTTCCTCCCTCATCCTCTCTAATAAAGCCGTTCTCTCCTCCAGTACCCGTGTCCTGCTGAGGTTTCATTTCACGTCCTCCCCGGGCCGCTCCTATGCCAAGCAGCTCAGTGCCAGGCCGGACTCTTCCTGCCAACTCACCCTCCATCCTGCTTATCAATGCAATCTGCCATCTGCAGCTCACCTCAGTGCCTCTAAGAAGGCACCCATTGCATTCAAGAAGTGTGTATAGCATTTGAGAGAAAATACAGCAATGTAGTGGTTAAAAAGAGGTTTAGTCCATGATCTCCAGTCATTACCCAGCATGCTCAGTAGAAATGTAACTACTTGGTTAGGTTTAGGAATAGTGTTAAAGTTGTTAAGTATGGAAGGATGTGACCTAGTTACTAAGTTTTGTACGTGACCTGATAAAGTAACTCAACGTGTTGACCTTTGGTTTCCCTTACGGGACACCGACAGCGGTCTCCTGGGTGAAAGTCATCTTAGTTTGAGCCGTCCATCTCCCCGACACCCTCCCTATGTGGACTTTGTTGCTCTTCATACTATCACCTGACTTCATGAAACGTAAATATGTTTTTTTTCAGTGAAGATGGCTATTTGGTTTTCTTATGCATAATCCCCAGAGGATGACTCGTTATCACTTTGATGATCCCCTCAGGCTCAGAGAGACACTGACGGGTCAAAGATTCACCCGGACCACTGAACAAACATTTTGGCCAAAGACAAAATGTCCAGAATAAAAACTTTGGATATTCATGGTCCCCAAAGTACTACCATGTTCTGCAGCCCCATGACTTTTCCTCTAGCACCACTGTCAGGCCAAAGCTTTACTGAAGTGCCACAGGGCAGATATATCAACGTCAGACACACAAGATATCATGCTTACTGACTTAATAACACGCTCATGCTCCCTGAGGATATCCCCTTCCCATTGTTAAGCAATAAATGAGTTGAGATACCCTCATCATAATCTAATGGGTGGATTTAGGCAGTGGTGGCCCAAAGGTTAGAGAAGCAAGTAAGTGTGTTAAATAAAGTAGAGACACCACTTCAGACTCATGATGTACAAAAGACATCGTATCTCATGATCTAAGGACCTGACCACCATCACCTTTCCCTTCTCTTGGAAACCTCAGGCAAAAACACACACAGGATATCAAAGGAGACACTTCTTTGTGAAAATTACTCTCCAGATGATGAACACTTTTCTTTTCAGCCTCTTACTTTTTAGTCTTTACTGTTGTAAAAACGTTTTGTCTCATACCCTAACAGGGCAGATGTACATGTCATTTATGCAGCACATTCATGCTCCACAGAGGATGAACCTTTTCTACAATCTGGTAGCCTTTGCTCTCGTAACACCACACTCAAAGGTCGTCATTGTCGCCTTCACAGTTAGGGCTCTAAGAACAGCCAAATAGTAATTGTGCTGTTTGTTTCGGGTGCAATGAGCGTCGCCGTCTCCTGGAACACGAGCAGGAGTCCAGTCCCAACATTATTAAAGTCAGCCAGCGAAGGTGAGTACACTCTCAACCTAACCGCTGAGTAAAGGGAGGTCTGTCACATTCTCCCATCACCACTTCCCCCCGAATAATGCATGCTGTCAGATGGCTCATTGGGCCTTTCAAGAGCTGCTTTGAGAACCATCTTCCCATGTCCGTTCCCATTCCCTTAGGAAGCCCCGTGTTTGCTGAGGCAATATTTGAGGAGTGTCCATTACAGGCGGTTACGAAAGACTTCTTAACGGGAAAGTTGGAGTCTGCTCCGGTCCTGAGAGGGCAGCCGGCCAGAGAAATGATGACTGTAGCAACCGGGGAGGTTGGCTCAGAGCTGGAACAGGCAGAGCTCTGGACAAACAAAAGCCTGTGTCACTACTTTTATAGTGAGCGGAGGGTAAACACATTTCATAACCAAATGCGCACTCGCCCAACCTACGCGGACACTGACTCATTTGGGCTGCCTGTTTGTTTTTCCGGTGGATCCGGCAGGGCGGAGGCAGGACGACGATCCTGCGGTTGACGGAGGAAAGTGATCACACATTAGTTTCTTTGTTCCTGTCTCACTCTTTTTCATCTGTCTGTGGTTTTCCTTCTCCTCCTCCTCCTCCTCTCTCTCTCTCTTTCTCTCTCTCTCTCTGCAGCGGTGTGTGATGTCTGCAGCTCTCGCTCCTCCTCGCCTCCAGCGTCACTTCCCCTCCCCGGTCGGCTGTCATGTCAACACAAGCACACCCTGCTCACAGGCGTGCTCTCACATACAAGCTCAAACGCAGCCGTGCACACACACACAGACACACACACACACACACACACACACACACACACACACACACACGCACACATACACACAGTCACATGGGGGCTGCTAATTGCGACCACACAAACCCAGCGGAAATACAACTTTCACAGCTGGCTGTTTGAGGCGCATAATTCACAGACAGAAAAAAAAGAACGATTTACTTCAGTTTTTCAGCAAATGCACCCCAGAGAGGGGAAAAAAGAAAGTAATGGGCTTCATTTGTCAGATTAGCCTCTGATGCTGGGGTTACAAATAGCAGCGATGTTTTTCCTGGCTGGTGACGAGAAAGGAGAGAGCAGGGAGGACGAGCATGGAGGGAGGACGGCTCAGCTGCATAAATTGAGCAAAACAAGACAGGGGGGGGGAATTGGTTTCATCGGCCATTTACGCAGCCGAAGGAAACGAGGAAAACACAGCACACGCTCATTTGTACCCGAGTGAAACAGATCTATTCGTTTGAGACAGGGCGAGCATACACATCTGACAGACGTCACGTACAGCCTGTGATGCAGATGGGGAAAATCGGTCTCCAGCATGCATGCACCCACAACGACAACAGGCGGTTATCAAGGCCGGACTCCTCTGACACACTCCAGCCATTTCAAGCATGTCACCTATGTGAGGTTCAGGCTCACTGGTGGCATAACGTGCCAAGTTCTCAAGGGGGCGGAAATAACCACTCAGAGGTTTGAAAAGTTGGCTTTAAAAGGCTGATGGATTTGTTACTCGGCTTATAAGGCCAAACACAACGGGATTATTGCTTGTTAACGGGTAATACTGCAGGATTATTGCGATGTAGCATCATCATGCAAGTGCCGGAGGACGAGAACGCTCATGTTCTACCCTGCATGTCAGGCACATGGGCGTTGATTTGTTTACCGAAGAATGAAATTGAGAGAAAAACACATTCGGTTGGTTTCGACAAAGACAAAAGAAGAAGAAATATAAAAAAAGCAAAGGACGCAGGGGCGGAGGTGTGAATGTAGGCGACGCAAGCCCTTGAGTTCCTCCTGAAGCAGGAACCAGAGATTATATGAAAGAAGTCATCTGTTCCTTTCATCTCCAGGAACACTGGTGGTGACAGCATTGGTCCATAATGCATTACATAGTCCCTGTTTGGCTGTCACGTAATGCCCCAGCATAAATGTCCTGTTATAGCACCATTGACCTCACAAGTGGCCCAAACCTGTGGCACTACTGTTGTTAAATGGCCACAGGATGTACTTCCATATAGAATGAGTTCTTAAGCTTAAATGTGGGTTTCAACCCAAATATCTGTGTTTTCATTCAGTTTTCACGTTATATGGATAGTGTCTTTTCAAAATAAACTTCGGTGTTCACAGTAAATGTAGATTCCTCTCCTTATATGGAGAGTGTCTTTTCAAAATAAACTTCTGTGTTCACAGTAAATGTAGATTCCTCTCCTTATATGGATAGTGTCTTTTCAAAATAAACTTCCGTGTTCACATGAGAGGTACACTTTCTGTTTGCTACATATAATGTTTTTCCTTCAAAATAAACTTCCGCGTTCACAGGAGAGGTACAGCTTCCTCTTGCGTTGTTTTTTCAAAATAAACGTCCAACATAGATTTACTCACGCTTTAAGTTTACTTGGTCAGGTTAAGACAACAAAAGTTATGTCTAAGGAAAGATTGTGATTCGAATTAAAATAACAACAAAATGATTATGTTTGCTAAGTGGCATACAAGGCATCAGTTAAGTATGAACGTTACTTTACAAAACTACGGTAAAATAAGTTAATATTGACTTTGCTTCCATCGGGACAGGAACAGTTTACTGGGTGAAGGTCCTGAGATAGTGTAGTTTGTTTATGAGCTGCTTAAATAGGTCATGGCTGTACAACTGAGGACAATAACACATCAGAAGCCAAACTAAACAACTACAGATGAATTGGCAAACCTAATTATATGGGCCCGCTCCATATGGCTCTATATGGAATGGTACATATTGTTGTATAGTTGATAGTAATATTACCTGCATCCGTATCGTACCGCCTATTTTCATCTACGGAACATCTCAAAGATCCGGCACATCCTGTCTCAACGCGATGCAGAAACATTGATTCATGCATTTGTTACCTCAAGACTGGATTACTGTAACTCCGTATTATCAGGCTGCTCCGGTAAATCCCTTGGATCTCTCCAACTGATCCAGAATGCTGCAGCTCGTGTACTAACGAGGACGCGGAAGAGAGATCACATTACTCCTGTACTAGCTGCTCTCCACTGGCTTCCTGTAAGATCGAGAATCATAATTAAAACCCTTCTCCTTACCTACAAAGCCTTAACTGGTGATGCACCATCATATCTTAAGGACCTTATAGTGCCATATTACCCCACGAGAGCATTACGCTCACTGAATGCAGGGTTACTTGTGGTTCCCAGAGTGTTAAAAAGTAGGTTGGGGGCTAGAGCTTTCAGTTATCAGGCTCCTCTTCTGTGGAATCAGCTCCCACTTTCAGTTCGGGGGGCAGACAGTCACCTCATTTAAGAGTAGACTTAAGACTTTCCTCTTTGATGGCGCTTATAGTTAGGGCTGTTTTAGGCTTATAGTTAGGGCTGGCTCAGGTTTGCCCTGGTCCAGCCCCTAGATATGCTGCTATAGGCCTAGACTGCTGGACGACATCTTAGGATACACTGAGCTCCTCCTTTCCTTCTCTTCCTCTTTCGCTCCTCCTCTCCCCTTCACCTCTTCTTTCTCTCCTTCTGGATAAATGATTGTCTCTTCAATGCATATTACTAACTCTACTTTCTTTTTCCATGGATTCGTGGCTGCCTGGAACCAGGGGCCCTGCTGATGCAACCATGGCCCTGCTGATGCAACCATGGCCCTGCTGATGCAACTGGCCTGGAGGCGTCCTGCCAGCTGCCATGGCCCTGCTTTCTCCTCCCACTGCCCCTGGGATGCCCCTCCTCTCTACCTCCTTCTGCTTAATGGATCGTGGCTATCTGGATCATGGACCATGCATACTACTCATTAAATGAATAATGTCTGTCACATTCATGTAATGTGCTGTAACTTCGTTACGTTGTTCATTCTGGCCACATGACATCTATTGCTTCTGTCCATCCGGGGAGAGGGATCCTCCTCTGTTGCTCTCCCTCAGGTTTCTTCCCCTTTTTCCCTGTGAAAGGGTTTTACTATCTTTATTGGGGGAGTTTTTCCTGATCCGATGTGAGGTCCCGGGACAGAATGTTATGTGTACAGATTGTAAAGCTCTTGAGGCAAACTTGTATTTGTGATGTTGGGCTATATAAAATAAACTGAATTGAATTTAATTAAAGATGCGCGGAGGAAGGACGCCATCAACAAACTCCCTTCTAAAGAGGACTTTAATGCATTTCCTCTCGAACCCGTGGCCTGCTGCTCCTCCACACTTCTGTCTGCCAGCCTTCTACATCCCTGCTTCCTCCAGTCGGCCCGCAGCTGGGAGACGCATCTCCGGAACAGACGCGCGCGTTAACAGCCGCGGGTTATCCCCCCTCTCGCTGCTTGGGACCGAACACTGTCAGAACTCTCCGTGCCACATGCGCACAGATGTGACCGCCCCAGTTATGTATGAATCAGCAAAAATGTTGACCGGGGTGTGCGCGTGAACAAGCGCACCCGCGCGCGAGCGCGTGTGTTGGCACAAATTAGCCCGAGCAGCAGGCAGCAGGCAGGCAGGTGGTTTTCCTTTGTTTTTCCCTCACTGGCGACTATGGACACGTTCATTATGATGATGATGATGATGATGATGATGATGATGATGATGGTGCTCTTATGAAGACATCATTTACAACACGTGTAATCCCACTTTGCGCCATCACTGCTGTAAATGATGTCCCATATACACAGCATACTTTATATTTAAACTAGTCTCTCAGATTAACTCGTTGTGAACTTTCTGAAAAATGTCATACAAAATCCTAAACAACCTCACTTGTCATCGGTACTTTTAAAAGGAGAGACGGGAGGTTTCCAGCCGGACATCGGAGCACTTGTTCCTCGAGCTCCGGAACGAGGCCTTATTCCCACTTGTTTACTTCAACTTCAATTTCTATGTGCGCAACACCAGCTGGAATGCGGACACTGGCGCGCACACGGTGCGAGAGAGAGATCACATATGGCTCACGGTCGAGAGAAATCTCTCCTGCGGGAATATTGCGCTTTCCTCTCCAACAAAATACACTTTCCCCCCCCAAAAAAAACCCGCTGCGGGAGACGCGGGGGTCCTCACGCCGGGATACAGCAGACCGACCGTTCGCACAACGCAGGCGCGCCAACGCACCTGCGGCAAGCAGGACCGCGGAGCCGATCCCACATCAGCCCGAGCTATTAGAAATAACTTCACTCACGCGGTAAAGGCGCTCCTCTCCTGCTCCGGGACCGCGCGCTGATAGGCGACATCTTCCTCCTCTTTTAAAGTGCGCGTCATAGCTGGCAGGTGCAACTGCGAGCAGCGAGGTCCCGTCCGATGAGGTGCAGCGAGTCCGGCTCGGGATCGGCAGGGCTCGGTCCCGCGGTCCCTCCTCCCCGCATACGGCTGCTGGCTGCCGGCAGACGGCTGCGCACATTTGTGCCCCTTCTCCATCAGCCGAGAGCGCAGCGCACTCCGCCTCTGCGTTCCTGCCTTCTCATTATATCACGTTCATGTGACACGCTCAGGCCTCTGTCAGTGGAAACTTAAAGGGACCTCCCACGTGATGGCGCTCCGTGCGCGCTCACGACGGGCAGTGCGCGTCCCGGGGAAATAAGATGCTGCGCCCTTAATAAAAGTACACGAGAGGGCCGGAGACCCTTCAGACTGGTTTTACTGGGATCTTACCGGAATGATGGTGAAGATGACTCTGGCTAGTGACGTAATAATGATGCCAACATTGGGGATGAAGATGGCAAAGACAACTGTTATGATGAAGACTCTTGATATGATGATGATGATGATGATGATGATGATGATGATGATGATGATGATGATAGTGATAGTAGTGGTGATGAAGATGATGATGAAGATATCTCTCAGCGTTTGTGATAATGATGAAGACGGTGATGGTGAGAATAACTATCAGGGTATGTGATGATGAAGATCGTGATGAAGAAGAGGCTGATGAAGCCAGCTCATGCTGTATGGGCATCATCATAGGGGTGACTAACTTAGTGGAGAATCACTGCTGATCTCATGTCGCAGACAGACAGACAGACAGACAGACCACAGGTCAGGTATATCTATCATTTGTGATTTATCTTGTTTTTTATTTTTTTTATTTTGCACAATTCAAACAATAAAACAAAAAATCATAACAGAAAATGAATATCAAAGTGCAGGAAGAGACAAAAAGCCAACTGGGCTTATTTGACGCCTCCACCTATATAATATTTAAACATTTACAAAATTACAAACATACATTGAAATATGCATAAGAAAGACAACAAAAAGAAGAGAAAGAAAAATAATGTAGTCATCTCAAGTCTGTGTGTGCGTGTGTGTGTGTATGCATGTGTGCATGTGTGAGCGTAAAAGTCAGCATGGCTTGTGTTTGTTCAGGGATTTTGGATTAAACCTCTGTGGCAATTTCTAAGGAATGGTTACTAAGAATGTAGATATAACAGCTAAAACAAGAAAGAGAAAAAAAATAAGAAAAAAATAAGAAAAAAACACCAATACATAACAAACTCTTACGAAACAGCAATTAGAACAGCAATTGTTGTTATGCACAATTCCCCTCCAGAAGATGTGTCCACAAGAACGAAAAGACATGTTACACCCCCAGCCTCATTAAAACATTAGAAAATAGAGCGTCATATTACCTCTAGACCGGGTCTTTACTATCAGCTGGGATCTGCACTGGCTGCTAACTGCTAACTGCTAACTGGTCCTTCTCTGGAGCCGCTGCACGCTCTATACTCCCGGCAAAGCCGCCTTCCGATGATTTACACATTTGAAGTAATAATCTTTGAAGATGTTCATTTAAAGTCTCTTGCCATCGCCGAATGAGGCAACACAATGGTGATCGATGAATCGATGAAAGCCCTCGCGTCTTGCACTATTACAAACTTGGAGCCTGGGGGCAACATTCTTGGGTAATCCAAAAACACACAGGCTGCAATTACTAGGTGTCGCCAAAGAGAAGAACACACATCTTCGAGGCGGTAACTTTAAGGAGGATTTCATTATGCAGGACCGACCTGACCATCACTACGGAGCTGCTCTGGGATCCGTACAGTATGGCAAAACCAAAATCCAAATCAAATCTACACTTAAATATCCAATAAAAGCCATGTTCAGATTTACATTCAAGTAATACTAAAGAAACCCTTCTCATGTCTGGCTTTGCATTAACGCTAATGACACTTGAACCAGCGCTCTGCAATTTGCAGTAAGTGGAAGAAAGAGTCTGCCAAGGGCTGAACGCTGCACTTAACAGAAACGCCACCATCAGTCAGGAGCAGGTCCACTCGCAGATGACTCATCAGAAACTTTCACCAGAATGTCACAATGAAACCAAAAGTAAGGCTTAAGCATGCTGGGATGCACCATGCTGCTACTGTACCTCTCTCCTCACTGCCAATCTCAACTTTAACAAGTCATTGTTCATGACCCAAAGACATGTTCTTTTGCTTCTTTTCTTGAATCCTGTTGCTTTCAATTTAAATCATCTTCTTATTTTCTTTCAACAACTTCTAGAAAATGCCTGAAGCTAGATAAACAGAGGGTTTTACCTCATTATTCCACATACATCAAACATATATATATATAACAGGCCACTTATAATACAAAGCTGGTACAAGGATATAAACACATTCATGTAATTGATAAACTGTCGTGTCGTGAGCACTTTTGGACTTGACTTTCTCCTCAGAGGGTCTCGCTGGTAGTCCAGACCGGGTGATCATACCACAGGTCCGGGTGATCATACCACAGGTCCAGGTGATCATACCACAGGTCCAGGTGATCATACCACAGGTCCAGGTGATCATACCACAGGTCCAGGTGATCATACCACAGGTCTGGGTGATCATACCACAGGTCCAGGTGATCATACCACAGGTCTGGGTGATCATACCACAGGTCCAGGTGATCATACCACAGGTCCAGGTGATCATACCACAGGTCTGGGTGATCATACCACAGGTCCGGGTGATCATACCACAGGTCCAGGTGATCATACCACAGGTCCGGTGAACAGAGGTCGGGGTGATCATGCCACAGGTCCAGGTGATCATACCATAGGTCTGGGTGATCATACCACAGGTCCGGGTGATCATACCAGAGGTCCAGGTGATCATACCACAGGTCCAGGTGATCATACCACAGGTCCGGGTGATCATACCACAGGTCTGGGTGATCATACCACAGGTCCGGGTGATCATACCACAGGTCTGGGTGATCATACCACAGGTCTGGGTGATCATACCACAGGTCTGGGTGATCATACCACAGGTCCGGGTGATCATACCACAGGTCTGGGTGATCATACCACAGGTCCAGGTGATCATACCACAGGTCCAGGTGATCATACCACAGGTCCGGGTGATCATACCACAGGTCTGGGTGATCATACCACAGGTCCGGGTGATCATACCACAGGTCCAGGTGATCATACCACAGGTCCGGTGAACAGAGGTCTGGGTGATCATACCAGAGGTCCGGGGGTCTCAGAGGCTGGAGGACCCCCTGAGGTTTGAATTAGAGCGGATTACAACTCTGCCAAGAAAAGACACCTCTCTACCTTCCCCGCCTTCTTTTTGTGTGCTATCTGCTCCACGGATCAAGTGACACCGCCAACTAAAAGTGGCTCCTTTTGAGGAGCTGCAGATTCTTTGAGAAGGTATAAAACAGAAATCCAAAGCGCGCTTGTATATTAAAAGACATTTATCGTGTTTACAGAATGTCAAATGTGACAGATGGTGACCAGACTACAACTGACTTGATGGTCTTACCTCAAGGTCCATTTAGCAGCTGTTGATCGTATCACGATCCTCTGCAATCGATTGATGAGATTCTGTCTGAATTTTATTATTTTACATGCTGCCTCTTGCCACCCCATCATTATACATAAGGAGTTCATTTAAAAGTTTAAATAAATAAGCAAATGAGAACACAGGAGATTATAATGAGGCAGAGTGGTTACAAAAAATATCTGAATATTGATCCTGAAAGCTTGGTCCTTTGTTACTTTAGCTCTTAGTAAAATGGACTTTAGGGCATCTTATACCAAATAAAATGTTTGGGAATTGAATATAACATATATATATATATATATAAAAATAATTATTTATATACTGCAAATGTTGATCTTCACAGGACAGGGGAAGTAAAAAAGTAAAACTTCCAGTAAAAAGAGGTCCAGTTAACTGGAATGAAGCTGCGTTCACATTACTCATCAGATGATTCATCCACACTGTGAGCGATCAGTGACTGGACATGTAGTGAAACCCTGAGATCACCCAGAGAGGAGCTTTTAAAAGACGGACCACAGCACATGGGCTGTCTTTGTTTCAGAAAAGAACCACTGCAAAGTTAAACCGATCTACAGGCCAATAATGGCTCGTACATAACATCTATTAATCCACTTTATGACATCACAAGGCAGGACCCAGCAGGGCGAGATCGGACAAGACGAGACGGGGCTTGAAAGGCTACAGGATACAATAGGACACGACAGGACAAGACACAACAAAACAAGGCAAGACGGGGCCTGACAGGACTTGATAGTAGGCTCGATTAATGGGTGACATTAAAATGTCATCGGAGCGTAGCAGTGTGCAACATTTATAACAAAAGAGCTTGGCATCCACTTAGTACAGTTACCAAGATATCTCTGGCTGTGTGAACATGTACAAATGTAAGTATGCATATTCAGCAGATAAACAGTTTGTTCAAAGATACAAAGCACACTCACTTCATCAAGTATTCTTCTTTAAAACTCAAGAACTTCCCATGCCTCTTGTTCAAACAACTGTCTCTAAAAGTTACTGCTGTGACCATTGCATCAATATGTTCTCCCTCCAGTAATAAACGGTCCACAACAAAAGAACTGGATTACCAACCACACGGCATGTAAGTAGTACTACTGGGCCCTTCATTAAAAACCAAGGTTCACTGTGTGGACATGTAGTGCCCTCTTAAGATAACAGGCCTATCAACTGACATGAAGGGCCCTTACGTGTCACTGCTTTCTTCCTTGAAGTTGAGCCTCTGTCTTGAAGAGTAGTCCTGTGTCAAAATCAAAAACCAAGACTTTTACTTTCTTATTTTTAGCCTACAAAAGGCCCAGCAGCTCATTCTTGCCTCGAGGCAGGTGAATCAGGCCACAAAGTGACAGGAGAGGAGGGTCCTATGTATCTGAACACTGGTTCTGGAAAGATAAATAACTGTTTAGCTTTATCAAATGTGACTTCAATGTTTTTTCCAAAGCTGTAAGCAAAATTATACTTTGATGTAGCCGCAGTAGTTAAGTTTTATTATTAGCGTTATATAATTTGGGAGCTGAACTCCTCTTAAAGTACAGTTTATAATATAATTTATATGATAATGTGAACATCTAATGTTATATTATCATGGATAGTCTGGCCTAACTATACTGTATCTAGTCCATTCTTCCCTGTACGAACAAAACAAAACAGGGTGTACTGTCTCTTTAAGGGCTGTCACCGCGCGCCCCTCGCTTGCCGCCCGCTGCTTGTTATTTTCTGCAACAAGATGGCTGTCGTTCCGGAGAGCAGAGTCCTCACTTTCAGCGTTTTTAAATGGAGCTCTTACTCCTCGACGTATTTACCCGAGTGAGTAACGCGCACGTCAGGTGGCCCGGCGTATGCGCTAGGTTTTATGGACACGAGTGGACTTTTATCGCCTCAATGAACCAATGTTTCTCCCGGCCGGCCCGACTGGCCTAGCCCGTCTGCGAGCCGAGCCAGCGGGCGTTAGCTTTGTTAGAGGCGGCAGGGGCGGTTGGTGTTGATACGATGGTGATGGTGGTACTGTGAGGCGTTTGTGGCACCTTTTTAAAGAAGAATTCTATGTTCGAGGAGATGACATTAATTTATTTCGTAACGTGTAGTTATTTATATAGATCATTACACAGATAACAGTTGGTCTCTTGTGCACCGCCCCTCCGTTAAAGGCACACTTTGGTATATATGTCCTTCTTGCTCGCTTTTGGATCAGCAGCCCTCATTACTTTGGCCTGCCACCAGTTCAGAAAAATCCGTTTCAACCAGTTATAACACGCCCGCATTTTTCTAAATTGGATTCAGCAGTGTGAGGTCCGGCACCTTGCTTTGTAGAAAACGAACGTCCCCTTTACTTCGGCGCTAAAGTAACTAGCTGCTGTTATCTAACCAACAGCTACTCAGCTTGTCCGCCGGCTACTTGCTATTTGTGTTATTAAAATGAACGGTTTTATGGATAGAGTACACAAAACACACTGTAAATGGCACAATGTGTAGGAGAAGTCACGCATAGTTTCAGAGCTTTCGCCTGTTGCTGGTTCAGCACTACAGACACCGGCTAGCTGTGGCTAACGTGAGCGAGCTAACAACAACTGCCCGCTAGTTTACCTGAACTGAACTAATAAAGTGACTCCTTTTTGAAAGAGCACAATCTGGCCGACACACGCACACGCACACGCACATACACACGGTTATTCTTCCCCCATGGTTAAATTGTGATCCTGTGTCATAACCTCCATTGAACACTGTCTGCTGGGTCTCCAGTGTGTTACTGCCGTGATGTCCCACGGGGTATAAGTTAACTCTACCTTTCTTTTGTGGGTGTTTTTTTTTTTTTTAAGGAATATCTTGGTGGACAAACCTAATGATCAGTCTTCCAGGTGGTCTTCTGAAAGCAACTACCCTCCACAGGTAGGCCCGCTGCTGCTTCCACAAACTGTCCCCTTCCCTTGACTTGTGTGACAGGAGAGTCGTTGGTGTGCTATAGAGCAATCTATGGAAAGGTCTCAAAAAGGTTGAAACAGATTTTAAAGTGGGCCAAGGACGGGGTTGAGGGAGCATAGGGCTTAATGTGGATGGACAGAACAATCATCAGGTACTGAGTAGGACTTTCCTTGATTATTGACAAACACTCATATGATTTTGTCGACTTATCAATTAGGTGATTTAATTCTCCAAAGAGAATTACACAAAAGCAAAACTTAAAAACTACCAGAGATGTGCTCATACTTTTCTTTGAAACAAGTCAGTCAGCAGGATAAAAGCACAAAAAGCAACTAATCAACAAAATAAACCTCAGTCGACTAAGACCAAAAGTCAACTAATGGACCAAGAGAGGGTGCTCTACGACTGAGGGCGCTTAGGGAACATGGGGGCAAGTTGTTTCTCATTGTGTCTCTTGAACTCATTGACTGACTACAAGCCGAGTTTGAGGTTGAATCGGAAAGTCTGTGTTGTATGTTGAGAGGAAATGAAGCATTCACAGCAATGGTTAACCACTCACCAGGTTGAGCACCCTAGTCTCCAAATCCTCCCGCTATTTATCTGTCTAGCAGCTGGGTGGCAGAGGGAGGGCTGAGAACAATAGACATGAGCAACAAAACAAATATGCAGGAGGACTTCATAGGCAGAGGTTTTACACTGTCAATTTTTTTATCTCAACATATTATTTGCTGAAAACTCAAATTCAGATTTGCAAGCAATGAATTACAGTGTGATTATTTAACTATTTCCTGTGCATGTCCCATCTGTTGGTATTTGCCAGTATCTGTTTTCAAAAGCAGAGAACTGAAAAGCATAGTTGAGTGAAGCTACAGAATAGCTATCAATATGGAGTCATTCAGATATTGGTATATGCTGATATGTATGTAGTCATTTAATTATGTGCCGCTTATTACAACTGGAGCGCAATCAAAACACCATAGTACTTAAAAAAATACAATAGAATTCACTTCTTGAAAAAGTGTAACCTATTCTTCACCATCATTGATTTGTACACACTTAAAACAAAGTGCATATTGCTTTTGGCTTCAGAAAACTAAACAAGACGGTGAACTTTACTCAGAGGTTAAATGTTCCTCCATCAACCTAAGGAATGGTTTTGTTTGGTTTTGCATGTCAAGATGACCACCACATAGGCTTATATACACATATATTATGTGTATATGTGATAAATACTAAATTCATAATTCATGTTTAGTTATAGAAAGGGATAGGAACTTACTAACTTATATTTACTTCATTTAGAATTAGCGGTTTCCTGTTTTTCTTTTAGTTTTCTTTATTAACTGTTCAAAATAAATATATCTAATGCAATGAAATCAAAGTGTGTGCCAAGTGATTATGCGTAGAACACACAAGTCGTGGTGGGAGGATCAGGACGTGCTTAAGCATGTTGACTCGTGACACACTGGGGTCAAAGAGCCGGATCAATACCTCACAGAGGAGTCAGAAGTCTTTTATTTTCCCTCCATTATGTGGAAGGACTCATGAGTGACAACGGTCTTTATTAAAGTTTCATCCCAGTCAAATGAATATTGATAAAGAGGACATAGACTGATGTGATATCTATGTATCTAATGAGTGAAAACATTGGGCCCTGGTTGCTTCCATGTCCGGCCGGTTGTCTCCACTGGCTCTGGCCTGATGGCCGCTGGGTGATTTGCAGTAGATTTCCTGGCTTGTTAGAGCACCAGTGACTCGTGGATGCGGCTCATAGAATGTGTGCAACTCCACTTGCCTGACACAGTAGATGGACTTCGCTGCAGTCATTATAATAAGACAAGGAGGCGGTGGCCGGAAGCACAAGCGGCTTCCTGCTGTCCGCCACACACTGCTGGAGTCATAACTCTGCTCTTGGCCTTCAGGCTTTTTCATGACTCCTGTCTTCTTCTCTCTCCAGTTTTTAATCTTGAAATTGGAAAGGCCGGCGATTGTTCAGAGCATCACCTTTGGGAAGTATGAGAAGACTCACGTGTGCAACCTCAAGAAGTTTAAAGTGTTTGGTGGGATGAGTGAAGAAAACATGACAGAGCTTTTGTCCAGGTGAGATGAAAAGCCAGTCCATGATTATTACAGTTTGATGCCGCTACAGTGACAAATTACAATGCCATTTGGAGCATTTTCTTCTTCTTCTTCTTCTTCTTCTTCTTCTTCTTCTTCTTCTTCTTCTTCTTCTTCATGTGTGTTTTTCTGATATGTGTAAAGCTGGTGGTGGGAGGAGAACAATATGAAGGTTGGGGTAGTAGTACCGGCAAGAACATCAATCTACTGTCACCACTGAATATAGTTCTTTATGATATCCAACGTTTTCCCTCTCGGTTGCATTCCTTCAGTAATGGTGGGCCGTTGGCGACACAGCAATATCTAGTGCATAATATCGACTGTGATTATCACATAATGACCGCAATCTGGATGAAAAAGTTGGGTCAGTGTGTCCCTAGAAATGTTTTGGGCAGAATTGGTTGACTTTTAATTACATTCTTGTGATGGCAAGATCATACATTTCTGGAAGAGCTGTATTGTGGGGAAGTAGAAGAAACAATTCCTTCTGCTTTTTTATTAGCAGATCTGAATTAAGATGACCTAGTCATGTTTAAAAAAACCTGCATAAATGCTGCTGTAGCTGCTGACACTGGGTTTATTCTTCCTCAATACCATTCGGAAACTGAAACGGATGCAATCAGCACAGAAAAGTTATCTTTATAGGTGATTTACAAAATCCAGTTTCCCTCCATTACCACACTGCCTGTTAGTTAAAGAAGAGGAGGACGGATTATAACTGCCAATTGGTTAACAGCCAGATTTAGACAACTGTCCAAACTGTACCGGCATATGGATGCAGTTGGCAGCTCAACCACTAATGTCATTTGTGAAACAGCTGCGTCATCTTCTCTGTTTTGTTTTTCTCCTCTCTCTCTTCCAGTGGCCTTAAGAATGACTACAACAAGGAAACGTTCACCTTAAAGCACAAGATTGATGAGCAGATGTTTCCCTGCAGATTTGTCAAAATAGGTGAGAGCTGGTGTGGTTTGTCAAGTGTCTGCGGTTTTCAGAAGAGCCTTGACGTTACTGTGGGACGTTTTGGATGGCCTTCACTAAACGCTACGGCAACATGAATTCAGAACCCCCCCGTCAACGGACAGCGACAAATGGTGAATGTAGTGCCCTCTTAATCAGGAAACGGAGTGTGAAACTCAGCAATATAACGCAATGCGTCAGCAATAAGTCCAGGCGGAGCCAAGCAATTTAAAAACTAGTAAAGAAGAACTTTAAAAACTGGTAAAACCATCTGGCTTTCTCCTTGTTGGTGTAACTAAGTAGACTACAATCATTAATCATCACATTAATAGAAGTCGTTTCCTGAATTGTCTTACAGCTTTTAGGTGGTCAAAATATGAAAGTTTGATTTCTAGATGACGAGAGAGAGAGCAGATGAAAATGCCCCACCTCCCCCCACGCTGTCGTTCCTGATGGTCGGATGTGTGGCGCTGTCCATGGTGCTGATCATGCAGTCGGCGCTGTTTTAGTGACTTTGTTTTGCGCTGATGACTCACTCGGCCCGGACTGATTGTGTCTGTGAGACGACACCACTATAGCATACGTTGCATACGCTAAAATCAGAGTTTGTGTTGTAGTTAAGATATACACTAATTGTGGCCCAATATTGTTCTTGGGGCCGGTGGTGCAAATATCTGGTACTACATCATGGTTCCATTGGTGGTTTCTGTTGGTCTCAGCATGTCTGTCTTTTGACACATCTTCTCTTGCTCTGGGTCTCAGTGCCTCTGATGTCTTGGGGTCCCAGTTTTAACTTCAGCATCTGGTACATTGAGCTGCACGGTATCGAAGATCCCGATGTGGTGCAGCCCTGCCTTAACTGGTACAGCAAGGTAAGTCCCAACAACCAAACCAGGGAACGTAAAAGACTCAGCAGAAACACATTCATAAAGTGTATTCACTTGTTGTCCCGTTTCAGCTCTATCAAGATGAACTGAATCTCTACTCCTTCACGTCATTTATTAAGACCAGAATCACTGCATCATTACACATTTCAGTTTGACCCCAGGCAACACTTTCTGAGCAATTGGTAACTAAATAAATGCAAACTTCTTATCTTCTTATGCCCATATATCATAATGTTTTGAGTGGGATGGAATTATAGGCCCACGTCTCACATGGCTCTGATGGAAGTGGCTTTAGTGCGGCTGGGTGTTGCTTCTTTATGCCGAGGAAAGAACAATACCTTTTTTAATCAATCACTGATTCACTGATTGTTCTTTTCCATTTAGCAAGATAAACCTAGCTTCTAAAAGGTGCTAAATTCCAAACTCGGAGCACTAAACTATCATATATTATCTATGTAAAGACATAGTGGAGTCGACTCGGGCCCATTGTTTTGTTTTTATAATTTTGAAGGCTTGAGTTCGGCATTTGGTCCGTCTCTAAATCGGAGCTTCTTCGTGCTTCATTTATAGGTCGCGTTGGCGTGTTGATGCATGTTAGTCCCAGTGTGTGTGCGCCCCATTGGCTAGCTAATCGCCACCATTCTGCACTGCAGTTCCAGCTGATAACGGCGCCCCGACCCGACCCCCTGCATTGTTATGGAAACTACAATATACCATCCTCCGGTTCGCCCTCTGGTTATAACGGTTGACTCTGTCAGCACCGCTGCTGTTGTTTGTGCCGTTAGCTGCTGGCCGCCGGCTCAGGCAATCATCTGTATTTGGAATTTAGCACCTTTTTAAATGAATCTGTGCTGTCTTAAAGATAAATGAGCTTTTTGAACCAAGCTTTTGGTGTTCATAAGTGTGACCTAAGTTCAAACGGGACTGTTGTCACGCTTCGTGAACTGCTCCAGACACGGTGTGGCTAACAGCTGTGGGTGGTGCTTGTGCAGGGATTCCAGCCCATCGCTGCTATAAATCTGCCCGCATCTCTTTCCTCGCAGTACAGAGAACAGGAAGCCATCCGCCTTTGCCTCAAGCACTTCCGACAGCATAACTACACGGAGGCCTTTGAGTCGCTGCAGAAGAAGACCCGGATAGCGCTGGAGCACCCAATGCTCACCCACCTGCACGACCGGCTGGTGCTGCAAGGAGACTTCGACGCCTGCGAGGAGCTCATAGACAAAGCTGTCGGAGGTATCCTGCTCGGCCTGATGGATTCTAGAGTTCTTTAGAATCGTCAGTGGTTCCTTAATCATTTACAAATGTCTGCCTGGTTTCTGCTTGCGTTAATGGTGATCTTTGCCGTATTCCATCCTCTTCTCTCCTCGCTAGACGGTTTGTTTAACCAGTATATCAGCCAGCAAGAATACAAGCCCCGGTGGAGTCAGATCATCCCGAAATGCAACAAAGGTACAAGCGCCCAAGAAATCAACCGAGACGACATGAACAGTGAGACCATCTCTTCGAGTGGGAGCTCTTCCCCATTTGTCGATCGAACGTTTGATACACTGTGAAAGCTTTGTGGTCGCTAAAGCCGTGCTCCCCCTCTGCTCCCCCTCTGCTCCTCCCATCGTCCCATTCTCTCCTCTCTCGCGTCATCCTCCATCCCACGCTCACACGCCACCCTTTGTCTCCTCCTCTCCTCTCCTCTAAGCAGGTGACGGCGACGACAACAGGCCCGGGATGAGGGGAGGACATCAAATGGTGATTGACGTCCAGACCGGTGAGACCCACGCAGCCAGTGTTATGACTCGGCAATGACTCCGACTCCATTACCGCTTAATTAAATTAACCCTCCCTCCCCGTCTCCTCCACCTCCAGCCCTTTCTCCTCCTCCAAAAACAAAACTGTCCTGAGGGCATTTCTCTTCTAAGAGCACATGAATCACAACTTGTTTTGACAGAAACAAACACGCGGCTATTCACATGCAGAACCCGTTCAGAGAGCTTTGATCCTGGGTCATTATCTTCCGTACTGATTGTCATGGAGCTAACTAGAGAGCCTGTGGATGTATTAACACAGAACATGGCTTTGGTCTCGTCACTTTTACTCCTGATCCTGATCTCGAGCCTCAGTAATATTTCCGTATATTGAGTTAATTATTATAGATTGTGATCTCATGCTGGAATGCTGTGTCATTCACAGTGAGACGATGCAACAGAGCTTCAGCTCTTTTTAATCTAAGCCACACAGCTACAGCACACATTTATTCACAAACTTTAAGCTTCTTTTTTTTTTTTTACTCATCCCAAAACCTATTGATCGTTATCAGTGACTCAGTTTTAGAGTTGTAGCAGCAATGGCGCAGCTCATTTCCTCCGACACAAGTTTCTGATACAATCACAACACACACACTCACACACTCCCATGTGCCTGAGCCTCAGTGTCCTGTATTTGTACCAAACGATGATTTCACAGCACAGGCTGGCTATCTTATTAATAGGAGACGCAGCACACGTGTTGTAAACAGGTATCGGTATCGCAGTACCATCAATGTGTCCACACACCGTGTTCTCTTCTGCAGCGCTGACTCTGCAGTTACAAAATGTGTTTTGAGAATATTTAAACCAGAAGAGGGTTTAATGCCCCCAAAAAATAGACTGGCCCGAGCCGATTGAGTGAAGGAAACTATTTAATCATCATAAAAGGAACATTGTGACGTAAACCGGTTCGTGTTATAAATCTATTCCACCAATGTGTTTAAATAGTTTGCTCGAGCAAAACGTTCTTCATACATCCGGCCTGTCATGTGCACCACATTGATACATTTAACTTTTAAAATGTACTAATTGTCCTTTAGAACTGTAGGATGTTTCCAGAGATGAGCAACGTTGTTTCAAATGTACCCAAATAGTGGTGAATAAGATGTTTTCCCTAACGGAGCAGCCCACGGTGCACAGTGCAGCTGTGTCGTGTATGCAAGAATAATTAAACACTTTCTCTATCGACCAGATATCAGCAAACGTATAGATATTCAATAAACACATTTGTCTATAAAAACTGATTATTAACTGTGTGGGACAGAGGGATGTCAGTGCGCTGGAGTTCAGCTCGCTGCCTCCCAAAGCGGACTGCAGATCCGGGAGAGAAGGTTTAACGTAGTTCCGCTTGCCCGTTTCCCCACAGAGACCGTTTACCTGTTTGGCGGCTGGGACGGCACGCAGGACTTGGCTGACTTCTGGGCTTACAGTGTTCAGGAGAACCAGTGGTCCTGCATCTCCAGAGACACGGAGAAAGAGGTGAGTGGGGTCAGAAAGCATTGAGTAAAAAATGAAGAAGTGAACAAACACGGATGCTTATTGACGAGCGACTCTGTCGGTCCCCTGTGTGCCATCAGAGCGGCCCCAGCGCTCGCTCGTGCCACAAGATGTGCATCGACTCCCAGCGGCGTCAGATCTACACGCTGGGCCGGTACCTGGACTCCAGCGTCAGGAACAGCAAGTCCCTGAAGAGCGACTTCTACCGCTACGACATCGACGCCAACACCTGGACGCTACTCAGCGAGGACACGTCTGCTGACGGCGGGCCCAAGTTGGTGTTTGACCACCAGGTAGCTGGAAAATCCCTGACCTCTTATAGTTCATATTTCCAACCTACATTTGTATTTAGCTCGTGAAATCCACTCATTTAGTCAACCCTCATTGATGACAAAAGTTTAGAAACGACTCTTACAGCAGTTCTGTAACAGTTGATATTGTAGTGAGTGACCTAGAGCGAGCTGTACCCAGCATGCAGTTCGGTGGTGGTTTTGGACTAACAATAACGTCAGCTCCCACTGTGTGAGCAGCACATTAGCTGAGCAACAAGATGCGAGGGTCCCTTGTGTTTTGGTAGCGCTCAGAGCCAACACACACAGCCACTGTCGTAATGGTCAGGAAAATAGACTTTAAATGTCCGACGTTACCCAGAGCTCATTGTAATGTTCTAGCTCCAGGTTTTTAACGGCTAGAAAGAATTCTAGAAATGAAAAAAACAGATTCTAAGCGGATGTCAGTGGCATCTCAAATGGTTATCTTGAGCAGCATTCATTGATTAACTCGATAAAGTCGAGGCTAAACTCTGACCTAGCTCTCACCCTTCCTGCTTCGCTCCGTCTCCTGTCCCCCGCTCTCCCTGCAAGATGTGCATGGACTCGGAGAAGCACATGATCTACACGTTTGGCGGGCGCATCCTGACCTGTAACGGCAGCGTGGAGGACAGTCGGACGTCGGAGCCGCAGTTCAGCGGCCTGTACGCCTTCCACTGTCAGGCCGGGACGTGGAGCCTCCTGCGGGAAGACTCGTGCAACGCCGGGCCAGAGGACGTCCAGTCCCGCATCGGGCACTGCATGCTCTTCCACACCGTGAGTCCGGAATGCACATTTTGGGTTAATTTATTTAGCTGTCAGGGGAATTCCTTCCTGATCGAATCGAATAAGACGCAGTTAGCTTGGACGCTAATTCTGTTGTCGTCTCTTCTGTTTCCTACAGAGAAACCGCTGCCTGTACGTGTTTGGAGGTCAGAGGTCAAAGACGTACCTCAATGATTTCTTTAGCTACGATGTGGACGGAGACCACGTGGAGATCATATCCGATGGCACTAAGAAGGACTCGGGCATGGGTGAGCACACATTTATATTTATAGTCTCACTCCTATAAAGAAACGGGTTGTTCTGTAAATCTGAAGTTGTTCTTTTACGTCAAAACGGCTGCCGCTATTTTCTATGCACTCGCTCACACTGGAAAAACACTCGCCCCCTGTTTGAGTGCTTCTTTGCTCACTCATCGGACCAGTGCAGTGTAATGTGAAGGGAGGAAATGCCAGCTCAGCAAAAGTGTTTGACGCTCATACTGCACATATGCAATCAGAGAGACTCGTCTGCTGCCTCCAACGTGTCAAAATACTCACAATAGAGCGAGTCAGAGCGGGCTACAGGATGTGAACCTTCTCTGCTCGGATGGGTTCAGATACAGCCTGGTATTATATTAGTAGGATTATACTGTATACACGCACAATAAAGCACACGGCTCTAGTGGATTGTCTAGAACCAAAGCATTTATCAGTAACTGTGCCTGGATATTGTGTTGGTGCTGCTAAACTGTTCACTATGGAGTACCAGTGCTAAGTACTTAGTTCCACTGTAGTATCTTTTTGTAGAAAAAGCAGATCTGAATGAATACAACAGGAATGCAGAACTTCAGTATTGACTGTCTTGCGAGAGGAATTGAACAATTCAAATGCGTGCGCCGGTGAAACGGATCAAGAAAGAACAGAATGTGTCTTGGCAGGAAGGAAGCACAAATTGTTCTCTCATAATCAGCCTCGCATGTTGCCGTGAGCAGCAGCAGCAGCAGCAGCAGCAGCAGCAGCAGCAGCAGCAGCTCCTCGCCACGTCACTCCTGACCGCTGACCTGTAACCCAAGCTGGGAGCTTTGGTCCGGTTAAGCTCATTGTTGGTATATCTTTAATGAATTCCGTTTCTGCCATGTCAGTGACGTTTGAGGTCTAGTCTCTGTTGCCTCCACGGAAGAAAGAAAATGTCCTGACTTGGCTCAGTTATGTGTTTTCTCCCGGCTTTCTAAAGAGCGTAGAACTGGTCTTCAAATGTAAATCAGTTGAACCAAGTTGTGCCTCACTTTTAAACATGTGTTTGACATGAGATGAGACTAGACTAGACACAGTATTAGGTGTGTAGAGTAGCTGCTCCGTGAAATCTGCTCTCCTGATATAGGTCATTGCATATCTTTATCGATACATATAACTTATATGTTTTTGGTGATTCAATAAATAAATAGTCCACGTGTTATAACCACACGGTAAAGCCTGTTTACTCCTGACAAATTAATAAGAAATAAGTATTTTCTCATTGAATTAAGACTTCAAATATAAAATAATCAGATTTTCTGAGACATTTGAGTTGTTATTATACTATGTCACAACAAATGAACCATAAATCAACAGATTGACATCCACTGTTTACATTTCATTGAGGCTCTCAGTTCCAGGAATGCTGCAAAGTGTTGACCTCCACAGGGAATTGATCCCACGCCCATCGGGTTGCATTGGCATGCTGTTCAGTCCCTCTCTGCCGGGCCCCGTTGCCATGGTGCCCTGTTGCCTTGTTGCAGAGTAGCTTTCTTCACTTCCGTTAACTTGACTTTTTAGTTTTTTTGCGGAGACGGACGTTTTATTATTTATGGCGCTTGTCAAACTCGTCAACTCCGCTCTTCTCTCCGCTGCGGCGGCTGGACGAGGAAATGTTTGTGTTTGGTTCCGCGTCGAATTCACGGTTGCCGTTGTTGCCGCCGCAGTGCCGATGACGGGCTTCACCCAGAGGGCCACCATCGACCCCGAGCTCAACGAGATCCACGTGCTGTCGGGCCTCAGCAAGGACAAGGACAAGCGCGAGGAGAACGTCCGCAACTCCTTCTGGATCTACGACATCGCCCGCAACAACTGGTAGGAGAGGGAATGACACAATGACACACACACACACACACACACACTGCGCAGCAGTTGTGATCATCGCCGCAGCCGACGCACTCGCAGGAAATGCTTTCTCTCACAGCGGCTCTTGGCAGCTGAGATCTCCACCGCAGCAGAGAGCGAGCATGCAAACGCAACACTCTTCGAATATTTTTACACAAATAATCACACATCGCCGCGCTTCCTGACCTCTTCACACAATCACCCAGCCCTCCACGAGGGAACGGCATGTTCCGTGTGTGTGTGTGTGTGTGTGTGTGTGTGTGTGCGCGTGCATCCTGTTTGGATCAGTGATGGTGAAAGAACAGGCCGTTAGGCTGCAGCCCTCACTGTTCCAGTACATTGACTTAAGGAGCTGTTCTTGTGCTCAATGTCCAGTGAAATAAGTCAATGTGACACGTGTGCTTGTTTCTCTCCACAAAGTGTGTGTGTGTGTGTGTGTGTGTGTGTGTGTGTGTGTGTGTGTGTGTGTGTGTGTGTGTGTGCACGTGCAATGAACTGCATTTGTTGAGCAGCTTTTCTGTGAGAGCTTCAGGAAGTGTTCAGTCTTTTCGTCACTAATGTAAACTTGCTTCCGTGTGTGTGTGTGTGTGTGTGTGTGTGTGTGTGTGTGTGTGTGTGTGTGTGTGTGTGTGTGTGTGTGTGTGTGCGCGCCCCTGCTCAGGTCGTGCGTTTATAAGAATGACCAGGCAGTGAAAGAAAACCCAAGCAAGGCTCTGCAGGAGGAGGAGCCGTGTCCACGCTTCGCACACCAGCTGGTCTACGATGAGATGCACAAGGTAGCACACACACACACACACAGCCGAGACCCGTGCGCACTCTGATTTGTCGCACACAATCTCACGAGGAACAATAGTAACACTCCAGAGCACTTTTTGAAGTTTGCACGTTTGCAGTCCGATTACACCGTGATGACATCACTGCTTTGTACGTTGTGTGTGAATTAGCAGGCAAATAAATAAGTGTAGCCATTGTGTAATATACCCAGTGTGTGTGTACGTACAGTACACCGTGTGTGTGCTTTACCTGTGCACATTGTGACCGTGTGTATTTCCTGTGTCCAGGTGCATTACTTGTTTGGTGGAAACCCCGGAAAGTCTTGTTCTCCCAAGATGCGCCTGGACGACTTCTGGTCCCTGAAACTGTGTCGGCCCTCCAAGGAGTACCTGCTGCGCCACTGCAGATACCTCATCAGGAAGTACAGGTCGGGTCCAGCTTCTTCATCTACTTCTTTATTCCCGCAGCCACTGAGCCAACGACACTCCTCCCACCACCTCATCACATGTCTTTGACTGTTATATATTTTGTTATGAGACTCAATACTCGTGTTATGAAACACATGGGTTATTTCCCATCACTGATTAAATTAAACATGAAATGATTCGTCTCCGTCCTGCTTGTCATTTAACCCTTTACAAGGGGAGCTCCCGTCGAGGTGGTAAAAATGTGTAGATAGATAGAGGATGTGAAGCCTCCATTTTCCCCTCCAAATGTTGCGTATGTATAGATTTCAATGGTTTCCAAATGTTTGCAAAACATTGGAAAGGTTATTTGCATGATATTGTTTAAATTGATGACTAGAACTTTTATACTATACATTTTTTGGAGCAAAAGGCTAAGACTGATGATGTAAAGTACTAAACTATCATAGGCCGTTATACAAAATTAAAAGATCATAGTTCAAATTCTAAATAGTTGTTTTTTATGTTTCTACATTCAGTTTTTTTTACACAAGTGAAATACTTTTATGAATGATTGTGGTTAATTGAGTTTCATAAATTGTTAGCTTAGGTTGTACAGATTTTAGGGAAATAATGCCTTTTTGAAGATGAATGGCTTTGCAGTAGCAAGAATAGAGTTGAAATGATTTCATCCTCACGTTGTTTTGCTCATGCTATCGATCGGTGCATCCTCAAAATGACACGATCAGGTCGATCCCTTTAGAAGCCATGTTCCCTCAATGCATCTTTATTTATATCAGAACAGACATGATGTAGATTAACAGAAGAAAGTTGGATGGATTCAAATCATTTACTGCAACTCAATTCATGTTTTCCACATTCGGTAGATTAACTGTTGCCTCAGATGTTCCTTCTTTTAGTTGGTTTACAGGAAGGACAAGCGTCAGTGGAAAGTATGTCATGTGACACCTTTGGACTTTGTAACGTCAAAGAGTGGCCACAGGAACCGGACTCCTGAGCTGTGGGATTGGTTGTGCTTTGCTGCCATCTAGTGGTTCCTGGTTGCGACTGCAGCCGCGTGGTGTTCACCTCCGTGTGTTTTGATTGGCCAGGTTCGAGGAGAAAGCCCAGTCAGAGCCGCTGAGCGCGCTCAAATACCTGCAGAACGACCTGTCACTGACGGTGGACCACACCGACCCCGAGGAGACCAAAGAGGTACCGGATTCATCTTTACGCATGGTTGTGTTACTTCAGTGTAGGTTGTTGTTGTTGTTGTTCTTATGAAGTGAGGGGGAAGCAAGAAAATGTGAGCGACGGTTGGGAAAATGAACCAGAAGGAAACGGTATAAATGTAGAGGGAAACAGTTCTGCTCTCATCTGTGTGCTGAGGGTGACCTGCAGCAGCAGCGCCATCTGCTGGTCATGTCTGTTAGTCCAACACACACACACACACACACACACACACACACACACACACACACACACACACACACACACACACACACACACACACACACACACATAGGCTAACCAACATGTCGCTTTACAGTTCCAGCTGCTGCCCTCGGCTCTCTTCAAGTCCAGCTCTGACTTCATCCCTCTGGGTAAGAACCCTGTGTGTGTGTGTGTGTGTGTGTGTGTGTGTGTGTGTGTGTGTGTGTGTGTGTGTGTGTGTTCTGATAAGATCAATAATCATTTCAGTAATCAGTGTCTCTGAAATAAATCATAATTTGTTGATTCCCGCATAGCACTTTAATCTTTAATTTACTTAACACATGTATGCATCAATAATTGATTTATTTGAAATGGGCTGTTCTGCTAATGAGTTTTCTTTCACTTTTGGTATTTTAAGTATATGATGTCGTTTGTGCTTTTACTTCAGTAGCATTTTTAATGCAGGACTTTTACTCGTAACGGAGTACGTTTACTCTGAGCTTTAGTTAATAAAAACTCTTAAACACATTGGTTGTATAAATATGAATAGTGATGACACGGCACAGACGTCCCAAGACGGGGTTCGTGTTTGAGTTCCACTTAGTTCAGTACAAATATATTTTATGGAACAAAAATGGACAGAAGTGATAATGAGTTGGCGAAACGTTTTTCATGCGTTGCTCTCCTCTTCCCTCCCTCAGGGTTCTCCGACGTGGACCAGACGTACGCCCAGAGGACGCAGCTCTTCGACACGCTCGTCAACTTCTTCCCCGACAGCATGACTCCGCCCAAGGGCAACCTGGTCGACCTCATCACGCTCTAGCCCCGCCCCCTACGACGCATTTCCCTTCCCCAGCGGAAACCGACTGAACGGCGTCCCATCCGTGCGCCCGGGTGGGACGGAGGAGACGGAGACCAGTTATTTTTCTATTCCTGAACCTGTCAGCTGGGATTAAATTGACGTCTGGAGCTCCGTCACACTGACTTCCTGCTGCCGGTGAGAGAGAGAGAGGTTAACATTTATTTTAGGTTTTCTTCCCCTCTGAACTCTGCCAAGTATCGCTTGTGTTTTTCATCTTCACTGGATTTTATTTTTCCCCCGGAAACATGATATGCACGCGTTTTGTTTTCATAGATTTTTCCTTTTAAGCCCCGCCCACCACGCCCAGTCCCCCGCAGGCGTCCAGCCACGTGTTCATAGGGACACGTGTGGCAAAAGTTTACTTCTAAATTCTTCCTCTGTTCTTTTGGTAACATTTCAGCATCTCCTGCAAAATCCTAACGTACACTTTCACTTTGGTTCGCTTCAAAAGCATTTAAACATGTTGTAGTAACAATAGAGGAATGATTCTATGAGATAAAGCTTAATATATATCTAAATATACCTTTATATATTGGTTTGGGTTGTAAAACGGGCTTTTCCCCCCCTTAGTAGTTAATGGACTTAATTCTAAATGGTGTACAGAATATGTAAATATACATATAAGGATTCTTTTTTAAATTACATTTTTTGGGGAGATTGAACCGATTCCGTGCTGGGTCATGTTCTTTCTTGTTCCTCTTTAAGAGTCAGGTCCACACACAGCAGCGCTCTGGCTCTACATTTAATTACTCTTCTATTTATTGGGAAGAATTGAAGCGGCTGCCGTGTGAATGAAGTGCTGCCAGTGTTGACTATCAGAGTGGGAAAAGGGCATTTTATGTCAAAGTGTGTTGACAGGATGTTCCTTCAGTGTGATGAAATAATTGGTGAGATTTTCCTCTTTTTATTTTCCCCCAAAAATCCCTGACGTCGGCCTGAATATATTCCTGAAGTTACAGTGAATTAAAGGGGTAGTTCTGATGGTTTGGAGTGGGGTTACATGAGGTCCTTCTCCATAGCCGGTACATTTCCTACGGCAGACGGAGGAGAAACAGACAGAAGTTCTAGCCGTTATCTCTCCTCTCTTCAAAGCCACAAGACTCCATTGACAAAAACATTTGACCTTCTGGTTACCGCTGCCTCTATCGGTTAGTTTTAGTGTTTGTGTGTGACTTTGGTGTTTTAAAGGGTTAGTTTGGCTTTACTAACGTCACACAATAACACAAACTAACTAACCGATGGAGGCAGCAGTAGAATAGAAGTAAAATGAGTCTGGTGTTTTGGATAAGGCCGAGATAACCGCTTCAGTTCCTTTTCAGAAAGGTCTGACAGCACGGATGTGAAACTATTCTAAATATGGTGTATGCTTAAACTGATATAGTTATTTGTAGGTATCTTAAAGACGCACACAGACGGTACATGGCTCTGCTCCCGTCTGTTTCTCCAAGCTACTTCTACTGCAGTAATACTCTCACTATGGAGAAGTTCCTCACACAGCCGCACTTGAAGCACTGTCCCTTTAAGCCGAATCAGCGTCCTCCATTACAACATGCTTTACCTCCATTGTAGCATCACTTAAAGAAGAATGAGGATCACATGTAGGGTTACGGGTGTTCTGTCTGAGAGTTTACAGCAAGTGTTCTTACGTGTGTGAGGACAAACAGTCAGATACTGCTCCAGTCCTCCGTGAGGCGGTGGGAGTTTACCTCGGCTGTCAGCCAATCATTGGCGCTCGCTGATCTCCCAAAGTGCCACTCCCTCAGTTCGCTCGTCTATTGTCTTCCATGACTCCCGGTTGACCTCGGTCTCCTACGTTCACCACGCCAGTCGCCTCCATCTCCGGGACATCTGCTGCGACCGCTAAACCTCAACCTGTACATAATGTTTGTGATCGGTGCGACCCGACTAAGAGCCTGAAGAACGTTAAAGACAAAAGGACATCATCAGCAATAAAGCTGAGCTGGGTCAAGACACATTCATGTGAAACACTACTTTGACTGGAGCGTAATTCATTGTTAATTAAGACTTTATTGGACGGTGATTCACCTTTGTATGCTCTTATTTTGAAGGGATAGGAGTGAACCGGTGCTGTGTAGGTTAAAGGCCACATCGCTAACCGTTCTGTACTGTGAAACTAAAGTGAGGCTATGTACCGTGGGACGAGTCGGTGAATGATGTCACACAGTGACGCTAACATTAGCCATTAGCTCCCGGTCATACCAGACCGACCAAGACTGGATTCTGGTGACGTTTAACTTGTAAGAGGGCAGGATGTATTCCATTAAAGGGACCGTTCACCCCCAAAATCACAAATGCATTGAGCACTACAGGTAAGTAGAACATGTACCGGCCCTTTAAGTGTGGGTCTTGCCTTGTTTCAGTTTATTTCGGTGTGCTGTGAAAACCTCAGTGAACATCCAGGGAAATGGGCGGCAGCAATCCGGGCGGAATAGCTTGGACATTTGCTCGCTTGCCGAGAAGATCGACGCCGCTCTCGTGCGCGTACGCTAAATGTGAGGCTATCTTAGCTTAGCATAAAGACTGGCCTCTGTCCAACGGCGAGCTGTTTCCAGTCTGGATGTTTTTATATTTAACGCACGGACACGAGAGAGGCGTCGACCTTCTCATCTGATCCTCAGTAAGAATGTTATCTCAACTATTTATTGACGGGAACAGAAGCAACCCACCAATCTGTGGTTTGGCCCTTTAAGTCCGACAACACAAACATTCCTAAATTCCCCGCAGGAGGAAAGTGGAACCCCGGTCCCGTTCACCGCGATGGAGACGCCGCTCGAGTAGCACGCCCCGATATCTGGTTGTTTTTGTGCGCGAGCGTTTTGATGCAGGCGGAGGACGATGGCTTTGAAGCGTCTGTTCACGCAAACGGACTGACGTAAAGAAATAAAAGCGATGCGAGGGATTCATTATTTATATTTTTGACAGCATCATGCTAGCCGTAGCATTTATTTTCATGTTGTGCCAGAAGAAAACTGTTTAAAAAGACTAATTAAAGCACCTTTTGTAAAAAAAGATTTATATATATGAAAAAAAAATACAAAAAGTGTATAAAAACACAATGCCAAATACTTCTTTTATTTCTTTTGTGTGCTATTTTAGAGTACATGTCGTCCACACAACAATGTTGATGGACGGATGGTATTCTCTCTTTTTCCATCGTCCCTCTCTTCACCCCTGGGTGACCTCTTCACCCCTGGGTGACCTCTGATCAGAGCACTACTGTGGGTACAGTGAATGTGTAGAAAGCCCTGTAGTATTGCATTGTATGTAATGTATATAATGAATAAAGATTGTATTTTGTTCAGGTTTTCTTAACTCGTGTCTCCGTAGTTTCTGTCCTCGTGGTATCAGGGGTATCGAAGAAAAACGTCAGGACCAAAGTGGAAAAAAAACACTGCCTTTTTATTTTCATATCCGGACAGTAGAAAGAACAACATGACCGCCGAGGCGATCCACAATTTACAGCTTCCAGTGTGTCAGACACCTGTTGTTTGCCTTCAGCGGCAAACATCCATAAATACATAGAAAATACTGGTAACGTACTTTGGTGAAAACATCACAGCTATAATGAAAGTGAAACTATAGACACACAAACAACAACAACAAAAAGCAATCAAAAGGATGATTGGAGTGCCCAAGGTGATGGATTCACTTGTGTATAAGTACATATATATATTAACTTCTTAATGGTTTAAAAGGAAGGATATTATTCAAACTGAGCAGGTTCTGCTGTGAGGGTTTTAATATCAAGTCAGAAGGTTTTAAATGTCCCCAGACTCCTCCAGCAGTGTGGAAAGAAAACAACTATTTACAGTGTTGGCTTCAGGTGTTTTTTAATATGTTTTATCCATAAACCAGGATCAGTCCAGTTTTATTCCTATTAGCAATATTTGACTGATAGTGGACTTTATTCAGTGATGATTATTTGCCGTTAAAATCATGTACGTGTCCTGGTCCTTAAAAATCTCAACCTGTTTGACTGACTGGGAAATATTTATGATAATTGGCTTATGAAAATAAATTTCAATCATTTTGCAACATGAGAATTTTCTTTCGCTCAGAGCAATGAAACATTCCAAGTTGCTGTGAAGACTTTGTCGTTAGGCGACATGTGACCACTAACAGGATACTTATGTTATGAAACAGCTGACGTTTTATTGCTCATGAATTTTTAGAACTAATGAAAATATTGTTGAAAAACTACCAAAAAAAGCCTAATATATAATAAACAGGATATACGGGCGTTATGTTGACTAATAATGTGATTTTATTTTGAATGAAAGAAGATGAAGCTTATTAAAAAAACTGTGAACTGTGGATTTTTCTTTAAAAAATACTGAGCGATATCCTCCAGGTATGGAGAGCCAGAGCGGACAAAAGGCTTCATCTAGCGCTCTGAATGGTGAAATATTCCATAACGCTAACACTGGGATCTGCGCTGGCATAAATATCCCACAATGCAACGCGGTAACGTCGACAGCGTTCACAGACGACGATGGCGGACGGCTCCGTATTGTCAATGGCGCTTCGATTGAAGTGTAACTATAACTAGGCGTGATATATATATATATATATATATATATATATATATTTATTTAAACAAAATAAACAGTTCAGACTTTCTGATTCTCACAAATCATCGTTTGGTTACATGAGTTTTGCACGAGTTACCATGGTTACACTCCAATTCCATTAGGAAAGCCGGAACTTTCCCCCTCTCGCGTGAAAACGTGTCGTATGGAGAGAACGCGAAGCACCAAATGTACTTGGTCTGTCCCCTCGGGCCTCAACACCATGTGGACGGAAAGCCTTCATTCGTCTCTTCCTGCTCTTTAAAGACGCTTTCTTCCTTCATGAACGGCTCACCGGCGCCGCCTTTACACCCGACACGCTCTGGAGCCCCGAGGTCACCGCAAGGTCACCGCAAGGTCACCTACGTCTAACTTAGTAACTCTAGAACTGCCTCTTTCCCTTTAAAGCTTTATTTACAGCTTGAAGAAACCAACTGGTGTTCTGTGAATGAAAAGGCAACATTCTCTCTGGGGGTTTGGAGCACTTTGAGTTTCCAGAATGACTCGAGTTGTGTGAAGTCACTTCTTTCTATAGAAACAGCGTACAGGCACATCAGTGAAGGCCTCGGTGGATTCTTTTCAAGGCCACCTTGAACTATTTGATCGGTACTTCACCCGCAAAGGGTTTGATATTTTTAATCCTCCCAAACTAAAGTAGAAGAACAACAGACGGACAGACGTTGGACGGGAAGTATGTGTTTGAGACAAAAGTCTTGTCTGGCTACGGGGACGACAACCTCCAGGGTCAAGAGTGTGGATGCTTTTGTTTGTTTTGGCGTCTCCTCTTCCTCCTCCTCCTCTTCCTCCTCCTCTACAGGTGCGTGTCCTCCTCGTCCGCGATGCACTCCTTCAGCAGGTTGTCGATGGGGACGATCCAGCTGTCGTTGAACTCTCCGTTCAGCGCCGTCTTCTTCTCCTGCATCTCCGGCTGCACCTCCATCACCTCCAGCGTGGGGTTGTCGTGGTAACCGTTCTCCACCGTGTGCAGCTCCTCCGTCAGGTGCTGCTGCGGGGGTCAAAGGGTCAAGGCTGAGGAAAGCTGCAAACGGACTTGAGACTTGAAATCGGTCCAGGATGAAGCCAGAGCGCTACAAGGAAGTACGTCCACTACAAGGACTTGTTTTCACACCGAGAGGCTCAGATGGTGGAAATCAAACCGTTCTCTTTATCTTTGACTTCATCCGGTCTGGTCTCGCTCGAGGAGACGTCTCGCTCGGAAATACAATGAGAGGCGAGAAGACAACTGTGGAAACGGGTGTGAGAGTTTGAGAGAAGATGCTGCTGCTGTCAGTCAGTGGTTTTTCAACGTCATGCTCTGCATCGTGGATGCGAGACTTCTCATTGGGCGAGACACAATGACAAAGGTATTCAGCCATGATAACTCTGACAGTAGCAGCACTCCTCTCTCAAACTCTCACACCGTGGTCCACAAGTCGCCTCTCACCGGATCCCCGAACGAGACTTCTCCTCGAGCGAGACGTTGAATGAAAGGTGAAGAAAAATGTTTTATTTCTCCGTAGGTTTCTTTCTATAATGTCGTCAGACACTAATAAAAATCTGAGCCTGTCAACGGAAAAAACAAGCACTTTTAGTGGGTGGACTTACATTGAGGGCGAGGAATGACAGTGCAGCCGGTACGGCGGCTTTCTCACAAAAAATCATTCTCACAAAAACATGAAAAAATTGTTTCTTTAAGTTACTTAACACGTTTTACAGCTAAATATTGTATGTATTTTCATTAGTGATGGTGAGATGAAGCTTCCTGAAGCATTGAAGCTTTCCCTCCAATTGGTTCGCTCATGGCCCGAAGCTTCATGGAGCTTCATTTGCTCTACTGCGCCACCAAGTGGTCAATACATGTAAAACAGGCAGTGATCATAACGACACCATGGCTTTGGTGTGTGAAGCTTTAAATGGAATAAATTATGTTTGTGACGCCAATACATCAATTATTAACTTATTAATATTGTGTCTATCTTTATGATATATTAGCAGGGTCAAAATCAAAACTCGAAACAAATTGGGAGAGGGTTGTGATGTGACTGTGGGTCAGGGGTTAGAATATCCGACTTTCAGTCAGAGGATCGGTGTTTCGAGCCTCGGCTCCGTTAGTCCATGTTGATGTGTCCAATTGAGTAAAAATAAGAACTTTTCCACAGTGCTGGGCTTTTTGAGACTATTTTGCCTGCTTTATAAAAAACCCTTTCACAGGCACACATGAAGCTGGGTACAGAGAGGAAGGGGGAAATCCATTGAGTTTCTCTGCCCCTTATATTTCAAATCGCACGGCAAACCCACGAACCATGTTCTGAATCAGTCACGTGGTCCGACCGGCTCAGAGGCTTCCAACGTCACCGCATACGTCATCGACACAAGCCTCAATACGCGCTTCACCAAAATCTACCTGATTACTCGACACGAGCATCGAAGCCTCGACACGAAAGGACTCATCACTAATTTTCATGCATAAATCTGCTCATCAATGGTGGTTTGCAGAGTTCTGCCGACAGTAAACAGGTCATGCGGGGACCAGCCACTGGGAGGCCCACCATCTGACGTGCTGTGGCGAGGAGGCGCCGCCCCTACCTGGTTATCGCTGTAGGGCTTGCGGTGGTGGGAGGCGCACACGGCCAGGATGACGATCATGATGAGCAGAGCGCCGCAGGACGCCAGGATGGCGATCAGGGTTTTGTTGTCTGTCGGTTTCTTTTAGCAGAGAATAGAATCAGAGAACGAATGCGTCTCCATTTGCTGACGATGCGGCCGTGTGCGAAGCTTACCTTGGTGATGTCTTCATAGTACATGGTCGCCAGGCCGGGTTTCACTGTGAGACACGTTCAGGGGTGATTGTTAGCAGATGGATCATTCTAATTTAACCTGACAAGTGTGACTTTTCCAAAAGGAGGACGGTGCCTCACCTTTGCCGTTTATCGCCACACAGTCGAAGTGTGTTTTCCCGTTGAGGCGGTGCCATGTCAGGGTGCAGTTCCCGTCTTGGAAATTGACCATCAGCTGCTTGCACACCTCCGCCAGATCTTTCTCCTCTTCTTTCTGAAGGGAAACAAGGACACACATGTCATCGTCCCTGCAAATGAATCCATCACATCTTTGTGATGGATTCATGTGAACGACTGCAAGCGTCGACCACGCGGTCACCGTGACGACGGGAAGGTCAAAAGAGACAGATGATGTCATATCTTCCTCTCCTGTGATGGGTGGAGTGTTTCTGGTGTGTGCTGTGGAGGCCGCCGGAGAGAGAGGGGGAGTATATGAAAGAGGTGTGGGAACAAAGGAAACTAGTGAAAGGCAGGAAGGGTTCCCACTAAAGACACTTTTTCCACCCAGTGAATGGAATCCTTTTTTTTTATAGCGAGCTTCACTGTTTCCTGTTGCTGGATCCAGACTGAGTGGTGGGAAGTGTTCTTGTTGGTTTATTCACACTTGTCCTTTTTGAAGAGACAGCTCTTTGACTTTATTATACTTTCATATCACTGACTAGTTCACTGTAAATATTTACCTGGGAGATAATCGAAAGGACATTTTACTTTTTTTTTTTTTTTTTACCTTGGGTCTTATTTTTGCAGCTTTTCATTCTGATCAGTTAACGTAACATTTTACCAGGGGTGGAAGTAACAAGTTACATTCACTCTCCTTGCTGGATCAAAGAAGTTTTTTTCTGTATACAAGTATTGCACTTCACTACTTTTCGAGCCGCATCCGTTACAGAAGAAGAACAAAAGTCACATTTAAAGATCCTGATGAAGTGTGTGTGAAAGGAGCAGAAGACGGGAGACGAGTCAGCAGAAGAAGTTGCTGTTGTTCTAAATGTGGAAGAGTACCGGCCGAGCATCAGGGGGCGTGGAAAATAAAGAAGCATCGTGTTCTTGTGGGGTTATGGCATTATTGTACTTACATAAAAATAAAGGTAATCTAGATTTAATGCAGTGACCCAAATCGAACACACCAGCCTCACCAACAGGTGCATGCTGGGTCTGGCTAACGTGCTAAATGCTAAAATGCTAACGGTGGATACTCAGGCAGGTTATCTGGCTTAATAACGCTTGTTGCACCGCTGATGTTTTGTCAACTGAAAATCATTTAGTTTAATTGTCTCAGGTTCTTTCTAGTGAGGTTTCCTTGAGGACGGTGGTTGCATATTTAGATTTAATAATCGGTGCTACACTGCAGAGGGCTGGAAATGGATTTCTGAAGCCGTATGGCATGAACATGCATCACGACTCTACTTGCAACGGATGTAAAAGCTGTCGCACTAAAAAGGACACGATGGCACAATATAAGAAAATAAAACATGACTTGTTGTTCTTTTTCGCAGGATGTTGCACAATGATTCTCTAACTTTGGGGAGTAAACGTCAGAGGAAAGGTATTATGTGGAAAGGGTGTGTCTCTTGTTCAGGACAATAGCAGCGGCTGTTTATTGTCACATGTTGTTTGGGTGAAGGGAAACAGTCCGATGCCTGAAACTGATTTAAAGACACAAAACTCAAAATAAAGCAAAGTCTTACCTCGTGCCCTTTGTTTAGAGAGTACTGCAAGAAAATCACAAAAAACAGTTCGTCAGTCAAAATCCTTTCTAATATATGTTGATGTAAAGTGAAGCGACCAATCTGTCCCTATTTTTATTTTTTTTATTTGCACAATTCAAACGGTAAAATAAAAAAAATAACAAACGTAACAGAGAGAAATGAATATCAGTGCAGGAAGAGGCAAACAGCCAACTGGGCTTATTTGAAGCCTCCATCTATATAATATTAACATTTTGCAAAATTACCAACATAAAATTAATTATGAATAAGACAACGAAAGAAAGAAAAGAAAAAATAATAATGTAATTTCAATGCTTCAACGGATCATAAAACTCACGTTTCGGATCGGATCAGCACAAAAGAAAAGCGAACATAACTTCAGAGATCTCGATCACGATCATTGATGATCCATATTGTTGTTTGATTATAGCAGCTGGTCTACAGACTATTATATTTCAAGTCTGTAAACCATCAAAAATTCTAAATGTTATAGCAATTAAAAAAAAAATTCATAAAAACATACAATTCAAATGATAAGGAAATACAAATATGTATTTTATTAAAATCCTGTCATTAGTAGTTTTAACGATGTATTACGAGCTGCTTAGAGGGATTATAAACCGCTCTACTTCATCTGTAATATTTATTGATGTTGTAAAAGAAGGATCACCGTGTGTCTTACCAAAAACGTCTTTAGCTGAGCTCCTGTGCTGCTGGTGCTGCTACTAGTGCTGCTACTGGTGCTACTGGTGCTGCTACTGGTGCTGCTACTGGTGCTGCTACTGGTGCTGCTACTGGTGCTGCTGGTGATTCTGCTGCTGGTGATTGTGGTTGTTGTGGCGATGGGGGTTTGCAGAGGCATGGCTCCAGCTATTGTGACCAAAGGTGGTGCCTTGGTCGGGGTGGAGGCGGTGCTGGTGGTCCCCATGTTTCCAGTGGTCCCAGTGTTCCCAGTGGTCCCCATGTTCCCAGTGGTCCCTGTGTTCCCAGTGGTCCCCATGTTCCCAGTGGTCCCAGTGTTCCCCGTGTTCCCAGCTGGCTGTGTGGTCCTGGACGCTGTCCCCCCGGGGCCTGCAGCCGCCACAGTTGTTTTCTCAGCGCCTGCAACCAGAAACAATGCGACAACAGTAAACCCATGGTCCCCTGTAGTGATGCACGGAGGTTCATCACCGGGTCAAGACCGACACGTCCCAAGCCCTAAACAAGTTGTGAGGTGACCTTCGTCAAATGTGAAGCCATTTCCCTCTCCGTCTGTAATTTTCCGCACCTTTTGCCTACTTGTTGACGAATAGTTTTTGCAGGTGAACTGAATTTTCTCTGTAATCATTTTCTTTCTCACTATTTCTCACGTTAGCGCTTCTTTCCTGCAACTCGGTCGGATGCTGCAGGTGAGTGCCGTCACAGTCGGTGGATTCAGGAATAATTGGTCTTGGGGGAGAGTTTCAAGCATGTTCAAGTCAAAAGGCTCGAGTCCAGGGGAAGCCACAAGTCATTGGTGTGTTTAGTCGGCAAATGTAGGACTCCGGTCCGGCTTCAGTCCAAGTCGTGTGACTCTGGTGACGCCCGTCAGAGGGGATCACAGCTTAACACTCTTTTGTCAGCTCAGTGTAATTTTGAAAAAGCAGGCATGCACAACTACAATAATGATCTCAAATGATCTTTATCCGATGAAACCACCAGGTTAAATAAAGTTACTTGAAGAAACACTAAACTAATTTATATTTATAAAGTAAATCTGTGCAATTTACAAGACGTGATTCAAGTCTACGTTTTGGGGGACTTGAAATGAACGCTCGGTCATTCCCGTCATGCGGTGCGTTCTCAGGTTGGCCTGAGGGGAACTCACCTGCGTTGCTGGGCTTGGTGGCGATGGTGGTGTGAGCCCCGGCCGGTTGGCCCGGCGTGAGGCTGCCCGGCGAGATCTTTGGGATCACGGTCATCACGTTGCCGGGCAGCACGTTGCCGGGCAGCACGGTATGCGCTCCGGGCCCAGATGTTCTATCGGGTGCGGAGGCTTTCGATGTCAGCGGTGTGGCGGCATTGGGGGTTCTCGCTGCACCGCTGCTGTCAGCTGCTGTGGTTGGGACCACGGTCGTTGGTGGGATGGTGGTCGCGGCAGCAGCAGTGGCAGCAGCAGTAGCAGTGGTGGCAGCAGCAGCAGTGGTCGCGGCAGCAGCAGTGGTGGCAGCAGCAGCAGTGGTGGCAGCAGCAGTAGCAGTGGTGGCAGCAGCAGCAGTGGTGGCAGCAGCAGTAGCAGTGGTGGCAGCAGCAGCAGTGGTGGCAGCAGCAGTAGCAGTGGTGGCAGCAGCAGTGGTGGCAGCAGCAGTAGCAGTGGTGGCAGCAGCAGCAGTGGTGGCAGCAGCAGTAGTGGCAGCAGCAGTGGCAATTCTCGTAGTAGGGGGCGGCCCAGATGATGCAGCTGAAGGCCCAGTCACAGAAGTAGTCTGGCTGTCCGTGGTTGAACAGATGCTGAGAAATAGGAAGCCTGGGGAGTGAGCAACACATTAATGTTAGCTACAGGCTTTAGCACGCTGCTGAATGGGTAGCGAACAGACTAATCAGTGGGTGTGGTTTACTAAAACCTGCATTGACAGATGTTGTGGCCACTTGGGAACAGCACAACAAGCTAGCAAACACTACATTGACATACTATCCATTAAGTTGAATTTGAATGCCTCCAGCAGACATGGGAGCCTTGACATTTGTGTTTCTGTCCACCTGAAGAATGTCAATATTTATTCTTCTGTTTTGTTCTCCACCAACTCTGAGAAACACGTGTCTCTTTAGCTCCTAAATATCAATTGAATGTGTAAAAAAACACAGATTTTTGCAGCTTTAATTTATCATAATGGCCCTTCTTTAAAATAGTCAAGGTCAAAGCTGGCAGAGCCTTTTAAAGTCTGAGCTACGTCGACCTCTGCTCCTGGATTTCCTGCGTTTTTCTTTTCTACTAACAGCTGTACGCTTTGACCCCCGCGCTCCGTCTTCTTCTGTCCCTCTATTTATAGCGACCAGGACAGGATGCTGCACACAATAAACTTGGAAGCGCCACACCCGCGACCACGGCCCTGCTTGGAGGGCCCCGCGAACAATCCTCACCGGGCTCCACGGCCAGAAAACAATGGCCTCCCCCCTCCACGCCGCCTTCTGACCTCCACCCACCTCCAGTAAATCCACACACAGCCACCGGACCGTCAGCAGACATGTGTGGTGACACACAAGTTCACACGTAGACATTCTACATGACATCATGCAATCATTCTGTTTGTGACATGATGGAGCTTATTCATTGCAAATCACAGTCGATTTATAAACGTTAGATTCTTGACTGCCTGACATTATACACCATGTGGGAAAATATGCAACCGATGAGTAATACTACCTTCATTTAGTGTTTCCAACAGTCTCTGTCCCTTGTGACGTTCCTGCAGGCTACACGATCACAGCGTATGATAACGCAGCTCATGGACCGTGACGTGACGGCCTCCTCTCTCATAACAAAATGTGTCAACGTCTCCAGTTCTGTTTGTCACAGAGAGACGGGTCTGTTGATGGGACACGGCTGAAAGCTCCGGAACAGCTACTCAATGGACCTTTTCGTCAACTTGTATAGTTATATATAACTATATAATTAGTTGGTTTCTATAGTTAGGTCGAACGTTGACTCTCAAAATACTTTATATATAGATGTAGATCCTGCGGTGCGCTTCCCAAGTCAACGTGGCGTGTTGAGGTTACATTGGATGGAGACAGCGACAGGTATTACATTTTAAAGAGCAAGGCTATTATATGTTTTTTATTATTGTACACTAATCTCATGAAAAGACCGGAATCAACAATTCGCTAGTCTGTCTGAATCCTCCCAACGCGGACTGTGGCTCTTAGCTCCAAGCTCATTGGCTATTACTTAAATCTTTAAATAAACCTCACAAATATATGTATAGTTAAAAAAAAATTCAAAACCTTCTGAAACAAATCCTGAAATAGCTGCTCGCTGTATTTTTTAACAATCGTGACACAAACATAAAGAAATAGTGCATTTGTTGGGGACTCTGTTCAGCCCTTTCTAAACATTGTTCCTGATGATATTTCTTAAGATGGTAAGTCTGTTCATGGACATTAAGAAAAATAAAGTACATCTCTAAATTAATCTTCAAGTTTGCATGTTGAAAACCCGGCATCTTCTCCAACTCGTCACCATTTGAAGGCAGAGTTCTCCAGTCGACAAGAACGATCCCTTTAATCCCTCATAAATCTCACCGGACACAAAGCTTTTAATCTAGAGTTGAGTCAGACGGCTTTGTCGTGTAACGTAAACAAACGTTTTCCTCTCGCCCACAGGTCCCACGGTGTGTGAAGGCAGCGTGGGGTCGGTGTCGGGAGTTAGCGGATAAGGTCAAAAGGTCAAAGGGTCGTGGAGCCACCACTGAGTCTGAGGTCAGCGTGTTTTCCTCAAGGACGCAGCGCTGCAGATTGACTCACTGAGTTATCACAGTGACCAAATCTTCCTGCTAACACTTTATCTAACAGATCTGCTTTGTTTTGGAGAGACGTCTTCGCTGTCAGTTAGTCATCGTCTCATCCCCTCCTCTGTCTCTCATCTCGTCTCCCTCCCCCAGGTGCGGCCTCTTGTCTTGACCCCGCCGACCCCGAGCCGCCGCTGACGCGTCTGCTTCTTAGCGGGCGACAGCGACTGCTATCAGAGCCAAAGGGCTGTTTTTGCCTCGCCCCACTCATTCCTCACCACGCAGCCTCTGGAAACACACACACACACACACACACACACACACACACACACACACACATTGCCTCCCTCCCTCTTGTTGTCGTCTCAAGAGGTTTACTTTAGAGAATAACCGCTCTAATTAGGATTAGCTCAGTAGCAAAACGTCAACCTAAAGCTGCACTAGTCAGTATTTTTAAATGATCGTGTGGAATGTGAAAGCAGTCGCAGCAGAAAAGAAGAAAACAAGCTGGGATAGACCAATTTTGTACCAGATTAAGTTTGTTTTTGAGTTACGGCGAGTACAAACACACGACTTTCACCAGTCCGCTAAAACTGGTCACTGTTGACTAATTTTACTTTCCATCCATAACTTTGATAATGTAATAAATGTCCTTCTGTGATGTTTTGGCTAAACATAACTTTGTAGTGTTTTTGTGTTCTTTCAGTTCACAACGTTAACCACTGCGACCGATATCCGAGAGACGATACGTTTCTCTCAAAACAGAACTAAGAATACAGTTTAGTTGAATACAAACTTATTTTTCATAATTTTTAAAGTAATTTTTACGGGACCGTTTCATTTTTAATTTAGATAGCAACAGTAGCAATGACAGGAAACCAGGGGACATACACACTGTTGTGTTCACAGCTTGTTTCACTGCCCCAAAAATAATCTACTATCAATATCGGAATAATAAGCAAATATGAAAATTCTTTAAAAAAAAGGAATTATGTGGCTTTCCCCCCCAAAAGCATCATGTTATCTACTCAATATCTGAGCAGTGGTGGGTGCTAAGCTCCTTCTCTGCTGGCCTAAGGATCACAAAGTTATAGCTATTTTATAAGTTAAATGTTTTTCACAAATACATTACATGTATTATAATTATTTGTCTGCGCCCAGCTGTTAAACAGCTGATCACTGAAGGGGCAGGTAGAAAATCCACGGCCCGCCACTGTATCTGAGACATGAGAAAACCCCTTGGAGTGAACCTGAAAGGTGATGTCCTCCTCTTTGAGCTCATGTTCTGCTTTTAAAAATATAACAACGGAAATGAAAGTATCTGCATTCTAATGAAATCACAGAACTAAACTAAAAGCAGATACTTCAGAAGTTACTCTAAAAGTAAGCATAGCACTGCATATTACTCCCAGATAGAGTCCAAGAACAAGTCCTCTACTTTCTGTCCATGCTCTGTGAACGTCCTCTCCTGACCCCTGTGACCCCTGTGACCCCTGTGACCCCTGTGACCCCTGTGATCTCTGTGACCTCAGTCTGTGTGCGGCGCTCATCCCTGCAGAGCGGCTCTGTTGTGACGCTGTCTGTCTCTGGTGAGAGCCGTGTGAGGGTCAGACAGCGCAGGGTGTGAGAACCGACCTGCCTTCCTTTCCCTGGCTCTTCCTTCGGCTTCTTGGCTCACTTCAGTGACAGGAAACACTTGTTGATTATCTGTAGTGAGCGTCGGCTAAAGGGAATGCTGCTGGTCTCCTGCCAGGGCTTCTATTGTTCCCACTTTCATTTAGGAACATCATTAGTGCCTCAGGGTTGGTCTGCAGTATTTGACACAACAAATATCATAATAATAAGAAATAAGTCGCACTCTTTGTACAGTCGTCCACTTTATGGCCCAACTCAGCCTCCGTAGAGGCAGAGAGTCTAAAGGTTTCATCTGCGCCACCAGTGCTCCCATCATTCTGTCCCCAGGGACCAGAGGTCACAATTAATTAAGATAGAACTTTAATAATCCCGAAGGAAATTATTGTGCCAGAGATTGATCAAAATTACAATAGAATAATTATTAAAAAAACATTTGACAAGTAATTATTAAATGTATAAATAGCTTACTGACACCAGTGAAAAATAGAAAGAGTGAGATGATAATACTAGTGATAATGAAAAGTAATTAAAAAAATGATTGCAAAAATGTCAAAAAAAGTTACATTATATGGACGAAATATGATCACGACATCTGTAAAAAAACTAAACATTGTTCTTCTTTTAGGCGCTGGTTTACTTATGATATCATCACATGTGTGTTGTGAACATGATTTCAATAATTCATGTTTCAACACCATAATAATACACACATTACATTACATCCATCTGCACCAAAACATCTCCATAACACATCATAAAAAATACATGAGGTGGACAAAATAACAGGAACACCTGAACATCAGGAACACGACGGCAACATCTAGTGAGGGAGGATAATTATGGGATGTATCATGTTGTGAGGCGCCTAGTTTTAGTGGTACAGTGTTTGTGTTTGTGTGTGTCTGTCTGTGTGTGTGTCTCTATGCGTGTGTGTGTCTATGTGTGTCTTCCTTGAATAAGGAAAGTAGCACCTAGTAGCACTTTAATGTTTCTTACTGAAAGCACTTTGTAGTTTAACTGTATTGAAAATTGTACTTTCTTGATTCTTGTTGTTCTCAGTTTGTCCTCATGGTTGAATCACTTATTGTAAGTCACTTTGGATAAAAGCGTCAGCTAAAAGAAATGTAATGTAATGATGTAATGTGTGTCTGTGTGTGTCTGTGTGTGTATGCGTGTGTGTCTGTCTGTGTGTGTGTGTGTGTGTGTGTGTGCCATATCCCTCAAGCCCCCCTGACTGTAACCCTCGGGTTGGTGTGTGTCTGAGCGGCGGTCCCGCCAAACGGAGAAGAGTAAATAAATAAATGTAGCTGTCGCTCCAAAGCTCCGGCGGGACAAAGCGGCCCCGTTAGCTCGGTGACAGCCGACACAAAGGCCCTCCGGCCCCCACGTGCGGCCATGCAAAGAACGGGCCCCTCCCACCCGCACCCCACCCCGCCGGCTCCCTTTCAGGCTTTCGGCTGCCCCCCCATCCCCGTCCCTTTGAGAGGATTCTCTCTGTGGGACTGGGGGTGGGGGAGGAGGAGAGCGGAGGGCCGGGAGGGGTCCTCGCTCTACATTGTGAAGAGAGGGGCCCTAGCTCTACATTGTGAAGGGAGGGGTCCTCGCTCTACATTGTGAAGGGAGGGGTCCTTGCTCTACATTGTGAAGAGAGGGGCACTCGCTCTACATTGTGAAGAGAGGGGCCCTCGCTCTACATTGTGAAGGGAGGGGTCCTCGCTCTACATTGTGAAGAGAGGGGCACTCGCTCTACATTGTGAAGAGAGGGGCCCTCGCTCTACATTGTGAAGAGAGGGGTCCTCGCTCTACATTGTGAAGAGAGGGGTCCTCGCTCTACATTGTGAAGGGAGGGGCCCTCGCTCTACATTGTGAAGAGAGGGCCCTCGCTCTACATTGTGAAGGGAGGGGCACTCGCTCTACATTGTGAAGGGAGGGGTCCTCGCTCTACATTGTGAAGAGAGGAGCACTCGCTCTACATTGTGAAGAGAGGGGCACTCGCTCTACATTGTGAAGAGAGGGGCCCTTGCTCTACATTGTGAAGGGAGGGGTCCTTGCTCTACATTGTGAAGAGAGGGGCACTCGCTCTACATTGTGAAGAGAGGGGCCCTCGCTCTACATTGTGAAGGGAGGGGTCCTCGCTCTACATTGTGAAGAGAGGGGCACTCGCTCTACATTGTGAAGAGAGGGGCCCTCGCTCTACATTGTGAAGAGAGGGGCCCTCGCTCTACATTGTGAAGGGAGGGGCACTCGCTCTACATTGTGAAGGGAGGGGTCCTCGCTCTACATTGTGAAGGGAGGGGTCCTCGCTCTACATTGTGAAGAGAGGGGCACTCGCTCTACATTGTGAAGGGAGGGGTCCTCGCTCTACATTGTGAAGGGAGGGGCCCTCGCTCTACATTGTGAAGAGAGGGTTCCTCGCTCTACATTGTGAAGAGAGGGGTCCTCGCTCTACATTGTGAAGGGAGGGGCCCTCGCTCTACATTGTGAAGAGAGGGGTCCTCGCTCTACATTGTGAAGGGAGGGGCCCTCGCTCTACATTGTGAAGAGAGGGCCCTCGCTCTACATTGTGAAGGGAGGGGCACTCGCTCTACATTGTGAAGGGAGGGGTCCTCGCTCTACATTGTGAAGAGAGGGGCACTCGCTCTACATTGTGAAGAGAGGGGCACTCGCTCTACATTGTGAAGGAAGGGGTCCTCGCTCTACATTGTGAAGAGAGGGGCACTCGCTCTACATTGTGAAGAGAGGGGCCCTTGCTCTACATTGTGAAGGGAGGGGTCCTCGCTCTACATTGTGAAGAGAGGGGCACTCGCTCTACATTGTGAAGAGAGGGGCCCTCGCTCTACATTGTGAAGGGAGGGGTCCTCGCTCTACATTGTGAAGAGAGGGGCACTCGCTCTACATTGTGAAGAGAGGGGCCCTCGCTCTACATTGTGAAGAAAGGGGCCCTCGCTCTACATTGTGAAGAGAGGGGCCCTCGCTCTACATTGTGAAGGGAGGGGCCCTCGCTCTAGATTGTGAAGAAAGGGGCCCTCGCTCTACATTGTGAAGAGAGGGGTCCTCGCTCTACATTGTGAAGGGAGGGGCCCTCGCTCTAGATTGTGAAGAGAGGGGCCCTCGCTCTACATTGTGAAGAGAGGGGTCCTCGCTCTACATTGTGAAGGGAGGGGCCCTCGCTCTACATTGTGAAGAGAGGGGTCCTCGCTCTACATTGTGAAGAGAGGGGCCCTCGCTCTACATTGTGAAGGGAGGGGCCCTCGCTCTAGATTGTGAAGAAAGGGGCCCTCGCTCTACATTGTGAAGAGAGGGGTCCTCGCTCTACATTGTGAAGGGAGGGGCCCTCGCTCTAGATTGTGAAGAGAGGGGTCCTCGCTCTACATTGTGAAGGGAGGGGCCCTCGCTCTACATTGTGAAGGGAGGTGAGGAGCTGTGAATGTAGAAACACTCGGTAGGAATAAAAGAGATACGAGTGAAAGGCAGGAGAAACAGTTGGGGAGGGGGAGAAAGTGAAGAGGGGATTTTGAGACGCTGTAAATCTAATGGCCATATGGAAATGACTGACCACACACACACACACACACACACACACACACACACACACACACACACACACACACACACACGCACACACACACCCTTGCCCAGTATCCACAAACAACACACTCCCTGTCCTTGGAGACCAGACTGGTATGTGTGTTTATGTGAGCTGTGGGGTGAGCCGATGGTAAATGTTCAATGTTAGAGCTCTGTAACAACCCACACACACACACACACACACACACACACACACACACACACACACACACACACACACACACACACACACACACACTCTGAAACCACTGCAGCTGTGTATTAATGTTGATAGATGAACGATAGTCAATGATGATCTGTGTGACGTCTGTCAATAAATCAATAAATGGATTTATTGATCTGTCAGCTCATCAGTGAATACTCTGAGCATGTTCTAACTTTTACTCACACATCAAATGGAGACGTGATGATGTGGGGCTTTCACACCTCATCTCATTTACTTCTGTTGTCTGGTTGAAATGTTTAAAACCTGGAAATATTAAAATGTATTTGTGATTTGAGTAAAAAATGAGCTGGAAAACAATATAGGGAGGCTAAATAGACTACACTATGATTTATGCTGTATTTTGTTTGAGTGATCATTTTATTTGTGATGATTTCTCCATATTTATAGGCTTGTGTGTAATTTGTGTGATGTGTAATATTTTGTTTGTGTTGGAAAATGACACCGTTCATTTGAGATAAGGAAAGTTGAAAAGGTTGTGCTACGTTAGTTGGAGTCTCTCTCAAATATGCAGCGCAGCATAAGCAGCTTAGCTAAGCAGAGATCTAAAACATGCTACCCTTCTGATCTTAAGAAAGATTTTTTAGAGATTGCTACTTTGCTATTTTTCTACTCTAATCTATGCTACTTATCTTAAATATGTGTAGTCTACTACTAAGCTAAGTGAACATTAAGCTAAGCTATGAAGCTACGTTGTTATAAATAACAACCAGTATTGTTAGCGAGCTATAGCTAAATATGACTGTTGCAGATTCTCTTTTCCATTGTTGTAATATGTAAAGGCAATACAATACAACTAACATTGTAATGAAATGAAAACATATAGAACATATTGTTTGTAACGAATATAAAATAGCCTTGTTGTGTGAGATAAAGTAGTCCAGTGACAGTTGAGGTGTGTTTTACACTGAAGATAAGGCTCCTATAAATGACACAGGAAATTATTTAAAAAAAAACAAGTATAAGAGATTTGTCTTGTGGGGATTTAACAAAAACATGTTTGAGAAAGCCACACCAACGTTATCTTTCACCCACATATGCATCCAGCGGTCCAAGGGTCAACTCCCCAAAGCAACACGACTATCTGCACGGCCAGAGACCACGAAGATGAAAGGTATGCACAGAAAACACGTCTGCTTTCTGTTCTCTGGTGAACCTTTAGCAGAGGCTCAGTGTGTAGGCATGTTTCATTTCACTCACTCACACACACTTTGCTCAGCGCTAATGGAGCAGCAGACGTTTTCTGTTTTCCTAAACCCTGAGACGTGAGGGGAGTTCACACAAAGTGATGAGGCAGATGAAAAAGAGTGCTGAGAAAGGACGGAGCAACAGATGAAGGGAGGAGAGGAATAAGGAGGCTCAGGACGACGGAGAGGAGGAGGAGGAGGGCGAGCGAAGGTCCACGACGGTACCAGCCGCGGGCCTGATTAATGGACACCTGGGTGTGCAGCACGGCATGCTGGGTAGGAGGGAGGGAGTGCGAGGTTACGGTCGAGGTGAAGGCGAGCGGCTCTTTATCTCTGGCGTCAGACAGTGATGAAACGCTCAGCTTCTCTGAGAGCAGAGGTTCCTCCCTGAAGGAAACTTCCACATGCCAGCCATGCCTGGCCCTTCAAAACAAGAGCCTGCCTCTCTATTCTGGACGGCTCCAAAAAAACTAAACCAGGCAGCCGGCCCATCAGGAGTCCTGGAGGGAGGTCAGGAATGTGAGCTGCATTTCCTCGGTTTGAACTGTAGACCCAAACAATAACCGACTGGAGGAGAATAACTCTGCAGGTGTTAGTCTTTGCAACGTTTTCTTTCTTTATGGCATCAATTCTCCTATAAATCAAAAAGAGTCGTGCCAACTTCACATCCGTCTTATTGCCAACCATTTCCCAAAACAAACCAGGATTTATATTTATGAGTGAACATTTCCCTTGAGATAGCTTATCCATTTCACTAAACACTGCATTTGTCAAAGTTGTGTTTTTTCTTGCGAGCAGGGACTGTTTTAATGGGGCGTTCAAGGACGTGCGGCCATCAAGCATTTGATAGTTATCTGTAGACAAACATTAGGCATGGTCAATGATAGGAAAAAAGAAGATAAACATTGCCAAATTACATCTGAACTACATTTAACATTTAAACTGCATCCGCTGAGAGAAAGCACTGTGAGATGAAAGCTCCAGGAAGAGCTAGTAAGTGGTCCTTTTTTTTGTCATACAAAAAGCTGACAGATATCATTAAAAGATGTGTGAGGTTGGTCTTTTCTTATGTGAACTTTCAGATATCGGAGGGACCTTGAACGCACCAGCCTGACTAAATGTTCCCTTTAGTGGCATTTGTCATGTGAGACACGAATACAGTAAGACACGCCTCCGTCATGTAATCTTTTTTCAAATCTTTTGAACTTTTAACCCAAACTTAAATGCTGGATATTAGTAAACTCGTCATTTAATTACAACTGAGCTCATGGTTATAAATGACTCGTCACATTTAAGTGGCTCTGACTTAAAAAAAATGATGTGAAAGAACACTTAAAAAAAAGAGTCACACCTAAAGATCCAAAACAGTTTCTACCCGCTCAGGCTGGTGAACACACACACTCTCACACACACACACACACACACACGCACACACACACACACACACACACACACACACACACACACACACACACACACACACACTCTGAAACACATTTTTGTGCAATACTATTACTATATTTTGTGCCTTATTTTTTATTTATCTTTTACCTTTTTATTGTAATTTCTGTGTGTTAGGAGGACCCCGCAAAATAAGCTTTTCATTGTACAGAGTGACTGTTATCTGTGCATATGACATAAACAATATCTCTTGAAATACCGGGACTCGTTTAGTTTTGTTGAAGCAACAGATGATTTATATGCGTAACTCATAATCCTTAATTAAACCAAATAATGTCTCTGCACATTGTTTTTCATGTCATGAAATGAAACCAACGGCTGCCTGGCACAGGGAGAGAAATGCTCTGGAAATATTTAATTCCCCCACTTCTCTCCTGCATGTTTTCCCAGCATGCAGCTGGATGGAAACCCTTCCCTGTGGCTGAGGGAGACGCGGGTTCAAGACCGTCTCCGGACCCCACGCCCTCCTTGGGAACTGGGATGTTTATCACCCCCCTCTATTGTTCTCCGCTCTCTCCCGTGTTCGCCAACCAGCCAGACACCAGAGCGTCCACACGGGCCGCTCTCCGCGGGCAGCCGGCGTGCTGACGGGCCAGAACCCCGGCTGCCTGTTATCTTGTAGGAAACGGACAAGTCGTGAAGCAGAGACGGTCCGCGTGGGGGAGGAGGAAGTCCTGCAGAGGAAAGATAACTGAGGATCGGTTTTCATCACCGTGACAACCAACCCGAAACTTCAGGAAGTAACTGCGCCCAGCCAAGATGGAGTCCTGCTCATATAGGGGCCTGTCTGAGAGCTGGACACGGGACATTCAAAGAGGCTTCAGCTGCTGGGTGGCGCTCTGAAAACAGTGACCCACATTTCTGAAGCTGCTCTTTTACGAGAGGAAACCCATCACGGGATGATTCTGGTTTGGGGTTTTGGTTTCGTCCGTTTCCTTTCGTGACAGTAACAGTGATCAGCAGTGATGTGGTGCTTAACTCTGTAGCTTCAGCTTACATGTTTCACCTGTTTTCATCCTGATACAGCCATCAAACTCATATCGTACACCCTTCTCTCTGAAACCGCCTTTTCATTTTTACAGAAATAAAAAAACTCTGTCTTCAGGGAGTGCAGTTCGTGACAGTGTGGGCTCCATTCACTGAGGGATGTGCAAACACCACCGTGCACGTGGAGGTTTCTGAACCCTTCTCGTTGAACACGCAGACGCTCGTTCACGCGCACAAAAAGAAGTGTCAGGCTTCTTTATTGCTAGAAGAAAAGTGCTGACAGGCCTTCAGACTGAGTTTTTGGGGGCTGTGTCACATGTTTTCTTCACACGCTCAAATAAAAATAAAATAAAGGCCTCCCATCTGAATCCATACTGTCGAGGCGAGAGAGCGGCAGGTGCATAATTAAAGAAAAACACTTCCCTCGCCTCTCAGCCAGGGAGGGAGGTCAGGGGTGCGCTTCATTATTCAGGCTCCTTGTGTCCACAGCTATTGGAGGACTTTCTCTGAGTGTGTGTGTGGGTGTGTGTGTCTGTGTGTGTGTGTGGGTGTGTGTGTGTGTTGGTGTGTGTGTGTGTGGGTGTGTGTGGAAGAAGGGGGGTGGGCTTTGAGGAGCCCTGAGCGGTGGGATGGTGGGCGGCGGAGGGCAGATGTTTCAGCTCTGACTCCTACTGTGCGATTACTACTTTCCTACAGATTCCATACAGTCCACACAGTCCGCTTCCCAGCCTGGTCAACAGCAGCGCAGAGGAGCGAAGAAACAACACACAACAAGTCGGGGCTTCGCTGTTCAATGCAAATGATTTCACTCGCCTCAATTTGTGCACAAATGAAGGCACAAAGAAGCGAGGCGAAGACAAAAAGGCTGGTTCCTGGCAGAGACCAGCTTGGCACTCGGCCACCGACAGGTTTCTGTCCTCTGTGTGTGTGTGTGTGTGTGTGTGTGTGTGTGTGTGTGTGTGTGTGTCTGCTGAGCCCGTACATGTCCTCAGAGTGAGGAGTCGAGGCGGCGCTGCCAATGAAGTATTATACTAACTTATGTCTTAACGTGGTATATGCGTCATGTCATAATCTAAATGTAAATGCAACGGCTGTAGGTCTGAAATAGGCTAGATATTAATAAAAGAAATTAAATAATAGGTTAGTAAAGTATAGGCCACGTTGTACAGTAAAGGATTTTAGGTAATGAAATGAGTTAATAAAAACAGATGAATTATTTGGGTAGTTATTGTAAAACACTTTAAAGTGATGTAATCCTACTTTAAGTACCACAAGTAAGTCACAAAGTCCTACATTAGTTTGAACATGACTTTACTCAGTGGTTCCCAGCGAGGAAAGGAAAGAAAATGAAAATGCTCTCACACAAAATTCTGTTTTCTTAATATTCGTTCACCACTCCTGCAGCTCAGAGTCTGAATAGAAAGAAAAAGCCTCCCATTCAGGTCAGAGCAGCAGACAGCCCGACAACAACCCCTGGATTAAAACCAGCGGCATAGAAAGTAATTCAGTTCCACCTCCAGCAGCTCCGACATGACGCTCACACGCTCACCAGCCAGTCCATGAAAGACCCCAGCGAGGCCTTTCAGCCCACAGCGACAGAAACACATGGACTCAACCCAGTTATGAGGTACTTGTACTCTACTTGAGTACTTCAATGTTACGCTCCTTCATACTTCTAACCCATCAGAGGGAAACACTGTACTTTCTACCCTCATTGTATATGAAAGGTCTATTAGATGCATTGTTATTCAGCAGATGTCTTATGATAAAATCAGTCATAGGGGCCATTTGTCTGTAGAATTATTACTTTTTTAAGTTTTTAATTATATATAAACTTATTTAAAAGTTGTTGTCTTAGTGAGTAAAGTTTACACTGCTGATAGCTGAAGTAGCTATCGTTAGAATACTTTTTTATTGTTTATTTTATTGTTAAAAATAATTCTATATAATCGTTTTTTTCGGTCAATTTAACGTGCATAATTTTTACACATAATCCAGTAATTCTACATGAACACATCACTACTTTTTTCTCCGAATCATCCAAACGAACACCTGTTGCACAGACACTTCAACTGCTTTCACTCTACAAAAAAAGCACCACGGACATCCTATAATAAACTTTTACAACCACCACAGAGGACAGGCTGCAGCAGCGTGACCCCAGGTGAAGACTGAACAACACTTCTACTCACTGAGGGAAAGCAGCCGCCACGTGATCCTCATCCTTGCTCCCATCCTGCTGCTGAAGACTTATCCTCCACGCCGCGCGACTATCCGTTACTTCTATCTGGAGGCGGATGATGATGACGATGATGATGCTCAAATCCGGCCGCTGACTGACGGCGTCCTGTCACGCCCTTCTCCTTCACTTTCTCTCCTAGTAAATGATCTCGCTCAATGTATTGTTCACTTTTTTCTTCTTCTTCTCCTTCTTCTTCTTCTTCTTCTTCTTCTTCTTCTTCTTCTTCTTCTTCTTCTTCTTCTTCTTCTTCTTCTTCTTCTTCTTCTTCTTCTCTTAAACTGAAAGCCAAGAATGCTTTTGTTTGTCTGCGCTGCTGTGCAGACTTGGGGATTTGTGGGGGGGAGGGAGGGAGAGGGGGAGGAGAGAGTGTTTCTGCGTCTCCTTGGCTGTAGCGCTGTCGTTCACTGTCTCTCTACCGCTCTCTCTCTCTCTCTCTTGTCTCCCACAGGGGCCCGATGCTCAGCCAAAGTCTTCTGCCGTCAGCAGCCCAGGAGCCCGGCCCCTGCCTCCCCTTATCATGAGGAACCAGGGGCAGACCCAGTCCGGTCCAATCCCAGAGCTCTGGACTCGCTGCTGCCGGGACATTTTTGAATAACAAAGGAAGCCGCGAGACAATGCGTCCCCCCCACCCCCCTCGGGTTTGATCCGTTTTCTAAAACGGTCCGTGACTCAAGGACGCGGGGGTGAAGTCACAATCGGCTCTGATGTCGTTTGATCACGGGAAAGAGGCCTGCTTGGTTTCCCCCGAGTCAGCGTGTCTTCGGCTGAACTTGCAGACCTCAAACCTGGAGCGTGGACCTCCGTCACAATGAAGAGGAGTTTGTTTAACTTTAAAAAAAAAACAGTTCTACTTTGTAGACGGTAGTTCTGTTTGAGCTGTCACACACACGTGCATGAAGAACCCCAAAAAGTGTCTTCAGAGTGTAAGCGGTGTTCCTGGGGGTTTGGTGTGAGTCACACGCTGTGACTTTAGCTCCACCGCTTACTTTTAATCAAATCACCATTTGTACCGAAACCCAACAAAGTTGTTTCCATTGGAGAAAGTTTGTGTAGAAAAGAGTGTTTAGCATGCAAGAGCCTACATTCTTCTGCATTATGTGTTGATGCTTTTAATGGTTTTATGTGAAGCTCTTTGAATCGCCTTGCTGTTGAGATGCGCTCTACAAATGAATGCATAACGCCTAAATTGTCGCATTTGTAGGCAAAACACTCAATAAATGGTCGGCAACTTTTCCTAAAATATCATATGAACCTACTTTTACCGTATGATTAAAACGAGGGAAGTGTTTTTACTGATTCTCTGAAATACAGACGTCTGTATTGGTATCTTTGGGGCCCAAACATGACGTGGAAACAGTGGACACAGAAGTTTTAGTTCCACCGTTTGGCCACTTTGTCAAATTAAACTTCAAAGCCCGGCGGTCTTCCTGGGATCGGATCGGAGGAGGACAACCTCTGGAGAGAGTATACCTTTCATCACAAACAAAAAGGCTGGTTTCTATATTTAAATACCGTTCACAAGACAAGGCACATGTCTTAAAGGAAAACTTAAACCCCAAAACCATCATCTGTGGAGAACTCATGCGCTGTTGAACGCTGCCTCAACAAACTATAGTTTTTGTATATATAATTAATATGACTGTATATACAACTTTATGAGCTGTGATATCAAATAGCTTTTGCAGCTCCAGACACTGTTTTTAGGTGGAAAAAAGGGCAAAATGGCTCTTTGGATAGGAAAGGTTGCTGACCCCTGGTCTAGACTTTTGGATTCTTCGTTCACTTCAGGAATTTAAATGCAAAAGTTCATTTTAGTATTCCTTTAAAATCCCTCATTTTAAAAGTGTCACAGCTGCATGAGTAACGGATACGTTCATCAAACCAATTTGTGTCTGTTCTCTTGCTGGGAGCTGAAAACGATTCATTCCTTCTCATTAGCCCACAATGAGGCTTTAATTCACTCCAGGAGCGATCACCTCGGTCCAGCTGGCGTCCTGTTTGGCTTGTGGATTAAAGTCGGGACGCTCGGCCAGATTGTCGCCCTGCGGGAACCTCGGAGTTGACTCAGTCGCTTGTAGCCATGGCGACGGATATTCACAAACGTCCCAGGAATGGCTTTGCAGGGCTCTTCCACTCGGCCTCCATTCACTCAGCTCCAGAGCCCTGACTGACGGGTGGATTCAATCCCAATCTTCCTCTCAATGCAAAATGCACCAAAAACAACAAACACAAAATGAGAAAAATAAACTTTGTAGTCGTGTAACGGCCATTGTGCTCGGGGACGTGGTGCAAGCTCCACTGGCTGCTGATGGGAAGTCTGGGAAACAACTAAAGAGAGATAGCATCAGGGGTGTGGAGGTTTCCTGGGTGTTTCCTGCCACTGGAACAGTTATGACTCATTAATAACGAGCGATAGAGACATCAGGAGATCTCCACAAACGCACACTAAGTGTTCCTGCTGCGTAGTGTGTGTGTACACGTGGATTAGGATCGCTCATGCCAGTGAGCACGAGTGTGTGTGCCGAGACACACACACACACACACGCAGTTTTCTGATTATGATGCATGTTGGTGTTGCATGGGTGAGTCTGACAGAGGTCTCATCAACATGCCACTACCTCATTCCCACTATAAATACTGACATTGCACAAACTGTAATGTGTAAAGGTGTAGTATGTATATCAGTAACTGTATGTATTGTTCCACTTACATGTCATAGTGAAACCATGCAGTGTGATCTCATAGCGCGTTACTTTTAAGGACATTTTACACGTTGAGTTCTGAGTTCAAACCCCTTAGCTCCTCTCTAACCTGCACAGCTGGCCACGCCCACCAAACATGCTTCACTTCCAACTGGGAAGTTGGACGCGGCTAAGACTTCGTAGAGGTTCATTGTGGTCATTGTGTGATGTTTTTATCAGCTTGAATTTAGCCGGACGCACCCTGGTCTCACCAAATGTGTTTATGAATGACAGGCCGACTTCAGGGTCTTTACGGAGGTCAGGTCACAGACGTGTAGCGAGTGGGAGAGGACGAGGGCGTCAAACACATCTACGTATCTCACTACGGTTCACCTGCAGGGCGTGTTGCGCAACGCCCCTTTCTTATTGTTCGTGCTTTTACCTCCAAATGTTCAGCGACAAGAGGGATCAGTGCGCTTATGCTGATGCAAGCCGCTGCTGGATTGTATTACTTACTTAATACATAAGTCAATGTTTTGATTGAATTTAATTATACAAGTGGCATTAGCTTAAAAGTTCTATATACGACATTCAGCGCATTAACAACTATTTGCTCTGTGAAGATAATAGTGGCGTCCTGACCGACGGCGTAGTGATGAAGCAAAGCGCCTCCGTTAAGTCACGTAAAAGTGAAGTCAACATTGACTTCTGGTTTCTACTTCTGGGACATGAACAGCTGTCTCCTGGGTGAAAGTCCAGTGGTTTTAGACCCATACATTTTAATGCAAACCTTCGCTCGTCATACAATGCATCTGTCCCGGCTCACGGTGACGTGAATTACTCACAAAGTGATTACAAAGTGAGTTAGATAGAAGATATAGTGAGTGCAGCGCCTCATGAGCGTAAGAACACGGAAGCAACGTGGAGAGCTGAGGAGACGATGCACGGCACGGGGGACGAGGACTTATTGTTACAATGATCACGTCCTTTTGGAAAAATAATTAGTGGACTTCTAGTCAAAATTATTTTTCAGTGAAACATACAATTTATAAAAGTTTTCAGAATCTGCGCTCTTGAACATTTCAAGAAGTGTGACATGTTCAGACAATGTGTGACAGACACACACTCATGGGAACAAGGGGTGCGCTTGCACTCTTTTTGTATCCACTTCAGTACTGATTATAGTGCTTTACTTTCTGTGGGTATACACCAGGGGCGTCTCTAGGATTTTGACACATCTGGGGCTTAGCCCAGATGAGTGAAGCAGCGAAATTTTTAGATATAGAAACACTCTCCACATACCCTACAGGTACCTGCTCTTCTGGACTGAATTGAGGCATTTCATGGTTACCAGTTAATACCAAATAGGCTAGCAATTTTCACAAACTTCCCTCAATTGCCCAGGCACAAAAATGCCCCATTCATCATGTTGAACATACCAACAGCAACCATTCAGCAACAGCACACATTGAGATGTTTAATGAACCATGCATCTTGTCATGTACAGTATTTACATTGTTTTACTTTGTACATTTAATGCTCTTTACATACTCGTATGTATTTATTCTTTACATATTCTTTAACATTATGTAACATAACATACTCTTTAACATAACATTTGTAACTCTTACAGGTCTGTTTCTTGTACTTAACTTCTACTAATGTACTCTTTACTTCTTTTTTCCTTGTTCATTTATCTTTAGTTTTACTTTAAACATTTGTCTTGTACAGTATATCTGTCTTAACTTGCACTCTACACTTGACTTTACTTCTTTCTTCAGTCATCATGTACAATTAAGTCGGAGAAAGAAAGAGGAGACGAGAGTGAGCATCAGACTGGGAAAAAAAGAGGAAATATGATGACAATTATCTGGGTCTGGGCTTCACTTGGATTGGCAATGCAGATTGCCCGAAGCCACAGTGCGTGTTGTGCAGTGAGGTTCTGGCTAACAGCTGTCTGAAGACTCTTATTTGCGCCGCCACCTGAACACAAAGCATGCAAGTGCAAGTCAGAAGCCCCTCACATTTTTTAGATCCAAATTGGAAGAGTTACAAAACAGCTAAAAACAATTGCAGTCTCATTCACGTAAGTCTCTCACTTTCTCCCTCTCTATCTCGCTTGCTGCAGGCTGCGCTGCATGTGAACATCCTCATATGGACTCCTCCTTTTTTATTTATATCTGTTTCTGAGCCTATGCATGTGCCACTCTTTGTTCTTTACGTGGCTTATTGTGTTTAAGTAAATAAATGTGAAATGCAATCTGCTTCAGCCTGTGCGTGTGTCCTCGCCATCCAGGGATCTGTGCGTTTGAGCTGCGCGACTCCGCGCAAGGCGCTTAAAGTTGAGAATATTTAAACTTGTAAGCGCGCCGAAAAAACGCTAGAAAAACGCGTCGCGCGGCATTTAAAGACCGGGAGAAGAAATCGACCAGGAGCCGTACCATAGGAAAACAATGGTTTTGCTAGCGACGCGTTTTTGAGAGTCGCGCCTGGTGTGAACGGCCCTTAATGCTCTTTAAAAGTGACGCCTTGTGTCACTGAAATGTATACAGCGGACTAAATCTATCTATAATGAGCAAACAGCTCTCGCATTGGTCCGATTTTATGCGGCTATAAATAGGCTCTGTTGCGTTTTTTTTAAGGTGTGGGGGATTGGGGGTGCGTGAACCGGTCGGGATGTAGAAGGGGGTGCGTGGCCTAAAACGTTTGGGAACCGCTGTACTACACAAAGACAGCAGCTTGCTGTTGTCAAGTGGCCTGCTGCCTGACTCCGCTGTTTTGGGTGAATGACGTCACGTGCGACCTGGAGGTGCTAATATTCGGGGCTAATTAAAAAACACCTAGGGAGCCTAGGGACGCCACTGGTATACACTAGAAACAAGTGTCTCTAGTTTACACAGTAATATTACTGAATACTGGGCAAAAGCTTCCTGAACAGGTATTGGACCCATCTGTCATCAGAGTGAAGAGAAGAAGTACGTGTTTGAGAACATGTGATAAAGACACCTGTAGATATGTCAACTTTATACTCTTTGGTGTGTGCAGTGAACACGAGCAGACTGCATCAGACTGGAACCTGCTGCAGACAGGAGTGTGAGGTTCAGGAGTGTGAGGTTCAGGAGTGTGAGGTTCAGGAGTGTGAGGTTCAGGAGTGTGAGGTTCAGGAGCGGTTGGATGAGGACGACTGGACTTGGAGGCAGACACGAAAGAGGTGGCAGATGACAATAAGTTCCTGACCGGCAGAGTGAAAGAGTCTGATGCCTAACTAATGCGTTTCCCCCATCCCCAGTCACTCATATCATGGTGGTTGCAATTAGGACCCAAACGCCAACGACGATGTAAAGTAAATTTATTCACCAAAAACAGACTTCCAAAAACACAGGAACTACAAAAAACAGGGATAAAAAAAGGGCACAGGAACACACAGTACGATCTGACACTGGGGCAGAAGACAGACAGGGTTTAAATACAAGAGGAAGGTAACGAGGAACAGGTGGAAAACAATGAGGGCAGCACAGGTGAAAGGAATAGACAATCAGGGAACAGGGCAGACAGACAATCACGGACGACCACAGGGGCAGGAAGTGCAGGAACACAGAGGACACAAGGCAAGGGCTTCACAATAAAACAGGAACCCAGAAAACCCCAAACCGTGACACATATAGCTAAAAGCAGTGTATAAGAACAGCTTGAACAAACACAGGACTTTCACCCAGGACGCCGTGGTACCCGATTGCTGTCCACGTGAAACCAAAAGTCAACTTCTTTACGCTGACTACTTCCCTTGCGTATGTTCCTTAATTTATATAATGAGCAGACGTGATTTGACCCAAACCGTGATGTGTTCCTCAGCCTAAGCAGGTGTTTAAAGCTGCGACGTGGCGATGAGAAGGAGCGCGTTAAATGAAGCGACATGCTAGAAACACATAGAAAAGAATGCATACACTCGCGCGATCATTTTGTGGACACATGAGTAGAAGTTGCCTGATTCTTTTTAACGCCGTGTCCCTCCGAGGTGAAGGAGTGATGTCAGCTTGTTTGACTCTCTCAGTCAGACCGGCCCTGACCAACACTCTGAGTGCGCCGCCACGCGTGACTGCCGGCAGCCGTCCCGATCCCTGCAGCCAGTCAGAGGAATGTCGTGTCGGACTCAAAGATTTCACCCTCCATTACCTCCGTGTGGCCTGGACGGTGCACCTCATCAGGCCAGCTGGACCCAAGATCAGCAGAGAACGACAGGCGGGGGCTGAGAGGGAAGGACGTGTCCCGCAGCTTCCTGAATGTCACTGAGTGTGTGTCCTTTGTCATCGGTCGTAGGAAGGATGCTCTTCATCCCCTTTGATGTGGACTCTCTGCCACTCACAGACTGCTGAGCACAACTACTTTGTGTCCGAGGATATGCTTGTTGGCATTTGCCACGGCAGGAAGTATTAGTGTTTAGTATCTTAAAGCTAACACCAATCCTGCCTGGAGGAGAAAAAACATAATTTTGCTCTGGATTCCGGATTGTTTAACACCAGTCAATTTTTACAACCTCCATTTCTTAAAGGTTTTACGCCATGTGAAAACACGAAACCCAGCCTTTCCTTGATTGGTTACTGGTGGTCGCCCCCATCCGCTTCAAAATGTTGGTACCTGTGTACCGTGCTCCGAACAGATGGGGTCCAGTCTACATCCAGGACATGGTAACACCTCACACCCCGGCTCGTTCGCTCCGCTCGGCTTCTGCCAATCGGCTCTTAGCTCCGTCACCTCGAGCTAAACACTCAACAAAGTCCTGACTGTTTGTGTCCTGGCTCCTCAATGGTGGAATGAGCTCCCCAGTGACATCAGGACAGCAGGAAGTCTCTACATCTTCCATCGTGAACTAAACACACTTATTTTTCGACTATACCTTGAATAAGGAAAGTAGCACCGAGTAGCACTTTAGTAGCACTTTAGTAGCACTTTAATGTTACCTACTGAAAGCACTTTGTAGTTTAACTTTATTGAAGAAATTGTACTTTCTTGATTCTTTGTCCTCATGGTTGAATGCACTTTTTGTAAGTCGCTTTGGATAAAAGCGTCAGCTAAAAGAAAAAAAGATGATGTAGTTTTGTTTTCTTTCAACTTTTGCAGACGGTGGCCTTGTAGAAGTAACAAGTACATCGTCTTCGGGTTCAATTCCAGTGCAACACCCACCTCGCCCTCTCCTTGCCTTTCAGTCTGTATCACATTTGTTTTCATTTCATTTGAACATTGGTTTCATTGAGCTTCCGCTCAGGACACCGTTTTGAATGTGTACCGTATTGTGATGTATTTACTTAGCGGAGCATTAAATCAAGCAGCTAAAGTAAAGTAAAGTGTTTGGACTCTTCTGCATCGGCTTCACTCAGAACTGAAGGTCGCCCCCTGAGTTTGTGGCAAAACGTTCGCTCTTCTTCAAATTCCTGTGCATTTCCTCTCAGGTTTATTGCACACAAATTGAACAATAATGAGTGTAAACAATGTCTGACTCTTCACACCAGCCCAGCGTGGGTCCCACTGATATACATGTATACATGTGAGTGCTGATAGAAAACCGCTGGCACCAAGCCAGGCCCTCTCATGTCCGGAGTTTGGAATTCCTCAGCCGTGAGCTCAGCCTGGAGCCGGTGGTGTTGTCCTCTCTCTCTCTCTCTCTCTCTCTCTCTCTCTCTCTCTCTCTCTCTCTCTCTCTCTCTGGGCAGACATCGCTCCCCTCCCTCGCCTCATTAGTCCTCTACAATAAGGCGGGCATGTCAGGAATGTGAGAGTGCATTCTTCCTTGTACCCCCCTCAACTCCCCACCAGTAACCTCCTCAGCACCTTCTGGGTCTCCTGCACCCCTCACACACACACACACACACACACACACACACACACACACACACACACACATCTGCATGGCATCCCCCTTACGCATCACCATGTGGTTCCCCTCACGGCTCAAACCTCCCACCTCCCCGCTGCTTCTCTCCCAGACCATCACAGATATCTGACATTCCCCTGAGGCGTGGTACCAATCACACACAGATAAGATTATAATCCCCGCTCCTGCCCCGACATTATCTAGTGCATTTCTCGTTATCAGCTCTGAGCGGATTTGCTGTGGTTAACGGTCTGTGCATAAGTGAAAGTTTTCTCATTGTAAAGAGTTGACGAATTCCAGTGAGTGTGTTTTTGCCACTGCAGGCGCAGACTGTCATGTGTGTTGTAAACGACTAAAATCCTTTCTGTTAAAGCAGGAAAAGCAGATAAATTGCTCTTGACAAATACACAGGACTCCATTGACAAAGATAATACTTTTATTCTGCCGTAAAACCCACTTTATTCAAAATATAACTCACCAAACCTGTCTTGGTTAGTCAATCACCAGCTCTGGTTTGATCAAAATGAACCCTTTATTTTCTGTTTGTCAGATAAGATTGCTGTTTTTTTTATCAATGAAGTCTGGGAAAAAGAGATAGCTGCTGTTTCTAATAAAACACAAACTATTTTACTCTTTAACAAAACATTCTATCTCTGTAGACACCTTTTGTTTAACTACCATTAAAAATGCATAATGTGTGGTGTAAAATGCATAATGTGCCAGTCTGGGAATGAGTTGAACACACTGCGTAACCGCAGCAACAGAAACGTCACATTTGCCGCTTTAGGAAGTTTCCTTATATGAGCAAACTTTTTAAATTGAGCAAAGTTTGAACGTTTGCTGAGCGGACCTCCCAGAAAAGTCTCTGCTCCCAGCAAAGTAGTTTTCTCCTTTTTTGCCAACTTTTGATTTAATCCCATAAACACACCAACACACAGAGTGGAGCTCTGGGGACCTGCACTTGATTGGTCCTCGACACCCGGATGTGTGTCTCAGTGAACTGAAGCTGAATCACAAGAAGGTCATCTTGTTGGGAAAACCGAATGTGGAAGTGTACAGAGAGTTACATTTTCAGTGAGGGGCAAGTGATTTAAATTCCATAATGTCAGTGCCATGATAAAGTGTCAACAGATTTATGTCCCCGTAAACCATGGAAACAAACAGGCAGCTACAACTCACCCCTTTCATCCCATAATGAACATGAATACTGCGCTTTGACTTTTTCCTGCTTTGACTACAGAGGTGATGAACTTCAGGTTCCATTCTTGCGATTCTTGCATAAATATCACCTCTAATGCAGCACAGATTCCTTTAAACGATTACTTATTAAAGCATACTATGAGTACAGTTTATTAAGGAAGTCATCATGTGTTATAAACCCATCAGTCAACCTCTAGTTCACAACTGCATTGAACTACTAATTCATTACAGTTGATTCAAAATCAATACTTTTTATGATATAGTGCATCCGAGAGCATTCTGTGTGTTTGTGAGTGTAGCCATGAAGCATAGATGCATAATAAACTATCACTCTGAACATAATGCACTGTGGGTGTGTTAGCACAAATTTCCAATTTTCTTTTACTGCTTTTTATTGCAATTATTCAACTTGGGCAATTCAAATACAAACAATTAACCAGGAGGTTTCACACAAGCTGCTTTTCTTGGATACTTTCAGCCGGTTATTTACACAGACAATAAATTCCCTGAGTGAAATTCCCCCTCCATCACCTCAGCCGTGCGCTCTAAACGTGCCAACCTGTCAAGCTATGTACAAGCACAGTCTCCACCTTGTGTGAACTCAAGAACTCTGCCCTTTGCCCACCGTTCTCTCTCTGCAGCTCCCGGATTTGCGATATCTTAAAGGCTGAAGTGAGAATTTGAAATCCTTGATCAGGAGAAGGGTCCTCCGATGTTTTCTCCTCTGCACAGCATGTGTGATGTGGGAGGAGAGGCCTGACATGAGAGTAATGATAGTACGCAGAACACTCCACACCTCCTTATCAGAAGCCTGGTACCAAGTGGAACTGCATCTGGAGTACAGTGTGTGTGTGCGTGCGTGTGTGTGAGTTTCTGAAAGGGATTTTGGAAAATGTTCCGTGTAAGGAGGCTCTGCTTCCACTATGAAAAGCTTTGTTGTCGACCCCTCCTTCCCTTCACGTGCACCGCCACCGCGATGGATGGGGTGGACAAAGGGGTCAGAGGTTAGAAGGGAGGAAGGAGGTGACGTGGGATAGCCCAAGAAAGGAGTGGAAGGATGGTGTGTGTGTGTGTGTGTGTGTGTGTGTGTGTGTGTGTGTGTGTGTGTGTGTGTGTGTGTGTGTGCGCGCCCTGGAGGAACATTCCCCAGACGCAAAGAGAGGAAGCTATCGGGGCCGAGGAGCCTCGGATGAATCAGTGACAGCGGGGGTCGAGCCGACGGGCAGATACCTCTATCTGCCAGCGATAGGTCGCACAGAGCACAGACTTATCTGGAGGCAATACTTTGTGGCCACGTCTCTGACTGACACCGCAAACTGTCGGCCAGATCCACAGCAGACGAGCAGCCCACCTGACAAGCACGGCTCTGTCTTTGGGGGAAGAAATCTCCCGAGGTCATTTCCAACTCACCCTTTTCTCTGGCAAACGTCATCAACGCTTCATGTTGAACAGGTGCATTGATGTCCAAGCTCTGCTTTCCTTTAATGAGAGGAATGTTTTCCCTTCACCGTGTCTCTTGCATTTTAGCATTTTATATCTGCTCAAGGTCTTCTTACTCACTCGCTCTAGAAAGGCCTTTAGGCCCCAAACAGTAGGCCAGAAATGTGTCGTCTTTTTCCTGTGGTCTTCCTTTGCTCCGTGCATCGAGTTCTTCTCAAGGTTTTTAGCTAAATTAAAGCATTACATATGTTTATACTTGCTTGGCATCACATCACTCGTCAAAGTCACACTTGGTCCAGGCAGCTATTCAAATCAAGCAGTGGGCACCAAGCTGTTTTGGCTGAACCTGTTTTGCTAAATGATTTTGAAGAAGTACATGATGGTCCATTTAGAGTCAAATAGACCATAAAGCAGGGTGTGCTTTAGGGTGGGGCTTACTGTGATTGACAGGTCCCCACATGGCGTTGTCCGGTCCGGTCTGTGCGCCTCACAGAACCTGAATATTAAATCAATGTCCATTCTTGTGAGCTATCACACCGCAAATAAAGGCTTCACCTTGTGTGGAACGGACAACGAGCCTCCGTAGTCCGAACCGATGCGATGCACTTAATTACTCCTTCCAACCTTGACAAAGGCAGCGCAGAGCCGATCCACTCCCTCTGTTCTTACCTTTCACAATAAAAGCCCAAGACATATACACTGAGCAACCGTTGCCCAGAGGGAACTCAGTAAAGTAGCTCAGGCTATACCACGGTTTACCTGAGACAGGTCAATAGGATCCTGATAGTCGGCCCTCTTTCAGGACAAGCGTCACACTTTAAGCCTCACAGAAGGCCTGAACAGCAAATTCTTCAATATCTCTGGGACTTTCAACTTTTAGTTCTCTGATAAAATGTGTCATATTCACAAACGCAGCCACAGTAAAACATGAACTTTGAGTTTCAGTCTTAAGAGAGCATTTGGTGCTATTTATAGCGTCTGAAATACAGCAACGGGAGGATGGGGAGGATGGACAGGAAAATGGGTGCAATTGTACACAAGGAGGAAAAGGAAAGGGAGGAGGCTGGGTAGTGTGTTTGTGTCTTTGTTTGGGAGCAGCTCCTCAGACAGAAGATCGATGTGCTGCCAGTCCGTTGTGAGCGCGTGTCTGTTTGTCTGTGCTGTTTATTCACGGAGTGACTCAGAGTGTCTCAGGAAACAGCCAGGAGGAGGAACGGGAGCTTCCTGGAAAAGAAAGGCTGAGGGCAAACCCCGCGGTTCTATAGGAGGAAATGAGCGCCGTGGGCGTGGGCTTGGCGGAGACTATTTCCAGCCCGGGGGCCCCGAGGTGGGGCCACCCACAGGAAATGTGCCATTTTACATTTACATTACATGTACATTGAGGTATTTAGCTTATCAAGAGTGTTTGAGTACAATAAAGCATAATGACGATTGGCAGACGGTTGTTCTGTGAGCCCCAAAATGTATTTAAAGCAGAAGGGACACGCGTTACACTGCATGTCCATAAAGCATGTCATGAGGAGGAATCTGGAAAGGAGGTTTCATTTCAGTGGAAAAGAAGGATGAGCTTTACTCACGAGGGACTGCGATGGTGAGGGTCAGGAGACTGACCAAAGGCTAGATACTGATAGTTATTGGTAATGAGACAAAACCCATCACACTAGTTGTGTTTCCATTCACGTATATTTATGCACATTTTGAAGTATCGCATTATAATAGCTCTAAAAAGCTCAAAATTCATTGGCCAATGAATTTTTGAGTCGATGCCCGAAATGAATAATAGAATAAATTCTGACGTAGGACCCATTCTTCACCGTAGACCGGGTCTGTGCCTCTTGTTCCCCGTGTTGAAGTAGTCGTATGAACCCCAAATGAGTTCTAATACTTTTATAACATATTTTGATCATAACTATGAATATCCAGCATGATCTAAGCAAGATTTCCCAAAAATGTCTTTTGGAGCGGTCGCCGACTTGTTCAAACTGTGTGGTTCAGGCCCTTACCAACATCCCACGTAATAATAAGACACCTTTTTGGAAAGATTAGGACCTAAAGAAATATAGAAATAGAAATAGAAATAAAACGAAGCATAGGGGTTCAAAAATGGAAAAAAAAACCTTTTTTATGGCAAAACATTGTCTCACTGAAGCATGCTGGGACTTAACATTTGCACAAGACTCCATCCTTGCTGTATGACGTGTTTTTAGAAACGTGGGCGGTACACGAAAGGCACGGGAAGCGAATACGTGAGACAGAGAGAAAAAAAGAAAAACACTTTAGGTCTTGTTGACAGTAGATGTATGTACACATATATTTATGTAGATATTTGCTGTCAACAAGCAAAGTCCATGTCCTGTGACATAGACTTAGAAGTCATACCAATCCATTTAGTGACCTGATGTTCCTCAAGAACTTCCTGGATTAATGAAGAGATCCTACTGGAGCAGGAAGGGCTTTGAATGGCTTCAGCTGGCGGTGTAGTATTTAGTTGAGTGTCCCCAAATTACACACACTGTATTATAAACTCCTATGATAGAAAATATATAATCATTGAGAACTTCGTGCTCGTTTCATTTGACATGGTGTTTTTAAAATACAGTAAATACAGTTTCTTTATTAGCATGGTGAAACAACAATATGTTATGTTTATTTGTACAAACTCCTTGAACAGGAAAGTGCATTTATTTACCTGTCGCCTCTGGGTGAATTTTCATAATTAGCTCGTTAGCTTAAATGAAAAATATGAATATGTTATCCGCCTATTCAGCTGTATTCATAAAAACAATCACCTCATATTAAAATACCACATGAATGAAGATTGAGATTTGATTAGGATGTATGTACATTTTAATTATTTTTGCAACATTGTGTGGGTTATACACCAAAAACAGTTTTCTGTTAATTGTTCCTTTCATTATTATATTTTAATCTCTGAGTAACATTTCCCTTTTTACTGAATTACTGGAGTTTTAAAAGCTGCTGATCGTGTTCAACAGACAGCGTCAGCGTTCATCCACTTCACATTATGAAAAACCTCAATACTGTATATTACATCATATATTGATTGAATTGTAAATATATAAATATGCATTAAAGCTAATAAACGTTTCAAAAACACCAAAGTCTTTGGTGACATGATTTGACATTTCAATTGCTAATTTAATTTGACAGGTATTATCATGGACATGAAAGCACATGATCTTGGTGTGAACATTTCACTTCTGTAATCTTAAAATTAAACCCACGTGCAAATGTTAATTGTTTGCTTCTTTATTAGCATGGCGATGCCCGCAGCTAGCTAAGACGGTGAATCAACAACATGTTAATGTTTATTTGTACAAAATATTAAAATGTGTACAGGAAGGCGTATTTGTTGACCTTGGGAAGCTTCTTCTTCCGTTACATTTGTCATGGCAATTGGTGTAATCCCACTCTGACAATAAGAAAGGAGTATTGCAACACTTTTATTTAATGACATCATTTCCTGGTTTACAGATCAGAAATCACCTGTTGAAAGCTGTCACATACTTTGATCCTACACATCTATCGGATGTCCTATTTATTTTGCATCCAGAGAGAACAGGTCAGACCAGTTGTGTGAGGGAGGGTCAACCGGTTGTCTACAAATATATAAGTGGAAGTGGAACAGCCCTCATCTCTCTGCCCGATGCGCAGCGTGTCTTTGTGTGTTCGAGGTGAGTGGTTCAGGGTGGCCCTCGCCGGCCCCTCGGCCTCCGTCCGGTCGCTGGGGTCCGAGGCCCTGCGGCGCTACAATCAGGCCAAGAAGATGGAGAACGGGCACGAGGAGACGGAGTTCAGCATGCGGAGGAGTCAGCGTGGGGAGCTCCTTCACCCTGAGGGCAGGGCAGAGGACGTGCTGGAGGACAGCGACTTTGTGAGGCTGGGTACGGGTCTCTAAAGAGCTCCAACTCTTACCTGATGCACAGATCATTGTAAGCTAATCTTATCTGTGTTTGGAGTCTTTGCAGGAGAAAATACCAGCAATGACTCTCCTCCACTGTCAACGGCAACGTGTCCTTCCACTGACTTCGTTGAAAAAGACTCATTTGATTAGCTCCTGTCAGGTCCGTCTATCTATGGGAATCTCTAGTCGATGATCTTTTTTAAACATGTTTAAAATGATGCATCAGGTTTGAGGGCAGGCAGATTGTTTGCAGGTGTACCATCTTAACCATCTTAGTTAGAAAGCGTCCACACTCACTGACAAGCTGTACGAATGTGAAGTGAAATGTCTCCTTAACCCACTGCAAACAGGCAAAGCGCTTATCAAGAGCCCGAAGAGGTGAGTGTGTTGCCGTTCATACGCTTTCAAATGTTACTCAGAAAGCTGCTCAGCTGACGGTTTCCTCGTGTTGGTTTGGGCTCCAGTACGTTCACCTGGTCGGCAACAGCATGAGCCCAGCAGAATTGGTCAGCTTGGGTCGCGGCTCGTTCAAGATAAAGGTGAGAAAGTCCCCACGTACGTCTTTGGTGAGAGACAACGTGGAGACAAACTGATGTTTGCTGTTCGTCTCTCCTCCCAGTTAACCCCCGAGGCTGAGGAGAACGTCCTGAAGGGCCGAGAAGTTATTGACTCTTTCGTGAGAGAAGAAAAGGGTGTGTTTCTTTGATTTCTCTTCATCTTAACTATTGAAACAGGGTGTTCATTTCAGATGCTTCAACAGTGTGTATCATTTTTCCCTGCAGTTGTATACAGAGTCAACACTGGCTTTGGGAAGTTTGCGCGCGTACTTATACCAAAAGAGCAACTGCTGTAAGTGATGTTCAACCGATGACCGATGGGAGTAAATATATATATATATATATATATATATATATATATATATATATATATATTTACTCCCATCGGTCATATATATATATATATATATATATATATATATATATATATATATATATATATATATATATATACAGCATATTTACATACCTTGTATGTATACATGTATGTATATATATATATATATATATATATATATATATATATATATATATATATATATATATACAGTATATATACATATATATGTATATGTATATATATACAGTATACATGCATATCTTTATGGCTTTAAACAAAGGATTCAAAAGCATTTACAAATACATACAATACTTACACCTCTGTAAAGGGCTACAGCGGCATCTCCTTGGAAACCCTGGACGCTGTGATCAAGGCCTTCAATGGTACGCTGCTCCACCTCACTCTATTCAATGTTGTAGCGCTTCCCTTTCACCCTCTGGTTTCAGCGTCGACTCATTTTACCTTATTTTTGTTACGTAGGTGACGTTAAGTATGTAAGCTACGTAACAAACGCAGTAATTTTACTTGACAAACGTTCCTTTTTTTACCCAAACTACGACTATAACCTGAACCTTACCAAGTAGCATTGTGGCCTAGACACTGCAGGCGCACTGATCGCTCCTGTTGCTGGACTTTTGTAGGGAAACGCACGACAAACAACAAAATAACTTTTCATAAGATATCATGCTAACCGTTGTATGAGGACACGTTGAGTATAAAGAGCAGTTCAGACACAACTGAACGTAACCAACATAAGGTGAAGACATGCATGAGTGTATGGTGTGTGTGTATAAACATTCATGTAATGTAATTCATAACACTGAAATAAAGTAAGCTTTTCTTAGTGTATATATATTTGCCAACAATTACAACATCTCCCCGAGTTACGACGATAGCTGTAATCATATTTTATGTTGCACGCAGTTCTAATTAAAAGAAAAAGAAGAATTGTTTCTGAATGAATAACCACTTTATGATGTATAAAGATTAGAGACAAATATAATAAGATTAATAAAATTAATTATATGTAATATTCACATAAAAACATGCTAATTATGATTACATTATATACTAAATGTGTAAGCTTATAACTACATTAGAGTGTTATACTGAGATACATTATATAATGCGTTTTGTTAATTGTTCACATACTGCCCACTGCTAAATAGTGTGTGTGTGTGTGTGTGTGTGTGTGTGTGTGTGTGTGTGTGTGTGTGTGTGTGTGTGTGTGTGTGTGTGTGTGTGCATGCTCCAGCGTCCTGTTTGTCCTGGGTACCTGAAAAGGGTACGGTGGGAGTGGAGACTTGGCCTCCCTTGCCCACCTCGCCCTGGGCCTGATGGGGGAGGACAGGATGTGGTCCCCGCAGAGCGGCTTTGCCGATGCCAAGCCTGTGAGTTCCACACTATGAAGGCCAAGTGACATGTTTGTGCCACCAACATATGCTTTAAGAAGGGTTCGTAAACTGTAACACAGTCTGCAACAAGTCATGAGAAAGAGCAGCTTCTAGTTTGTAAAAACCTGTTTTTGGTCTGGATACCGTCTTTCGGAAGGGTCTTCATGGCACTTTAATTCAATTACATTTTTCCCAACCTGGCAACTCAAAGGTTGTTTCTTATTGACATAAATATAACCACGAGTAGTGATTTATTTACCATTAATCAAGCCATTATTTACGTTCAACCCCTTTAAGTACCTGGTTATCTCTGTGGTGTTTTTTCTACAGGTGTTGGAGGGCCATGGGCTCAAGCCTCTCGTGCTGAAACCAAAGGAGGTACTAGGCTTTATTCAATTCAATTCATTTTATTTTATATAGCCCAACATCACAAATACAAGTTTGCCTCGGAGGGCTTTACAATCTGTACACATGACATCCCTGTCCCGGGACCTCACATCGGATCAGGAAAAACTCCCCAATAAAGATAGTAAAAACCCTTTCACAGGGAAAAAAGGGGAAGAAACCTGAGGGAGAGCAACAGAGGAGGATCCCTCTCCCGGATGGACAGAAGCAACAGATGTCATGTGGCCAGAATGAACAACGTAACGGAGTTACAGCACATTACATGAATGTGACAGAAACTATTCATATATATATTCCTCAAGTAAAACTACTGATTATTTAAACTACGACCTGCGAGGCAAGGCTTGCGTTACCAACCAGGTTAGCCAAGCTAGCGCTACCGCTAGCAAGCTCATATGCTAGCATGTTTACTGCAGGAGGACATCATTGGCTGTGTGAGCTGCTAATTATACTTGTAGACCACAGTCAGTGAGTTTAATTAAAACATGTTACAGAGGGTGTAAATCAAGGACTAGTGATTGAAAATTGTGTTTTTCAGGTGCGTCAGATAAGTCAGTCCAGTGCGACGCTAACTTCCTGGTTGGCCTTCAAAACATATGTCGTTATTGTTATTATGATAGCTGATAGAAACTGATGCCCAGGGATACAAACATAAAACCCAAGTGTTAATGAGCAGTGTTTTTCCAATTACGCAGCTTTGGAGAGACGTATATTTAAAGTTCAGTCGATCAGTATGGCTTATTTTGATGATTCTGGCTGAACAGGGACTCGCTCTGATCAACGGGACTCAGCTGATGTCTTCCCTGGGGGCGGAGGCGGTGGAGAGAGCTCTGGGCGCGGCCAGACAGGCTGACGTCATCGCTGCCTTGAGTTTGAAAGCCCTGAAAGGCTCCACGAAGGCCTTCCACAGAGGTACTGTCCTGTAAGGCAGACAAGCATGAGCCACCTGGCAAAGTGTGGAGCCTTGATTCGGACTACTTAGCCATCTTGTTATTGTGCACTGCACTATGTTTCGAAAACATTTACTGAACAGTTGAGAAGCTTGTTTCGGGAAAAAAAAATATATATTGAAGGACAAAGGCCTTTATTACAGTGAGCCAGTTTGCACAATACCCGGACCTCCACACTGGCACAGTGTTGGCACCGGGCCTTAAGAATTCCGCAGCTAACAAACACACACACACACACACACACACACACACACACACACACACACACACACACACACACACACACACACACACACACACACACACACACACACACTACAGTCTACAGGTTTTTTTTAATCTACTGATTTCCTCATGTTCTTCCTGCAGAGAGTCACAGATCATGCAATCGTGTCCAGGATCCCTACTGCGCTGTATCCCACAGGTAGAGTGTGCGTGTGTGTGCGTGTGTGTGTGTGTGTGGATGACGTCATCATCTGTCTGTGTCTCTGCTTGCTGCAGGTATGAATGACACAATCGCCTTTGTCCACAAGGTGATTTCCACCGAGCTGAACAGCGCCACGGACAACCCCGTATCCTAGGAGACAAGTTTCTTTCCTCATGTTTAGTCCTTTTATTTAGCAAAGATTCTGAACGGGTTGGTTTCTTAAATGTGCTGCTCTTCTTCATCATGTCTGATTGTACACATTTTAGGGTTTTGGACTATTGGTTGGATAAAACCAGAAGTTTCAATACATCATCTTGAAGTTTGGGAAAGTAAAGAAATGCTAATCATTTATTTAATCAAACAATCGGCAGATTAATCGATAATGAAAAAAATTGTAGGCCGCAGCCCTGTAAGTCACTTTCATATCAGATTTTATATTAAGCAGTTTTGATTCATAGGAACTTTGTTGTATTTGTCAATATGAAGCTGCAGCCACCAGCTGGTTATCTTAGCTCAACATAAAGACTGGAAGCAGAGACACACACTACCGTGTGTTCACCATGAAAAAAAAAAAAACTGACTTTCCGTCTGCATTGTTCTTGTGCTGAGCGACACAAATAAAAACTTGTGTCCCTGTCCTCAAAAACCAGCAGACGACATTTTAGGACTATTCTGTCAACACTGCTGCCATTGTTTCGTACTGTTAGCGCCATGTTGAGAGCCGTGTGGAGGCAATAGATAGACTCTTAACATAATATAAATATCCAAGATTAACTGCGCTCTCAAACCTTACGTGATGAATTTGCTAATGCCTCGCTGTGAGGAACCAGAGGAATCAGATCATTTGAAGCTTGTCTTTAGTCACATTGGATTTAACAAAGCGTACCTTTAACTTGTAAACAATAAGGACAGTCAGATTACTGCAAGTATTAACAATAAGAGTAGAATATTTACGTAAAAATGACTTGTTTTCTTCCTTGAAGCCTCACTCCTGATACATATATTTGAGGGCATATTTATGGTTTCCCCCTCTGCCATGTAAGGGAAATGTTGTACCACAAGGTGGCAGTGTCCCCTGAATGACTGCTGCTGCTTTATTAATACTTAACTCATCTCCAGCTGGTGTTTGCAGAAACCTGGGAGGTGATATCTGGCGGGAATTTCCATGGAGAGTATCCAGCCAAGGTAGCGTCACTGCACTGCACTGAATAAAGACCTCTGCTGCTTGTGTTGGCAGAGGAGGGTCAGCAGCTTCATGCGCATACATTTTCTCTTTGTCTGGCAATGTTTCAGACCCTGCTGGCAGCTTTGGCAGGACGCCATAGCGGTGCACGAGCTGGCCATCAGCGAGAGGAGGGTGGAGAGGCTGGTGAACCCGACCCTCAGTGAACTGCCTGCCTTCCTCGTCCAAGATGGCGGCTTGAACTCCGGCTTCATGATTGCCCACTGCACCGCCGCCGCCTTAGGTGTGTGTGTGTGTGTGTCTTTTTGTATGTATTTACAGGAGATGTAAGACATCTCATCATTGCCTCAGTAAGACGCAAGACCCTCATTCGGATTTTAAACCAACGTTTTAAAACAATCTACAGATGATTTGGCGTTTTGTACTCAATGATCTTTGTCTGTGCCTCATTCAGAGAAACCAATGTTTTACCATTTACGCATGACATCACAACACTCAGAACACCTGTGCATTCACCGTCCCAACTACCTCTATCTCCACAGTGTCAGAGAGCAAGGCCCTGTGCCACCTGTCCTCCGTTGACTCCCTGTCCACCAGCGCCGCCACCGAGGACCACGTGTCCATGCAAAGCCCTGCGAGTAGTGGAGCACGTGGAGCAAGGTGACGAGCCGTGAGCACACCCGCAGGGTGACGCAAAGGTGCGTTCCATTCGGGTCTCGCAAATGAACCCGTGTCTCTGTCTCGCAGTGCTGGCCATCGAGCTGCTGGCGGCCTGCCAGGCTCTGGAGTTCCTGCGTCCCCTGAAAACCACCAGTCCTCTGGAGAAGGTTCTAATCCATCGTCAACGTGTCAACATGCTATCCATGAACTGTATCAAAGGAATTCCCAAATTACCCAAAAGGTTTGATTGGCCAACGGAGCGCGTGTCACGACGGCGCTGTGTTATCCACGCTCTCTCAAAGGCACCAGACTACACGGACAAAAATAGTTGTTTTACCTCACAGAACACCGCCTCTATTGCTCAGTTTGTTTGTGCTATTGTGTGACTTCAGTCAAGAGGAACTAACACTTTAAAACACTAAAGTCGCACGATGACACAAACTAACCGACTGACAGAGAAACTCTTATGTTCTGCCAGGTAAAATTACTTTTGTCAAAGGAGTCTTTTGGCTTTGAAGAAAGCCGAGATAACAGCTTCACTTCCCTGTCAGAACGAGCACTCTGACAGCAAGGTAAAGAGGTGAAAATATTTTAAACATAACAACCAATATAGATTTATTTTTCCAGGTGCCCACTTTAAAACATCCAGACTATCCCTTTAAGTAATTTCCCCTTCCTGAAAGCAGGACACTTCCCTCTTGTCAGAAATGCAGCATGGAGGACAAATCATTCTGTTGTGACAGCCTCACTAATCCTTATCTCTCCAGTCCGTGGGACAGAGACCACATCATGAGTCCTGACATCGAAGCTGCTCACAGACTCGTCAGACAGCAAGAGGCAAGTCTGCCTCAAAACTACCTGATAACAACGACGTGACGTAACAACCTGATGTAACAACCTGTTGTAACAACCTGATGCAACAACCTGGTGTAACACCGTGACGTAACAACCTGGTGTAACAACCTGTTGTAACAACCTGATGTAACAACCTGGTGTAACACCGTGACGCAACAACCTGGTGTAACAACCTGGTGTAACAACCTGGTGTAACATCGTGGTGTAACACCGTGACGTAACAACCTGATGTAGCAACCTGATGCAACAACCTGATGTAACAACCTGGTGTAACAACGTGGTGTAACAACGTGGTGTAACACCGTGGTGTAACAACGTGACGTAACAACCTGATGTAACACCTGGTGTAACAACGTGATGTAACACCGTGGTGTAACAACGTGATGTAACACCGTGGTGTAACACCGTGGTGTAACAACGTGACGTAACAACCTGATGTAACACCTGGTGTAACACCGTGGTGTAACAACCTGATGTAACAACGTGATGTAACACCGTGGCGTAACAACCTGATGTAACACCTGGTGTAACACCGTGGCGTAACAACCTGATGTAACAACCTGGTGTAACACCGTGGTGTAACAACGTGGTGTAACAACGTGGTGTAACAACGTGGTGTAACAACGTGATGTAACACCGTGGCGTAACAACCTGATGTAACAACCTGGTGTAACAACCTGGTGTAACACCGTGGTGCAACACCGTGGTGTAACAACGTGATGTAACACCGTGGCGTAACAACCTGATGTAACAACCTGGTGTAACAACGTGGCGTAACACCGTGGTGTAACAACCTGGTGTAACACCGTGGTGTAACAACGTGATGTAACAACGTGGTGTAACACCGTGGTGTAACAACGTGGTGTAACAACGTGGTGTAACACCGTGGTGTAACAACGTGATGTAACAACCTGATGTAACAACCTGGTGTAACAACCTGGTGTAACAACGTGATGTAACACCGTGGTGTAACACCGTGGTGTAACAACGTGGTGTAACAACGTGGCGTAGCAACGTAATGTAACATGGTTTAAACATAGCCACCGATACTAATAGTACTTTATTTTTTTAATCAGGTGTCACAGGCGTGTAGTAGAGCCCTATACTTTCCAACCAGGCAGCAGCCTCCGGTTCTTCCGAGTAAAGCCAATGCGGAAGTTTGCATTCTCTCTTCTGACCAGCAGGGGGCGAATCCTCTGGTTGTATAGAAGTCTATAGATAATTACTCTACTTCTCTCTTGATGTAAACATTGTAAACATGAGTATATGTCGCAATCTCGAGTTTCAAGTCTTCTTCAATTCAGCATGATGTTCATTTAGTAAATTATGGTAATTTAGAGTCAAATAGTATACTATAGACCATAAAGCAGGGGATGCTTTAGGGCGGGGCTTACTGTGATAGACAGGTCTCTGCTGCTAGCTGAGACATACACAGCGTCTCTAGTCTGTCGATAGCATAAGAAGTTCTGATACCCAGCCCTGGACACCAGAGAGGAAAAGCACACTGGGATTGTTTTGAATCTGATGAATAATAACAAATATAATAAAGGGGACATTGTAAACATCACTTTTGAATTTTTATTCAAAGGATTTACATAACATTAAAGCACATGGTACATCGTGTTAACTTACAAAAGAGCTGCATGATCTGATGTGACAGTAACAACGGGCCTCCTCTCCGTTCTAAACAGGTGTTCCAAAATAAACATCCAATACAACACTTCCCATTATACCTCCCCCCCAAAAAATAAATGCATAAAAGCAAACACATTAACACACACGCACGAAAAAACAAAACAATTTGACCACTAAATCATGTAATAAGACTAGCCTTTAAAATAAAGCCTTGATTTTTCCCAGCTGGTTTGGATGCCCTCCAAAACATTTGGTACCTCACAACTAGGGACTACACTTTCTACTGAACAGGTAGTGATTTCTCTGTACATGAGGGTTTCTCCTCCTCCTGTCCGTCTGATGACCTTCACCCCGCGGCGGGGTCGGAGGTCATCCGGCCGCTGTGTTCAGGCTCGGGGATAAGGCCTCGTCATGAAAACTGGATCTGCTGCACGGTGGGAATCTAAGACACGGACACAAAGGTTTTAGTTGGAGTCGGTATGGATCATCCTGTCGTTGGGATCAGTGTGTGAGGCGTTACCTGTTGATATGAGGTGGTGTACACCATGACGTTCTGCTGCTGACCGTCCGCTGTGATGATCCCAGCTGGCAGTGGATTTGCTGATGAGGGCAGAAAGGTGTTAGTGAGACCAGAACACAGTAGGGCTTATTAACAGCTAATTAATAACGGTTTGAATTCGCCCGTTGATGCGGGTCATCATACCGGCGTGATTTTGAAGACCAATCCGAGTACCGAGGGTCATTATGAAGTCGGATTGGTCTTTGAAGATGTATTCATTATAATTAAGCTTGATAAAATTCATACAATTAAAATTTCATTTGTATCTGTTTTCAGACAGTTTTTGTATGTTTCTTTTTCATGATCATTCTCTTTTTAATTCAGAATCTTTTTGTGTTATTACATTTTTGTTTACTTATTATTGACCGACTGACTTATTGAATGAATGCAAGATCAAATTCACTTAAAGTCAGCCTGTGCCCACACACACACACACACACACACACACACACACACACACACACCTAAACTTCCATTACTTCCGTTACTACAATTTACTAACTTGAGAAACAAAATAAATGTTAAATTACTCATTAATTAAGCATCTTTGAGCATTATGAAAAGCTCTATATAAAACTAAAGTATTATTATTATTATTATTAATATTATTAAATAAAGTCAAGCCTGGGAACCCATCCTGGAAGAAGCGTGACCCGTTTGCTTACTGAAGCTGTCGTCTGTGAGCTCGTCTCCCAGGCCGTCGCCCACCGCCACGCCGGGAATCCCCTTCTCTCCCTTCATGGCCTACAACAAACAGAAGCAGGAGGTTTACAGATGTGAGCTCAGACATCTGGAACTAAACGAGGACGTGGCGCCGGCTACAAAATTAGCCGATTCCATTTCCGGGCCGTTGCGGTCACATGTAGAAACCTTGAAAACTAAGAGGGTAAAAAAAAAAAAAATGATAATAATAAAAATACATCACTATAAAAAATAAAAAACAGAGTGTGTGACTATTTGAACCCGTTTTAAGCCACAATCTGATTCACGGTCATCAGACTGATTGTATTCTAGACAGTTCAACACAAGTTGTGTACCCAGGTTCTTGTGGAAGTTCCCAACACATCTGGCAACCCAGCTGCTTGGTGCTCTGTCTGTTGCCAGCTGGGCTGCTTTTAGTCACAATGGGCAGAAAAACAAATGTTAGTAGGCAGACAGACAAATGGTGCTGGTTTAGATTATTAATCATACAGCTTTTTAGATTTAGTTTAAAATGGACTGGAATCAACGCTTCATCTAATCCTCTACTCTGATGAGTGATCTGATTTCTGCCCACGGTGGGAGTGGATAACCTGAGGGAGTGAGACCAGAGTTCAGGGTTCAATAGGCAAAGAATAAAAACAGCGTCATCCAATTATTGGTGCATTTTAAGAAAGGGGACCATCCATCCATGATCTCCTGCTGACTCTGTTATTTCACACTTTTTTAAAACTGTATCTAATACCTTTCTTGTACATACTACCACCTTTTGTATATATACCATCGTATGTATAGTGTTTACATATTTGTTTATATTTTTTCTCTTTCTTATTGGATTATTATTGTTTTTATTTCCAAAACTCATTGACTCAGAGAGCCCAATGTGTCTGGAATGTTGGTCTCGGCACAAATGGCAAAATAGAAACCTTGAACCTCGCCTCGTGACCTGGCAGCAGCGTTCCAGACGTCCCTCTCCCTAGCAACGTTTCTGGCTCTACCTGGGGCCCTGAGGCGGTCGCAGCCGGACCAGATATAAAGTCCCTCCTGCCTGCTCCGGGTCTTCCCCCAGGGCCTCTTCCCACTTGGAACAGCCTGGGAAACCTCTAAAAGGAGTCGAGGAGGATCCTGATCAGATGCCTGAACCCCTCAGGCGGCCCTCTGGATGTCTGAGGTCCTCTCCTCGAACCGCTCTACAGAGGAAGCACGTTTCTGCCGCTTGTATCGGCGATCCCATTCTTTAGCTCACGACACAAAGCTCGAGATCATCGGGCGAAGGCCGGAACGTAAACTGGTGAATCAAAAATGTGGCCTTCCAGCTCCCTCTGAACACCACGGCCGCATCGATACCGACAAAGTGGCAGAGCATGTTTACGTGGTCACGTGTTTTGCGTCTCACCTCTCTGAACTTTTGCAGGTAGAGCTTCAGCGGCTCCACGTACATGTCGAAGCCCAGCGTGGACATGGCGAACAGGATGTCCTCCCCGTTGATGGTCTTCCTCTTCTCCTGGTGGCAGCGCTCGCTCGCCTCCGACGTGATGAAGCTGATGAACTCGCTCACGCACTCCTGCACGCACTCCTTGGCGTCTTTCGCGATCTGCGGAGAAAAGGGGGACAGATTCCTTTAAGCCCGCGAAGAGGGAAAACACATCTTGCCGAACAGGAAAAACATTTTCTTAATACTTTCTTTACTCAGGATCATCTTCTGCCCCTCAGGATAAATAGCTTCAGGCTTTTGTCAATAATATACTGTATCTGTTGTTTATACTTTCAGCTGCAGTTACTGGTGTTTGTACAAAGTGCTTCCACTTTGTACAAAACAAACACAACCTTTGAAAGTAAATGTGCACGAGACATGGACTACGTTTTCAAATCTCCCCACCGTCGTCTTTGGTCACAGGGACCTGATGCGAGTGGGAACAGAAACCCTAAAGGGCTGCACTGAAGGACCAAATACCCACGCAAAGCCTAATCAGGACTATTAAGTGCATATTGAGTTCAATGAACAAGCTAGGTGCAGAAAACTGTTCAGAGAAGTGCTAATGTTAGCAGGTCACCGCCATCATTTCTACACAAAATCAACTTTACATCCAAGGGCGACCCTAAAAACGAGAAGGCCAATTTATTTCTGATAATGCTCTTTGGACTGGAGTTACTATTTCTACATGTTTTTGAAATAAATATATATATATATATATATATATATATATATATATATATATATATATATATATATATATATAAATGATGTTTACACTGCCTCAATAGTATCTCTGCTCATTTGAGGTATTGATGTTTTCACATTCATTTGCTGAAGGGAGAAACTTTCTCAGAGCTCACCGTAAAGCGGAGCTTTCATTCAGTTAACCGCCTTGTGTTTTAACCTTGAGCTATAACCAACGGTGTTGCCTACCTATGAAACATTTTCAACACCCTTTTTTAATTTAAAAAAGTATTTTAAATCCAGCATTGTTTACAGCCACGATCAGCTCGCAGTCTGGGCATCACAACTAGTTCAGAAGCAAATCGTGTTCCAGTATGGTCTTTAAAAAAAAGGCTTATCAGTTTTGCTGTGATGCACAAATCCCTCCTGTCATACTAAACGTAAAATACCCATAAGGAAGCTGGGATTTTTACTGCCCCCTCCCCACTCACCTTTCCGGTCTGAGGAACAGCGTTCTTCATGATGCGAGCCACGTTGGCAATGGGGAGATAAATGTCCTGCTCCCTGAAGTTCTCCTTGATGCCGCCGTCGTCGTGGTCATTCAGATTCTCCTCTCCGTCATCTGGAGCCAACAAACAAAACACGCGGATTAGAATGGGCCGCTTGCAGGTGGCGGCGGCTGCTCTCTGGCGAGCCACACTTTAGGATCCTCACCATCTTGGGACTGGAGGACGTAGTGACCGGAGGCCATGTACTCCCCAGTGATGCCCAGCTGGGAGGCGTCGGTGGTCGAGCTGTCTCCGTCCATCTGCAGCACAAACACAAAGGTCTCATCTCAACACCTGGAGCTAGAGCAATATGAGTCACTCCATGTCATCAAACTGAACGTTTGCCTTGGGAGGCTTCCTACGCAGAGCCATCAAGGAGCAGTGAGGTTTGGAATAAAATTGCATGCTGTTTTATTTCACTCAGAACTGTAGTATGAAGTTTTTCTCTGAAGCTCTGCTGTGGATTGAACACTGTGAAACTGGAAGGCTGCTGACACAAATCATTTAAAGCTAAATAAGGATCTGAAAGTAACAACACTTTTTTGGATGACAAACTACTCCCATGCAGATAAAACAAAACAAAAAATGTTGGCAAAATTCCTAAAGAGTGTTGCATCTTGCTGTTTAGGCAGTATTTTATTCTTATAAATAAGTTTTAGTCTGGAACAAATGAATAAATGCTGTGGTTCTCCCTCTTGTGGGCTGGCTTGATGTGGTCTAGTAATATATGTTGTCGTCCATGCACATGGATTCAATCTCGGCTTATCTTCTATCAATGGGCAAGCTGTTATTGTAATGAAGAAGCCAACGGAAAGACTTTAACCAATTCTCTGGGGGAAATGTGTGGCATCGGAGCAGAGAGGTCTTAAGGGAGCTGGCCGTAGCTGTTTTTCCATATTGCAGGCAGGAAAAAGCTTGTTGACAAAATCAGCCAGAGGTTGCTGATCCAATAAATAGCACTAAATATCTCAAATGCATCTTCAGCATCTCAAATGTGGGGATGTATAAAGTACAATGGGTGTCTAGACTGACAGCCCACTCTGCATGCTCGATGCAGTGCTTATCTTTGCATATTTGTTCTTGGTTCATTTTTTATATACAGAGACCAATGCAATACACATGAAATAGACAACAGGGAGTTTTTAAATATTGAAAGCCATAAATGAACACTGTGTTGCAACTGAAGAAACATATACTGTTTAAAGCACAGGTTCAGTGAACGGCTCTGGATGATTGGATGTCTTGCATTCATATACGTTTCCATTGTGAAGCCTCAGATGTGTCCAGATGTTGACAACGAGCCGCTACAAGCCTCCCCTCCCCCTCCCGCTCAGCCTGAACCGCTAGCTCATATGATGAAATGTGGGACCACATTGTGAACAGACACCGGGATAGAGAGCTGTTAGCATCGCGTAAACCGAGCAGGTTAGACAGCTTCAGTGAGGTCAGTTTACGTAAAGTACACACCCATCTGGTGTGTGTTTAGCTCTTGTGTGCTAACTAGCCGGTGTCTGAGACGTCTAGCTAGCTAGCTAGCTAGCTAACGTTCGCTAAGACTTGAACTAACGTGAGCTAGCTAGCTTGCTGGTTTTAACACAACGAGCTGTACTGAGTTTATCAGAAGAGCGGCTCTGCAGCGGGATGTTACCTGCTGTGGTTAATAACATATTCAGGTACATAGTGCCCCGTGAGCACATTTCCATTGTCCAAGTCTACTGCAACTCGCGCCTGCAGTCTCGGCGTCGGCCTGCTCTTTGTCGTACAGAGCGGAGCGAGACGTGGCCGGGCCGAAATGTCAAATAGTGGTTTATTAAGTTTCGCCCGCTGGATACTTCCTGATGAGCAGCCCTCATTCACTCAGACAACAAATAAAAAATCAGACAGAGACGGACATTTCCATTCGAGCTAACGAGAAATCGGTTAGCAATCATTGGCCGGAGCCAGGCACAAACCTGCAATGAAGCCCTGGTTGGTTACCTTCCTGAGACGGCTGTTTGGTTGGACAGAAAATGGCTGCGAAAGGACCAGTCCCAGCGCGTAACCGCGGCTGCACTACTGCTGCTCGCCGGTAGGGGGTTGTGTTGCGTTCAGGGACTCCTTGAAAGCTCCTACCTCGCAGGGTTAAAGTAAATTCAGCAGTAGCAATAAGTTTAGGAGTAATTGTGAAAATGATAACGAGTTTTTTATGTTTAGTTTAGCAATCGAGGCGAATAAAAGTCAAGTGCAGAGTCACTGTACTTTGAAATCACATAATGTGTAGTTTCTGGATTGTGTAACGTCTTTCGGTCCTATTCGCGCTTTACTGTTTTTATAATTCCTACATTTATGGCTGCACATGAATGCAACTCTTCTACCCTCGAAGTTTCCCGCAAAAGCTTCACCCTCCATCTGCTTTTCTGTCAAGACACTGTCCAAAGTTCTCAAGTTGTTTCCGCAAATTAAAAGAAAGTACTGCGTCGAAGGAGCAAATATCCACCCAAAGCCAATGACGCGAGTTATTGTAGAAAGCTGCTGAGAGAAGTTCACACTTTAACGCTACCTCCGCCATTTTTTGGCAAAAGAAAGCTGGTCGTGTCATCTTGAACTGCTTTTTCCTGCCAACAAAAAACGTTTCTTGGCACACGTATTGTTATCTTGAGGTTCCAGGTAGTTTATTGTGTTAAGTTGCTGTGCTTTTAAGTGGCGCGGTGGGTTTCCGTAACCTGTTTACCAAGAAGAGTTACTAACTCGACTCAGGTCGATGTTCAAGGGTTTCACCACAAGATGGCGCCCGCTGACAGAAAATAAATAATACGACTCTACGTCACAAAGCTCCTAATGTTGCTCTGCCTTTGCTGCTCATTTGACGTATTGACAGACGGGTATACAGTAGATTAAAAAACAGTATGTTAAAAAAAACGTACGAAAAGCAATTCAGTGCTAAGTAGATATTTGCTCATTGTCAATATGCATTATGTGATCAATATTATAATTGCATACGAAGCCATAACATGGTGATTATGTTTATAAATGTGTCTCAAAGTCTACATTCTGTTGGATATTGTCTCTCTTATCCAGGCAGAAAACACACAAAATAAAACGTATTTGCAATTTGTTGTTGAAAAAAACAAAAGTGTATATTTCAAACATTTCTATATGTTTTTTTTAAAGGGTCTCACTCAAAAATGTACATGTGGACTTTCAAAAATCCCGCCAAGTGGATGTCCTCTTGTGCAACCTGCAGTCGTAAAGCTCAGGGGCCAAAGACCCTCTTCCCTCCTTTGTTTTTGTGTCCCTCTCCAGGACCGACCCGGACTAAAGGCCCTCAGGGTCCCGAGACGTTGCAGGGCAAAATGGACCCGCCACCCGGGCCGTATGACTGCGACCTGCTGGTTATAGGAGGGGGTCTGTGTGGGGAAGGTAGGCTCACCTCCTCCTCTTCCTCCTGCAGCTCACATTGTTCACGCCTCATGGGTTTGTCTCCTGCCTTCAAGTTTTTTTTTCTTGCTACATGTTTTCAGCTTCTGCTCTCTCTGGGACACTTCATGGATGCAGACAGTATTTGAACGTCAATGAAACTCTTGTGTTTAGGCCACTCGTCAGACAAAACAAGACACGTGAAGACGTCGTTTTGAGTTTGAGGAAACTGTGTTGGCCCGTTGTCTCTATGTTCAAACATGTTATGTTTGAAGTATGTATGTACAGTACTGAATAGAAAATAGTCATATTTTAGTAGAAAACATGTTGGGTATAACTCATGAGCAATAAGCATAAAAAACAGAAATTAGGACAAAATTATGCTAAAATTGCACTCCATTGATTTATCAAAAATTGTCAGATTAATCCATAATAAGAAAAAGTATCTGTTCATTGCAGGCCTAGTATTCATAAAAGGACAGGAGGAGTCATTGGGCACAGCTGGAAACAATATGATGAACAGTGACTGAAAGACCAAAAAAAGAAAAATAACCACAGTAACAAAATAATAGAAAAAATGAAATAGATAAAGAAGAAAAAGGAAGAAAAAATATAACTGTGAAAATCCTCTCTTCTCATGAAATATTCATATACAATCTACATTAATGTGTTTTACAGATTGTGTTTACCCGTGTTACAGTGAACTACCGCTTGATTGTTCTTTTAAAAGCTGCTGTAATTTATATATTTGTATAGTAAATTGCCATGTGGGGGGTCGCTCATCATCTGACCCGGCCCTCCGTCAGCTCCCTGCTCCGCTCCGTGCTGAGAGGACGCCCCGCCAACTCCACCCCATAATTGCCGCTAATCCGGTCAATGCCAAAGCGCCACTCGCATGATTACCATATTAATGTCTTCATGCTAATGAAGAGGCTGCGTGAGCGGCTCTGGAGGGAAGCTGGAGCCAGACGACGGGGCAGGAGCTAGGATTGTTGTCAAGAACAAAACGCTTAACCCGTTTCAATATTTCATTTCCCTCTTTCTCCTCTTGTCGCTCTCATGTATTCCCCCTCTCTCCTCTCTCCTCTCTCCTCTCTCCTCTCTCCTAGGAGGCTGCGGGTTGAGGAGAAAGGTGCTGATGCTCGGCCTTTCTCTCCGAGAGGCGAGTGTTTAACTCTGAGTCTGAAGAGGTGATGACCAATCATTCCTCCTCTCCAGTGATGAGACATGTTTCATGCACACACTTTCTAATGACTTGTATTGTTGCTGGAAATGCTTGAATTTTCACTAAGACATTTTATTACTTTCTCCCTTTTAATTTTATCGTCTTTCTTTTCCTTTTGTGTCTTTTCTTTTGTCTTGTTTGCATTTTGTTCTCCTCCTCTTTTCTTTTTCTCTCTCTTTCCTATCCTTTCCTCCACTACTTCTTCCCTCTCGTCTCGTCTCCTCTCTTCTCCTCTCGTCTCGTCTCCTCTCTCTCCTCCTAAATACTACAGGGTTAACATAATCACACTTACTCCCTCACTTAGCATCTAGCAGCTGGTCTGCCACCGTATTAGTATAAATAACACAATTCTATAACATATGTATATATTTATTTGTTTATTCTTTACTATTTATTATTTAAATACATTACTGTATTTTTATTTTTATTTTTTTCACTTATATTTACTTGCACCTTATCATTCACCTGCACCTTTTATTTATCATAGAACCTCCTCATCTTTGCGTGTGTGTATAATTCTTTCCTATCCTTGTCTTCATCCATTATTGTTTGTTTCTTAAATTCTTTATTTGTTTCTTAATCTCTTTATATGCCACTCTTTGCCTTCTTAATTACCCCTCGGGGATAAATAAAGTTTTTCTGATTCTGATTCTGATTCTGATTCTGATTCTCCTCTCCTCTGCTCTCTTCTCCTCTCCTCTCCTCTCTTCTCCTCTCTTGATTCTCCTCTCCTCTGCTCTCTTCTCCTCTCCTCTCCTCTCTTCTCCTCTCTTGATTCTCCTCTCCTCTGCTCTCTTCTCCTCTCCTCTCCTCTCTTCTCCTCTCTTGATTCTCCTCTCCTCTGCTCTCTTCTCCTCTCCTCTCCTCTCTTCTCCTCTCTTGATTCTCCTCTCCTCTGCTCTCTTCTCCTCTCCTCTCCTCTCCTCTCCTCTCTTGATTCTCCTCTCCTCTCTTGATTCTTCTCTCCTCTCCTCAACATTGGTCAGTCAGGCTGGCTGGAAAAATAGTGGAGGAGGTAGGACCTCCAGTGGAGGGCTGTACACTGGGCAATAGCCACGAATGGATACCGGGCGCACCTGGACCCTCAGATTGTGGAGGAGTGTGTTTTCTGCCTGCAGACAGAGACCCTGGAGCACCTGTTTGTTCAGTGCCCACGGCTCGCAGCACTGTTGGACTTGTGAAAAGGATGGGTTCAGGGCCTTGGAGAGGTGTTTTCCCTGGCTCTTTTTATTTTCGGGCCAAAGTATTCAGTCGTAAAGAAGGCGGTCCACACACTGGTGAACCTTCTGTCTGGTTCTACGAAGCTGGCCATCTGGCTAACAAGGAAGAACCGGGCTAGAGGTTCGGGCAGTGAGGACCCGGTGCTCGCCACCAAGGGACTGCTGAGAGGCCGTCTCAGGCTGGAGCACGCCTACTACACTGCAATGGAAACATGCAGGCCTTCAGGGACAGGTGGACCACGGGGAGCATCCTATGCTCAGAAAAAAAAAAAAAATTGGATGCGAAAACTGGAATCCCCACTGCAGTGGGATAATAATGATGTGACCCAATCCAATATATTTATATATATATACTATATATGCATATTAAACCTCTGTAACGAGTGTGGCCATTAAATATTTCACCAGGCGTTTCAGCGTTAACTCGATGGCCCGTCGCAGGTAATGAACAGGTGCGGTCCATATTGGACGATGACCGGAGTCCTGGCGTTTGACCGATAGAGGGGGTGGGAAAGCTACAGCTGGAAACTTTAATACAAATATAATTGTGTCATATTTGCTCAGTCTGTCACTGCACCCTGCCAGCAGTGCATGAGACAGATCATCTGGCTCCTCTGCCTCTCTCTGTGCTGCTAATGGCATTTACAAGATCCCACCGAGCCCGAAGAAAAAACATCATCCCAGCTGAGCAAATATGACAAAAAGTTCTTCATATTATTGTTACCAACTGTCGCTTTCAGGCAGCGGGACAACCAGAGTCTAACTGGAAATAATTGATTGTGAGTGGCAGCGATTTTATTGTGAAGAATGTTTATAGCAAATGAAATGTGTTCATCACTGAATCAGCAAAGTGTGGTGGCTGCTATTCCTCAACAACAACAGAGAGGAAGACCAAGCAGCAACAACTTTTATTGTGGAGAATATATCGGAAATGAAATGTGTTTATCCATTTTTACAGCCGCTCCTTTGACCACGAAATACATCCAATACACCCTCTATTCAATTCAATTCAGTTTATTTTGTATAGCCTAACATCACAAATACAAATTTCCCTCGGAGGGCTTTACAATCTGTACACACAACATCCTGTCCCGGGACCTCACATCGGATCAGGAAAAACTCCCCAAATAAAGATAGTAAAAACCCTTTCACAGGGAAAAAAGGGATGATCCCTCTCCAGGATGGACAGTAGCAATAGATGTCATGTGACCAGAATGAACAACGTAACAGCATATGACATAAATGATTCATATAATGAGGAGTAGGCATGGAACACGATCCATGAAGCAGAATGAGGTAGAGAGGAGGGGCATCAGCATGGCAGGAGGTAGGAGGTAGGAGGCAGGAGGCAGGAGACAGGACCGGCTCCAGACAGCCACGGTCCATGGAAACTTGAGGCGAGGAAGCACAGAGGCTCCCGGAAAAAAGTAGAGTTAGTAATGTGCATCTATCCGATCAGGGAGGTTGCATTGACGTGTGTCAAGCATGGACCACGTGCTGCAGTGTCAGCTGTGTGTTTTTGGTTGAACCAGGCGACAGACGTGGACGGGAGGAAGAGGCGTCTGACAGCAGAGACCCTGGAGCCCGGCCTCGGTACCCGGGCGTACCTGAGGACAGAGAGCTTCAGGTCAACCAGGACTCGCATCAGATTCCACCTTGAACGACCCGTGTGAATACAGCCTTCACGCTGCAGCTGGACCTGCTCCCCGGGTTCCATAGAAAATGGCCCAGAAGATAGAAAACCAGATGATCGTTAGTGGAGTGGACTTCCTTTACCGCTGCTCTCTCACTAAGGTACTGAGTGAGACAAAGACAGGGACCACTCCCACGAGAAAGCTTCCCTTCCTGCAGCATCCTCTGGTGTCTGTGCCAGGTGGAGCAGACGGAAGCTTGAGGGAGGACGTCGCTCCAGGTACGGCAACGGTGGGAAGCTATTGTACCAGGATGACGGTAGAGACCGTATCCAGTTGAGAAAGCAGCGGGAATAAGAGGCCAAGCGCTGTGTGAAGGCTTTACATTCTAAGTTCAGCAGCATGGAGCTGAAGGGGTTTTAGTTAAATCACCCCACAGACAGTGATGGAAATAAACTACACATGTGAGATAGTTTGAGTATTATGCTGCTGAATACAATTCAGGGGGAAATATGAACTTTAAGAGATCTGTAAAGAGATCTGTATCTGCCAATACGGATCATCAATGATCGGCAATTAGTACCGGCTGCAAAAAAATGGGATCAGGGATCTAAAAGTTATATTTGTTCCATTTTCTTGTGCTGATCCGATCTGTGACTCTGAATCCCGACAGGATCAGAACCGTGAGTTCTACTGGCATCGCGGTCCAGAGGCAACCGGAGCGCTTTCTGCTTTCCTTAGAGCTGAGCAACCAACAACAACCGGACATTTCTGCTCCATCAAAGAACTTACATTGATGTTTTTGGGACTGGGGATCGCTACTGATGGCTAAAACTTAAACCGGGAGATGGAACCCGACGGCAGACAGAATTGCACAGCTCAGTGAGGCTTACAGGGAACCAGGGGAAACGCTGATGGTGTCTTTATTCTAAAGCCATGACATTGAGCAAGCAACCTTTACTATATAACAAAAAGGAAAACAGAAAACGGATCTGTCGCCACTTTAAAATGCACTTTGAAACGAGGAACCTTCGTGTTTGGTTGATAGCTCCCTGTGGACAAAAGCGGTCGTGTTTCTGGGCGTTTTACTGCAGCGGGGTCTGTCAGTATTCAATTGAGAACCAGTTAAAAGTTGCTCACAGTAACTTTGAGCGAGTGATGTGAGCACTTCTTCCACCACGGCCCACAACCCTTTGATGTCCACCACATGATTTATAGATCAAACCCAGATCACCCCACAGAAGAAGGTCTTTTGAGCTGCAGTCCAGAAGACAGTGTTTCCCAAGAAACCGAATATATATCAGACTGCCTAACGGGGAGAAATGTGTCTCACAGACCCAAACGACCCGTATCATCTAATTCAGGTGAAAAGTCTGACGCATCTTCTTCCTCTGAGCCATAGAGCTCCATTGTTGACCAGCTGGTTCAGCAAATTGCTGAGCGTTCTTAAAATACACATTTGTGAGGTGTTTTACGTGCCGGAGCGGAGAACCACAAACACAAAGTACAACGGGAGCTCGACCTTTTTAAAAGGGCGTCACCGTACATGACTTCATTTAGTTTCAGTCTGATTGAGTGCATTGTAGATTATTTTCATGTCTGGACTCAGCTGCTTCTCTTCTCTTCTCTCTTGCAGCTCCTTCTCTTTCAGCCAGGTCTTTCCTGTCAATGTTTCAGAGAACGGATTTAAGATCAACGATCGTGCATTTTTTAGATCGTCCTGTAGAGGAAAGGACGACTCACCCTGGGGAACTGTGTCTTTACGTGTCTCTCTGTCTGTTTGTGAGTTTGTGTGTCTTTACGTGTCTCTGTGTGTCTTTGTGTGTCTTTGTGTGTCTTTGTGTGTGCAGGTGCTGCTCACCGTTGGAAGGAAAGCGTTCACCGGTGACATTGTCCTGGGGCGCGTTGGGGTGCACGAGCGCATTACATCCGTCCACGTTTCTCTTGACCTCTCAGTGTGTGCCTGGCAGGTTTTGTTTAAGGTTGTGTGTGTGTGTGTGTGTGTGCGTGTGTGTGTGTCTTCTTCTCTGTGTGCAGCACCGGCAGGATCCTGGTGAACGATCAGACCAGCGTCGGTCGTATTTACGCCATCGGATCGGTGCAGCATGGACGCCCCTCCACCACGGGCCTCCCGGTGCATGCTGGGACACTGCTGGCCTCTACGGAGATGGCTTCTTGGTACGCAGTCTGGAAATAGTTTACACTGGTTGTGTGTGTCGTGCGTGAGCCGAGCGCTGCAGATGAGACAATAAAGATGGAATTGATTGGAGCCGATATCATTTTCCATTCACAGTGTGATTACAGCAATGTGCTGACTCTGCTGGAATATGCTGCCTATGGTCGGTCTGAGGAGAAAGCCAATCTAACACTTGGAGAAGCCAGTGTGGAGGTAAACGCACACACACACACTCAAACAAACAGGATCTAAAATCCAAAATGTCTGCCCTTTTGCAGGTGTATCACAGCTCTACTGGCCTCTGGAGTGAGCGCTTCCTGCCAGGGATACAAACTCCTGCTATGAGAAAGTCATCTGCTACATTCCCGACCACGTATGGCTTTTCATATTAACAGTAAATCAAATTATTTTGTTTAAAGTGAAAGGTTTTGCTTGTGGTGACGAACCCACAGAGAATTCAATAACTCTCAGTTCCTCTCAGCTCTTCTAGCGTCTTTCAGCTCGTTGTTTTGGTTTCCCTCTCCACAACTTTAAAAGTCACTACAAGGATTGTTTTCTGGCTATGAAACAGTCTTGATTTAATACTGACGCCTCTGTAATAACTTGCATAATCAAACAAGACCGTCGGCAAGAAGATTGTCTGGTTCTGTCTAGTCATTCTTCACATCCCACAACACGCTTTACGGCACGCAGACCTGTGCATCTCCGTGTTTACATTTCACGGGCAAAGTTTGGCAGCGAGTCGTACGTTAAAAGTAAGCAAGAGGAGGAGAGAACAAATAACTTAATTTGTACCCTACATTTCGCGGTTGTGGCTGATTCTGGGACTGGATCAACGAAGAGAAAGAAACAAGATTTGAGCGAAGAACAAATAGAGTGAAATACAAGTCAAGAGAGATAAGAGGCTGTAAAGCTGGATCTGACCGAGTGCCATCTTGCTTTCACGTTGTGTAGAGACGTACCATATCTGACGCCCGCAGCTTGATTCAGTGCCGCGTCACGACACATCGTGTCCTTTGTGTCAAATGAAGAACGACACTTGACGGATGAAGACCGAACCGGTCAAATGTCATCGTTCTGCCTCAGAAAGCGCTTCAGTCGGTTTGACATTTTGGCAGCTAAACAATGACCTGAGTGGCAAAAGAAGAGAGGAGAAGAACTGTGATGAAGTACACGAGTACTGCATCCCATTAGGTGTCACTATCTAATCATATCAGATACTTAACATATAATGAGGCAACCGTGTAGTTCTAGTTATGTCCAAACTAATTGAAGACCCCCACGCACTTTGATAAGTGTGACTCCCAGCACCTCAGCTAAAGTAGTGAGATTCTTCTCCTCTCCCTCTGGAGATGTTCAGTCATTATACCTCTAATTGTGCATTAGTTCACACCACATTACTCCACCCACCCCTTTGATATAATTTTAGCTCTTTCCAACAATTGACTTGGCACCACTCAAGATAACGACATTTCAGAATGTGTCCATGCCAAGCTGGTAGTAACTGTGCTAATTCCAATTTACACAGCTCCTTCTCACTCCATTTCCTGTCTGCAGATTACACTGCAGCCACCAGAGCCTCCGAACTAGCTGTTCATATGTGTTCAGTAAGGAATCTCTGAGTTATTTTTGATCAGGTCCTGTCCTTTGGCTCCCACATGAAACACCGCCTTCTTTCACCTACGGAACATCTCAAAGATCAAAGCGATGCAGAAACATTGATTCATGCATTTGTTACCTCAAGACTGGATTACTGTAACTCCGTCTTATCAGGCTGCTCCGGTAAATCCCTTGGATCTCTCCAACTGATCCAGAATGCTGCAGCTCGTGTACTAACGAGGACGCGGAAGAGAGATCACATTACTCCTGTACTAGCTGCTCTCCACTGGCTTCCTGTAAGATCGAGAATCATATTTAAAATCCTTCTCCTTACCTACAAAGCCTTAATTGGTGATGCACCATCATATCTTAAGGACCTTATAGTGCCATATTACCCCACGAGAGCATTACGCTCACTGAATGCAGGGTTACTTGTGGTTCCCAGAGTGATAAAAAGTAGGTTGGGGGCTAGAGCTTTCAGTTATCAGGCTCCTCTTCTGTGGAATCAGCTCCCACTTTCAGTTCGGGGGGCAGGCACGGTCACCTCATTTAAGAGTAGACTTCAGACTTTCCTCTTTGATGGCGCTTATAGTTAGCGCTGTTTCAGGCTTATAGTTAGGGCTGTTTCAGGCTTATAGTTAGGGCTGTTTCAGGCTTATAGTTAGGGCTGGCTCAGGTTTGCCCTGGTCCAGCCCCTAGGTATGCTGCTATAGGCCATAGACTGCTGGACGACATCTTAGGATACACTGAGCTCCTCCCCCTGGCCCTGCTGATGCAACCGGCCTGGAACCAGGCCTGCCAGCTGCCATGGCCCTGCTTTCTCCTCCCACTGCCTCTGGGATGCCCCTCCTCTCTACCTCCTTCTGCTTAATGGATCATGGACCATGCATACTACTCATTATATGAATAATTTCTGTCACATTCATGTAATGTGCTGTAACTCCGTTACGTTATTCATTTTGGCCACATGACATCTATTGCTTCTGTCCAACCAGGGAGATGGATCCTCCTCTGTTGCTCTCCCTCAGGTTTCTTCCCCCTTTTTTCCCTGTGAAAGGGTTTTTACTATCTTTTTGGGGGAGTTTTTCCTGATCCGATGTGAGGTCCCGGGACAGGGATGTTATGTGTACAGATTGTAAAGCCCTCTGAGACAAACTTGTATTTGTGATGTTGGGCTGTATAAAATAAACTGAATTGAATTGAATTCAGTCTGGAACAAGGCTCAGACTGGAGAAGACTTTATGGAGCCTGACTCAGTAGTCGGTAACTACAGTAGACTATACAGGTCATTGGAGGAACTGGGAATTAGGTGTGACCTTCATGACCCACAAATTATGAAAGTGGAACTTCGTTTGAATGCTGATCCAGATCCAAAAACTCTTGACGCCCCAGACTCAGAGTCCTCCAGTCTGACTTGGCGTTGACCCTGCTGTCTCAACAGGACCGCGTGGTCACATGTCATGGGGCCCAACGCTGGAGAGATCCTCAAGGCTTCGTTGCAGCGATGAAATGCAGTCTGACCAAGTGACCGCTGGACGCCACCGTGGTCATCCAGCCCGGCTCAGAATCCCTGTTTTCTGTCCTCACTATTCCATAACAGCAGCAGAGCTGTGATGGCTATTAACTCCCCGTCCCTCCCAGCGATCATTTGAACTCAAAGTCCCCTTCTGAGCGTCCTGTCACGCTCTATTTTGAGCTCCTCTGCTGAGAGGTAAGTTTTCAGGTATTACCATGTTCAGTCCTTGGGAAAAGCTCTGTCGTCTGGGGTCAACGCCAGAGCAGCAGATTCAAATGAGCTTCCTGCTCTGAATGCCGCCCGTCTGAATTATTCATGGCCAATAATTAATAAACTTCCCAGTCCATCTCTGTAGCGGCTGACCCCGGAGCACATGAGCGGGTTAGTGCTTCACATTGTCTAAACTTGATTAATAAGGCGCTGGGCGCAGTGTTTAATGGGCTGCTGTGGATGTCGGGGCGTTGGTGATGATGGTTAATGGCTAACCGCTGGCCGGATCGATTAGAAGATGATTGAGGTTTGACGGATGCTGCTGCCGCTAACTGCAGACACATGCCGCTATTTAGCGATCACCTCAGTGGCGAGAGGTCGATAGTGATCACTTACTAGTGCACGCACTTTTCTTCCCGCAGCAACAGTCGGTGACACTTCGGCGTTGGCCTCATTTCTCAGCACCGGGGGTTGCTGCTGGGAGCTCAGTGGCTCTTTATTTTGACAGCCGCTGAGAGTCCGTAAAGAAAGACCTTTTAAAATCCCACACGGGGACTTTATGTCATCAATTTTATCTACAGTTTATATTACTTTCCCGCTCCATCCACCGCCATAAAGCAAATTGAAAAATGCAGTAAAAACACGCTGTAGTCGCCATCATATGCCTACAGAACTTTGGTGTATAGGATTTCCAACTCATGTTTATACTTTCTACGTCGCAGAGAACTGAGTAGACAGCATTGTTCTCACTTGTATTGTTCTCTCTGCCTCAGGTGCTCAGCTCATTGACCCGATGCCAGCGCAAGTCGGAGGCCCTGCTGACGAGGGGGAACTGCTGAAGCCGTCCATCATCCGGTGACGTCTCCACCTGAACCCGACAGACGGCGGGCGAGGACCGACGGGCTGCTGCTGCTGCTGCTGCTGCTGCTGCTGCTGCTGCTGCTGCTGCTGCTGCTGCTGCTGCTGCCGGCGCGTAGCGCTGCTTGTTTGAATCTTTCCACGAACCGCTTGCCTCGAGCCGAACTCCCAAAAAACACACAGCACCGTGGAAGTGTTTTCACGGCCCTCGGCATTAAGGAAGATAAGATGCTCCCTGAGGTTCTGCCTCCGAAAGCCCCTGTAAGCTTTAATATAGCCGAGTTTTTAAAAGGCTGCAGGAGCGCGATAAGACTCTGGGATTGATGCGTTTACACGGGGTAAAAAGCTCGGGCTTATACGCTCTGTGTCTTTACCGCCGTGGCACGAGCCTCAGGGGGGTTTTCAGCCTTAATTTCATGTAATCAACTGGATGGGGATTATGGAATTACCCCAAATTAATACTGTTTGTTGGCGAGTGCTCTCCTTTTAATTGACGTCCTGAGCTTCCCGGTACAGCCTTTTGTTTGCTTTCCCTCTTTTATATTCTCTCTCTGATCCGGTGCCTCAAAGCCTTAAAACAACTGTTGCATATTCATGCAGATCATCAGGTGAAGTGTCTCATACGAATGGACGCAGGGACTTGAGCGCAGATATTATGATGTTTTCCCCCCAAAAGCTGACCCCTCGTAGTCTCCCCTCGGCTCCCCACCATGCATTTGAAGTTATAATACATAGTGTAGCATACATCAGGGTGGGCCCCCCGCACAAGGGCGTCATTTCCATTCAGCGGGCGCGTCGCAGGCCCGTCCGGACCATATTAATGGCCGGGGCCCGCCCGCGCATCCTGCTGCTGCTCGCCTAACATTGGAGCAATTAGATGTAAATTTCTCTCCGAGGTTATCCTCCAGACCACCTTCGGACTCTGTGCGCCTGGCAGAGGCGCTCCTGTAAGAAAGACAGATATCCCAATTAGAAAAAGTGCACAAGAGTCTCTCTCTCTCTCCTTCTGGCACGTGGCTGAAAACGCCATTAGAGCGTAATTGGATCAAAGCGGAGCGGCCTCCGTGACTTTGTGCCGGTCTGGCAGCAAGGTTAAGGTGCCGCATAGAAGCCGCTCTGTCACCGCCGCTCGTCTCCGGACAGCGTTCAGGGGTTCCACCCGGTTCCACCTGTGCAGCGCGCTCCTCCACCACTAGATGTCGCTGTAGACGCACACGGAGCCTGAAAGATGAGAACATCGAACTGATGCTACCATGTAGGTTCAAAGGTCTAATGACCGTAATTTTTCTGCTACCACGTTCTGTTACTGCTGCTACTAGTAGTACTACTGATGGTATTTTACTTTGTACTGTCAGCTCCAGCAATAAAACTTCTACTACTTCACAAAGAAGGTCTACTGCAAGTATTATTGCAATTACTGTGACTGTTACCAACAGATGGGTGTAGATACTCAAAGTACTCTTCACTTGTACTACTTGTACTACTTCTTTTGTTACGGTTAGTATTTACTCTTACTAGTATTTGTACTTGATGATGAGACATTAGGCATATGTATATGTGTATATATATATATATATATATATATATATATATATATAGATATATATATATATATATATATATATATATATATATATATATATATATATATATATATATATATATATATATATATATATATATATATATATATGGGATTAATAAATCCTGGTGACTCTAATAATATCAGACATTACAATACATCCATCGGGAATGTAGTGAAGTAGAAGTATAAAGTAGCATAACATGTAAATACTCAAGGGGTGGGAAGTAAACAGCTACTGTGTACTCTGGTATCTTTTCCGAGGCGCTTGTACTTCACTTGATGTACTTGTATGTAAAACACGGCCACTCTTCCTGTGCGACCTCTCCTGTGATACATGTGTGTGTTCGGGCTACCACTATGAAGTAGACGGTGAGCAGCAGCTTTCTGGGGATGTTCCACATCTGGACGCGCTCATTCCCTGCCCCCCGCCCGCCGCGCACAGTGGTACGCTCCGCGCTGGATGCGCTCAGCGCGTCGGCCGGCGGACAGTCCTCATCAGCACCAGCAGACAGAGAGCACGAGCCTCCCACGGACTCCACGCGCACACACCACGCGTCATGAAACAGACTCTGAGCGAACTGATGAGGATGAGCCGGATATGCCGGATGGTATGCGCCACTTGTTTGGGATCCTTTATTCTGGTCATCTTTTATTTCCAAAGTATGTTCCAACCAGGTAGGATCTCCCGCCTCTCCTCTCTCGCTGTGTGTGTGTGTGTGTGTGTGTGTGTGTGTGTGTGTGTGTGTGTGTGTGTGTGTGTGTGTGTGTGTGTGTGTGTGTGTGTGTGAGTGTGAGAGTGTGTGTGTGATGTATGGCTTCTTGTCTCACAGCCTCCCGGCATGTTGACGTATCGATCCGTATGTGCAGTAACGCAGCGGATGAATAATTGAATCCCGCGGGAGCGCGTGACCCCTCCGGCCGGAGCACGCCGTGAGGAAACCAAACGTCCATGTGGCACATTAGTCCCGGGATGGACCGTCTTGTGGCGCTTTTGTCTCCGCGCGTTTGGATTGGAGCCCCCCACCATTCAGCTGACAAGTGGCATGGAGATTTTTTATTTGTCTCCGGAAACGTGGCTCGGCGCATGGGCGGCCGCGAGGTTTGGCGAAGTGCACGAGCGTTTTCAGAGGGGACCCACCTGGTCCCCATCTGGATGGAGAGCGGAGAATGAGCTTTGATAGGGGAAATCAATTTGGAGTCCATAATCTGGAAGCGAACCGTCTCCGGGGAGCACTTAAAACCCGATGTCCTCTCTAATCGGTGCGCGCCTGGAGACCCGTTTAACAATTCATCACGCAATAAAGAGTCCTCTCCATGCCAGGGGGCGCGTGGAGAATGTGCATATCCATTATGTTAGAGGAACAGAGTTAATGTGCTGCTTTTTGACAAAAACATTCGTCTCACTGAATCTCCGCCTCCGGTCTGGACCACTACCCGGGAGCCAAAGTGCTTGACTCCGTGCTGCTGACCTGCAGAACAACAGGTTCACTGTACGGAGAGAAGAAGAAGGGGATTTGTTTCCCATTAGCAGAAACAGAATCACTCCCAAACAGATGATATCCCATAATGCTGCAGATGGAGACAGTGTGTCTGAGAGGCCCAGGGCTGCTTTTAGATAGTCTGTCTCATGCTTTCTGCTGTGTTTCTGATCCTCTGCAGTCCTGATGTGATACCTGCAGTCAGTCATAGGTGAAAAGTGGGAAAGTGGATTCTCTGTGTATTGAGTGATAACGTGGCCACAGAGAGCTGAAGCATGGGAGCAGACAGTTCTGTCTCATCTCTCAACAGGAGGGGGTTGTTTTTCTTCTTCTGTGGTGCCTGTGAGTCACCAGTGTTCCTGCCGGCAGCAGTGGACAATGTGCCACAAAGAAAAGCCCCTAAAGGGAGGGGACCGGCCTGCCTGCACTGTAATGTAGACCTCTGATCACTCTCTGTGTCAGAATATCATCACATTATAATGTGGGTATCCAGCCGGCTTCTGTGAAACAGATGGGAGCACATGCTGTGTCGTTAGCATTGGCCTTTGTGTGTGTAATAAAAATAATGATCCATTATATGTTTCCATGTCTTTTGACCGTAACAAACCCCAACGTGTAGGGAAGCATCGACGTGCCGCTCCCTTTTCTTTTTAAATCTCCTCATAAAACAGGAATTTAAACGTGTGGTCGTGCTGCTGATACCGAGCGCCTCGACATCCATCATGTGCTCGCATGTCTGCAGACGCTTCTGTCATCAGCTCAACATCATATTCATCAGCAATTCACTTAGAATGAGAGAAAAAACACCCAATGTTGCTGATGGAGAGCTGAAACGGCCAGTCGGTTGATTTAATAGTGCAATAAAGATAATGTGAGAGACATTGTCAGGCTTCTCAAATAACATGTTGGGATGGATATTCTTATTTACTATATCTCGACATTTCATAGTATAGACATTAATGAAAGAGAATCAACAGACTAACCAATAGTGAAAGTTTGCAGCCCTGTTTAGGGTTAAAGACGGGCCAGTTCACCCAAATGACTAGTTATCTCCCCGCTGTAAGGCTGAAGGGATCATGTCGGTCATGTGTGTGTGTGTGTGTGTGTGTGTGTGTGTGTGTGTGTGTGTGTGTTTAGCTGTCTGTCCACGGCTAATCTCACATACTTGACCCGCCATCCTAATATGTTTTGTGCTCTTTTATAACTGTTGAAACCTCTAGTGGTTGAGACGAGTCAGTAAGTTGTTATCATCATCTTGACTGTATGGGAGCCAGGAGGGACAATTGAGTGATTCCACTCTTCTCTGTGTGGAAGGCGAAGAGAGAGAGAGAGAGAGAGAGAGAGAGAGAGAGAGAGAGAGAGAGAGAGAGAGAGAGAGAGAGAGAGACACACCTGGTGGAGATCACTGCGGCTGATATTGTGTATCGAGTATTCAGATATTTTATTTCAACCTGGTTAAAAAATTTAAATAACGGCATTTAAACACGGTTCTCTCAGGAACCTTTCGTTAACAAAAGAAATTGCCCCATGAATGAATCGTCCTATGAATTATCTGGGGTGAAAGACACGTTGAACTTTGCACAGAGTGAGACCTCTGTGCTGAATGTGATTAAATGAGCTCGCAGGCAGGGATTTGATTGTTAGCAAATTAAACCGAGACTCCCTTAACACCCTGTCAGGGACCTCTGGATCCGGCTCCCAGAATTGTGCCAATCTCCGCAGGCGTTGCATCAGCTTCTGCCACACACACACACACACACACACACACACACACGCACAGACGCGGGTCACAAAGTGGATGTTTTATTCGGCTGTGGTGATGACAGGGTGCTGCATCCAGGACGCTCTGATTGAAGAGCAGCTGTCTGAAGCAGGGTGTGTGTGCAGGAGCTGGATATAAGTTGTAATGCTACAGTGTGTATTTATGTGTGATTACACAGGTGAGACGGATACCAGTGGGCGGGGTGTACGTGTGTTAAGTGTTGGGGACTTCCTGTGCAGCAGATCTCCATCTTAATCCTCTTTCTGAAATGGACTTCCCACCACCCCTATCGCAATATCAGGACTTTTGCTTGTCTTCCCTTCCCCTATTCTTTGCTCTCCACACACACACACAGGCGGCAGCAGCTTCGTTGTCCATCAGATGAAGCCCTAGGCCGCGTCTCCCAGCTTCAGGCATGTTTAGCAGGCCTGGGAATCCTGTCTGGCCTCCCAGTGTAAACTCTCACCTCTCTTCCAGGACCAGCGGGGTCGTGACCCCTTGTAAAGAGGAGACAGAGGAGGTGGGAGGTGGGTACAGCGCAGTCACGCTGTGGCCTAAACCAACACACACACAGCGAGCTGGGCTTAAAGACTCGACTGAATGTTCCAAATAAAAAACGAAATTGCCGTGTTTGAAGTCTTTCTACTTGTCGCGTTCTCTGCATCCACTGAGACCCACGAGCAGCTCCATCTGCTGAGGAAGGCACAGACCTGGAGAGACGTCAGCTGTGCTCAGCGGCAGTTTGAGAGGACGCCAAATTCTATTTAGTTTGGAGCGTAGTGCCATCCTTAGTGGGAGCAGACAGAACGCATGGCAGCAGTGGAGATATCCGTCCTGAAGGACCGCTGTTGAATAGAGATGTTTGTGTGGCGGCAGCCAGGAATGTCCTGACTGTAAGAAAATCATATATCTATTTCATAAATGCCTTTCGCATCAGCCTTGTACCCACGCACGATGCCACGCGGTTAATGTTTTGAAAGGAGTGCTTAGGTTTAGGCAACAAAACAGTTTAATTCATGGTTTGTATTGAAATAATAACATGTAACAACGTACCATAAATGCGTTTTATGAGAAAATGTCACAACGTCACGTAAAACGTTACCTAAAGCAGCGCTGCTTTAAAAAGTATGAAGTCAAAAGTATGAAATCCATCAGAGGCCGGCGGTTTGGTGCCAAGCTTCTCACAACGGATTGGCCAAAGTCCCAAAACGTTGGCGGCGTCCTTAAAAGAGTTTAGTCCAAAATGGAAATGAAATATCCCGTGTTAGGAAAAGGGGAAAAGTAATCTGACAAAACGGGTGCTGGCGTCATAGAAAGCTCACAGTAGAATATCACTCAGGTTATTTAAGTGGCTCCCTGACAGCGGTCCTGTCCGCCTGCCTGAAATACTGAGTCACGAGCAGCGAAAAGCTTTTTCCAAAATGAATATTGGGATTGCAAAAGCAACAACCGCCTTGAGTAGATCCCTGTACAGGACAGGAAGCAGGAAGCGGGATCCCCTGTGCCAAAGGAGGTCGCCACTCCCCCGATGTTACGCTCGTTTAGGACCCCGTTCCCCTTCCACCTCCGCCTCGCCTCCCTGCCTTCACGCTGAGCCCTCGTCTGCCTCATCAGTCTGAGTCTCCGCTGCCCTTTAAGGCGCCGTTGCTGTCGCTGACATCAGCGCTAATAAGGCCGCTTGCAGCTTGTTTGGCTTCTTTTTAAAGAGCCTCTGGGATATTTTTGAGTTTGTGTGTGTGTGTGTGTGTGTGTGTGTACTGAGTCTGCACCTTCTCTTCAACCACTACTATACTTTGGGATTTTTGAGCCTGCGAGTGCGAGCCTCTTCCACAAAGGCCTTCGCCTCTGACGCGGAGACGGGACCTCAATTGAAATTAAATAGATTTTTTTCTTCTTCAATTTTCCTTTACTCAATGCATGCCCTTGTGTCTGGGAGAAAGGGAGAGATTACCATGCAACAAAGCTGCCTTTTTTCCCTTTTTTAAGCAAGTCTTGGGAAAGAATGGAAAACTCTTGCCTGGAATTTTGACGGGAAACTCTAAATTCCTCACCTTCGCTGGTCTGTGGCGGTCGTGCCAACTGTAACTGATGCTGCACTGCAGAGAGACCGCTGAGTCACCGGGTCGGTGACCTCAAACATGTGGCCCCGTAATCGTCGAAATGGACATTCCTATAAAAGTCTCCATTGTTTTGGAGGTTCTCATTTGAAGGGCCGTAGTGACAACACGCTGGGTGTTACCATGAAAGCTTTCAGCGTTTTGGGCTCAATCCGTTCTGTCGGTGTTGGTTTGCAAACGGCCAACAGAACAGATTTGTGTAAAATATTCAAAAGAATTGACATTTTCACTTAAAGGGACAGCGTGTTGGATTTGGCGGCATCTAGTGGTGAGGTTTCAGGTTGCGACCAGCTGAACGTGCTCCCGTGTTGCAAGTGTTTTCGGAGAACTATGTCGGCTGACGCAGAGACGCAATTGGCTCTGTCTGGAGCAGAGTTTGGTTTTGTCCACTCTGGGCTCCTGTAGAAACATGGCGGCGAAGAGGTGTGTCGGTATAATCGGATCATTCTAAGCAAATTAAACCGTGATTCTTAGTTTCAGAGGATACACAAATGAAAACAAACAAATATTTAATTTCCATTTCTTCCAGTAGATCCTCTCAACTCCTACAGACTGGCCCTTTAAATAAGTATGTGTGGTCCCACATGTTAGCAGTCCTAACTTGGTGAAATGCACAGTGAAGTTCAGGAGAACCAGATGAACATGGCCGCCGTATGTCGGCACCGATACGGATCACAGAGGGAGGCTCACAGATATTAACTCTGCTGATTCATATGGTTGAGTTCATTTTTATTTATTGCCGAAGCAAAGCGCCGTTTAAATGCACTTTAGTGAGTCAAGTCAGCTCTGGAGCGCCTCGACAGATCAATCCCACTGAAAGAAACGTGTTCGGTTTCAAAACGCTGCTCTCCTGAGTGCAGAGCGAGGAGAGGATGACTGCGTCTGTTTGTGCAACCCCCACCTCCCGGCCCCCAGTCATTGTGCCCCTGGCCCCAGTATCTGTGTGTGTGTGTGTGTGTGTGTGTGTGTGTGTGTGTGTTGTGTGTGTGTATTGTGAGAGCGTATCCGGGACGTCCTGTTTGTGCGATCTTAGTGCTTCTGCTGTTTTCCTGTCCCGGCTCTGCTGCTAAATCCTAGATCAAACATCCCAATGTGAGGGATGGGGGGTGGTGGATCCCCTGCCGTGTCATCCACATCTGGCACCAGTACTCCCTGCTTAGCCGCCACACACACACACACACACACACACACACACACACACACACACACCCCTTTCTGACCGCTGCACTTCAGAAGTCTGGACAAACAGTGGGACAGCGCTTTGCCTCATGAAGTTTCGAGGGCCCCCACATGTCCTCCTGAATCTCCCTCTCGAGTAACTCGGAGCAGACCGACTGTCAGGACCTCGGGTCAGGCAGCAGCCGGAGGCCGACGCCGAGGACTCCTCATTTACTAGACTAGAGATGATGACCATCTGCGCGAGCGTCTGGACCTCATTAGAGAGGCGATGAAGGGGCTGCCACAAAGGACACACACTCACACACTCACACACTCACACACTCATTTTCTCGTTCTTTTCTTTTTGTGTGTGGAGGGATCTCGATAGAGACTTCACGAAGTGTGTGAAAGAAGTTAGACCAAAAAGATCTCGTCCTCTTTGTAGCGTTGTGAGGACACTTTTGTGCTTGTTTTAATAGCATTAGCAGGCTCTAATTTTGAACTACAATGCTAACAAAAGCTACAGAGCTAACAGTGTTTCCGTGTTTACCTGAGGGGGCGGAGGGTTGGGCGCTACGTTTCCAATAAGACGACGCCGGCATCATCAGCCGTGTGAGCGCAGTGCAAAGGGGAGAAGAACCCTTTCATTCATGAGCAGAAACAGTGAGACATCCACAGAGCGCCCTGACAACTTCATCTGTGCGTCATCAGCAAGGCATCCCTGCCCTCATGAAACACACTCACCCAATCTCTCCCAGCAGACACATACCGGTAGAGTTGCACATGGGGAAAACCGGCGTCACCCTCGTCTTTGTTCCCTCACCTAAGAAAAAACAGCAGCGGTCTGTCTGGAGAACAGGAATCTGATATCCTCCTGATCCGAGGTCACACGGGTCAGACGGTCGCGTCAAACGATGTCAAGCATAGTCTCAAAACGGGACTCGTGCGGTGTGTGTTCTTGTGTTCGGGTCACAAATGGATGTCTGTATTTAACAGCTGACGGTGTCCCAGATGTTTTGGGTTCTTTGGGGGGGTTCTCTCAATCCCAGAGGACCGCCTGACTGTCTTCCCATGAATCAGAGACGAAGCACATTATTGATGGGAAATGTGCGCGTCTGCGCCTCAACATCTGCCCGCCACGCGTCCTAAAATGTATCTCAGGTTGTAGCAATGCATGTTTTGACGGGTATCTGAATGTTTCTAGAAGAGTGGATACTGCCAAAAAACCTTATCTGGTTCATATATATACTATATATATATCACACATAATATATAGTCATTTCTTAGTGTGTGTGTGTGTGTGTGTGTGTGTGTGTGTGTGTGTGTGTGTGTTGGCGATTAAAGCATTGTACAGCAGTAAACTGAGACATGGCTACCATCTGTCAGACTTGTTCCACACACTGACATCTGGTCTGTCTGTGTGTGTTTGTGTGTGTGTGTGTGTTTCTGCCACCAGAAGTGTCGTAATGAGAGTCGGTGAACTGCACACTTCTTTTCTTTTCGGTGGACGGTGGGAAGCCGTATAACATTCCCCTGATTAGAATCGATTTGTGAGAGCAGCAGAGTTCCTCGCATAGAGCCGGGCCCAGTCTTTAGAAAAATGATGAAATGCTCCTGTACAGTAAGAGTAAAAGGTCAAGATGCTAAATGATGTTGAGGATTCTTTTGTTGTCTGAGCTTCTATTTTGACAGAAAAGCCGGCGTAATTGCAAGGAAAAGAAGACAGAATATGACATTTTAAGTTATTAATGCGTGGCAACATGCCATCTCCGTTTCCAAATGAAGCAGCTGATATTGTGAGAGAAGGTGCAGATAATCACGGTGCTGCTTTCTGCAGCGGCCGAGCACAAAAGACTCAATTCTAATTCACATCTCTTCATTAATTTTTTGAATAAACTGTTATTACCAGACAGAATTTGTACAGTTTAAACAAAAAACAAAAAAGATCCAATTTACCCGGCCACCCACGTCCCGCCTTGCCTTGACCCCTTGACCCCATTTCCTCCACCTAACCAACAAGTCACTCACTCTTCTATAATCATACCTCCTCACACTTCCCTCCAACATCCCATCCACACATGTGAGCATAACATATAACAAATATACACAGAAGCAATCATTTAAAATAAAGAAATAAAAACAACCTAAAAAAACAACCTAAAAATTAAAATATGTTCGGACTAAGCTATTGCTCAGAGTGGCATCATGAGGAACTACCAGGTATATACTACTCATGCAGAACAGTAACAAAAGACTTCTTCTATAACAGCTGCATAACTCGTTGTCTTTGACGCCTTCATTAGCATTTAGCCTGCAAGCAGAATCTCTGGCACTAGACCTCTGGCAGCTCCAGTGAATCATAAAGAGTAAGATCAGTCGTTACTACGTTTTGATTCATCCAACAGAACGTTACACATCTAGGATCAGACAACCTTTGGGACACACATTAACTATTCACGAGGAGGCTGAACAATGTGTTTTACTTCAAATCTGTATTAATCCACGGCTGCAAATAGTCCCCAACAAATAGTCCCCAACAAATGGTCCCCAACAAATAGTTCCCAACAAATAGTCCCCAACAAATATTCCCCAACAAATAGTCCCCAACAAATAGTCCCCAACAAATGGTCCCCAACAAATATTCCCCAACAAATAGTCCCCAACAAATAGTCCCCAACAAATAGTCCCCAACAAATATTCCCCAACAAATAGTCCCCAACAAATAGTCCCCAACAAATGGTCCCCAACAAATATTCCCCAACAAATAGTCCCCAACAAATGGTCCCCAACAAATATTCCCCAACAAATAGTCCCCAACAAATGGTCCCCAACTAATAGTCCCCAACAAATAGTCCCCAACAAATAGTCCCCAACAAATGGTCCCCAACAAATGCCAAATCCTCAAGTCTGTTGAAAACCAGTGTCCAGCTGTTTTAGGAAATGATTTAGTTTTTCTTTGTTTTTTTACGGACAGTAATATGACTTTTTGAATTATTATTAAGTATTGAGGGATGGTCTAACACGTTGCTGCTTTTGGTCCTCTTGAGGGATTTGTAGTCAACAAGGCCAAACGGCTGCCTTGGCCTTGGCTATATTCCTTTCAGTAAACCAGAAACACAAAGAGAAACACAGGAGTTACATTTAAAACACGGTAAACTTCCCTGCATCCATCTGTGTGCCTTGAGCGTATCGTGGGAGTGGAATGGTCACCGTGGTCGTTACGCACAACTGCCACCCGCTCGTCTGCGGCCCGTAGCCGGGACGGGAATGTAATCACACCGCCGCTGACGCTGAATATGGATTTGGTGGTTAGGCTTTTGCCCCGGGGCAGAGCGCCGAGAGCGTGAGCACCGCGCGTTGGCCACATTTGGGCATTAAGAGCGGCAGAGCGGGAGGGAGCGGGGCATTTTTAGGCAGTGACAGAGCGGCTCCCAGGACAGATCTCACAGCCGGTGTTTACCTCTGGAGTGCAAGGAGCCAGGGGAGGTGTTTGTGAGTGTGTGTTTGTGTGAATGTGAGTTTGTGAGTGTGTGTTTGTAAGTGCATAAGTGCGGGATGTCTGAATAGGCATGCGGTTTGGACGAAATGTAACGTATTTGCTGCTCGGGGATAAGGCAACGTGTGTGTGTGTGTGCGTGTGTGTGTGTGTGTGTGTGTGTGTGTGTGTGTGTGTGACTGGAATCCTTATCTTTTTTCTGAATGTCAACGCATTGATTTAGGAGTTAGGGGAAAGTAAATGGCAAGTCACCTCAAAATAGCGTGTGTGTGTGTGTATGTGTGTGTGTGTGTGTGTGTGTGTGTGTGTGTGTGTGTGTGTGTGTGTGTGTGTGTGTGTGTGTGTGTGTGTGCTTGTGCCAGATGCACAGGAGACTGCATGGCGTAAGAGAAGTGAATCATGGCTTTAATTAGGTGGAGGAGCGCTGGCTGAGCCGCGTGTCTCATTAAACGGCTGTGGAGGAACATTTAAACTCGCCTGCTACTGGGACACTTTACTGAACAACGGGGAGGGATTTTCCACTCTTCCTTCTCCTCCTCCTCCTCCTTCTCCTCCTCCTCCTCCTCCTCCTTTCCTCCGCTCTCTTCCTCCAGCCTCTCCCTGGATATCGACCCACTCTTTTTGCAAAAGGAAAGTAGTGCTCCGGCCCTCGGTTCCTCTTTAAACACTAAAATGTCATCGCTCGTTGGTGTTCTGGCCTTTCGAGGAGGGATTTGGTGATGAAGTGCTGCAGTTAACTTTCTCGCTGTACCTACTTTCTTTAAATGTGCTCTAGTTCAGTTGGAGATGTTCCTCCATTTCTAGAATTAGGAAGAGCAATCCATCAAATATGAGCCCTTGAAATGGAAACTCCTCCAATGTTACACATAGAGGTCACTTTACTGGTCTTGAGGTTGTGAAATATAATATCTGATAGAGAATAACCCAGATGACGTCACAGTGATGTCATCTGGGTTATCGATGTTTGGGTTTGAAGACCACATATTTATAATAGAAAGCCTGCCTTACAAACTGGAAGAGGTGCAGGTGTTGACATGATGCATTGTGGGAAATGTGCAGTGTTTTTGGAGCACGTCAAAAAGGCAGAATTTCTTTTCTTCTTCTTATAAAAACAAAATGTTTCGTCCCTGTTTGCATTCTGCTGTAATTACTATTCAGCCTTTTCCATCCAGCGTTCATTTCCTACAATTAAATCTATTCATCACGTAACGTGACACACTCGCAGTTATTTGAACCCAAACCACAATCTTTTCATTAACCCTACCAAGTAGTTTTGTTGCCTATAGTTTTGCTGGAATTACATTTAAAAACGCACAAAAAACAGAAAAGTTACTTTTCATAAAACATCATATGAACCGTTGATGATATCTTGTACTATTGATGAAGAAAACTTGCTTCTATGTCTCCTTCTTGATGGATTTCTCCTCGTATGATTATTGTGTGTGTGTGTGTGTGTGTGTGTGTGTGTGTGTGTGTGTGTGTGTGTGTGTGTGTGTGTGTACACACAATACAAATACATTCCCTGATACAAATGTATCAGGGAAATGTGTTGCATCAGAAGCTTTTTTCCTGCTCTTTTTGCCAATGTTTCCAGTTTCCTCATGGTTTCTGTTGTGGAGAGAGTAAATTACTTTTCTTTCAAAATCGCTGACATGACAATTTAGATCTGTGGAGATTAAACCATCATGTGCAATTCTACCTGATTAATTGTGCAGCCAAACCCCATTTGCCCCAATCACTCACCGCTCCTCCTCGTCTCCCACCTCGCCTCCTTCCCTTCCCCTTCATCCGTCCATCTGGGCATCGGAGGACTTTTTTCCCAGCCGTGGTTATTCTGCCAGCGTGGCAGGTTTGGCCCTTGGAGCCGGTGGCTGCTGCCATCGGCCGCTCTGCAGGCTCAACGGTGCGGTGCGGCCTGGCAGCGCCGAGCCGCTCAGCTGGCCCAGCGACTCAAAGACTCCTCTCATGTTCCTCCAAAAAAAGGGGTCAGAGCGGACATGTTGGCAGAGCAGAGCAAGCTAACCTCTCCTCTTCCTGACTCAGCAAGAAGTGGGCTTACACACACACACACACACACACACACACACACACACAGACACACACACGCACACACGCACACGCACATGCACACGCACACGCACATGCACACATACGCCTTAACAAACCTTGCAGATGGAGCTGTGCAGCGGTTTGACAGGGCAATCTGCTTCACTAACGAGTCTATTCTCTCATGAAGTTAGCTCACCCCTCAGGATTTAATTGGGCCTTTGGCGATCTGCCGGTTAGGTAGAGAACAGTGTCGACTTTGGCTTGAAAAGCTCGTTTCATCCTCTGTGTGGGAATTTAGATCTGAGAAAAAGCTGCTGTGGAAAGGTGTGGAGGTCATTATCAATATCCACAACAAATTACATGGAAATCTAGCCAGTAATTATTGAGTCAAAAAAGGGATTAAAGAATCCGGCCTGCCCAAACTCCAATCCTGTCTGTTATCACTATCACATGTCGAGGCCGTTTCACGCTCCAAAGGGTTCAGAGCCTCAAAGCTTGCTGTTGGACTAGACTTCAGATTTCAGACGACACATCCCATGTCTGGCTCGTCAACCAAACAGCAGACTGTGTGAGCCGTCGGGTAAAATATGAACCCAACTTGAGCTAATTAGTCGTCGCCAGCACGGTTGATCCACATGGAGCGGCCTGAATCTTTAACTTTCTATAACTCTTTTGAGCTAATCAAAATGAACTGAGTTTAATAGAATTTCATCTTTTAAACAGGAGTTCCCAAACTATTTAAAACTAAACAGGAGAGCCTCTCTTTAAGCGTAATGCCTACCGACCGTTTGTATTCTTTAGACGCCATTCAAACTCAAACCGTCAACTGTTATACTTGTTTCATTGTAATAAACAGAAACCAGGTAAATTGTGTTAATTCCACTAATAGAAAGGTTCATCTGTTGTGAAAATACACGGCAGCAAGACTGGCATAGTCCCAGTGAATCCACACATTTAAAATCTTAAATCTAAAGCTCTTAGTAAGTGCTTCTACTTTTTTTAAATTGACGTATTGCCAAATGAACTAATTAGCAGAAAACTATGTTTTTTTATTGATTCAAATATTCCCCATCTGTAGACATGCACTTCTTAATGATGCAGCACAATAAACACATGTTGTAGTCAATTATTTCGCGGACCCCTTGGATCCCACTTTGAAAATGAATTTACTTGGCCTTGATTTTCAATTCAGGCAGCCCAGATTATTATGGGATGGATTCTTGATACAGAGTTTATTTTCTGCAGTAATCCAAAATCCAGTGGAAAGATCCCAATGGCTTTTTATGTCACTCTGCAGCTCTATTTCCAAATGAAAATAGAGCGTTCACCTTCCTTAAAAGGGCAGCGTGCCCACTGACCCCCCCTCTCACAACGTCTGGCTCCGCCTCTGCTGCAAACCACCGTGAACGAAGCGTCTGTGGTGCGGTTTCCGTGCCGGGTCACTCCAGGACACACCGGGTCTGAACATGACTGAGGGGAAAGAGAGGAAGAGGAGGAGGAGGAGGGCACAGGAAAGTTATGACAGCAGTGGAGGGAATGCAGATCACGAGAGGGCATTGAGGATGCAAAATCCGGAGGAAGTCCATTTACGTAACCACTTCTCCTCCATAGTGAAGCTCGAATTAGTGCTCGAGTTTCTCAGAATCAGGAGCACATTTTCTCTAAACCCTGTTGCTTCCTGTCATGAAGAGGATGTTGACATTCCCCTCAGCTCTCCTGCCTCGCTCAGATTGATTTCCCTTTGGCTTGTTCTCTCTCTCTCTCTCTCTCTCTCTCTCTCTCTCTCTCTCTCTCTCTGTGGCCAGTACAGATCAATGATTCATGAAGAGGCGATGTGTAAAATGAATCCATCTTCGTGCCGTCCTTCAGAATTCCGACTCGTTTGTGAAAATGCTGAACAGAGGCTTCCAGAAGATGTCCGGCTGTCTGCAACGGCCCGTCTTCACACTAATTATACTAATGTCTCAGGATGAAGGTAATTGCTTCAGTACACGGCGCTCTTCTAAAAGAGGCTGTTTGCGTTTGCTGCACCAGAGTCTGAGCCAAACCACAGCCAGACGAGCAGAACGTCATAATACCAGAGGGTTAATGACAGCTGTCTGCTCCTCTGAGACCTTCTGCCGTCTGCTTCTCACTTCCATGCTCCTCTCGTCTCCTCTGTCCTAGATCTCCTCTCCTCTCCTCTCCACCTGTGTCTTTGATATGGACGGATCAACACAGGTCCTTGTTGCTGCTCTTTGGCTTTACTTAGCTCAGGTTATACACGTTCACCATAGCTTTACTATAGACGTGTAGCTTCTAGAAACCTTATGCTGCCTTCACACCAAACGCGTCGGAAATCGCGCCTGAAAGGGGGCGTGGCTTATCTCCCTAAAAGCAGTTACCGTTTCCTTCATCCACCATGGAAATAACCATTAGTTCTGCTTTATACTTGTCGTGTAAATTCCACATACGTGGGAACATCAAACTCCATGGTGTCTGGGTTCATAATATTATCCGTAGTCCCACAACAGCGTCTGAATGAAGCCGCTACCAACGCTACTTCAGGCGGAGCAGCAGCAGTTTGATTCAGCAACGGCAAGACGGCGGAGAGGGTGGAGCTTCTCAACGCTGATTGGCTTAGGGCACGCGAATTTTAGGCGCCGCGAATGAGGCGAATTATTCGTGTCGCATTATTGCCGTCATTGCCGTCGCCCGGCGGAAATTTGTGTCATTGGCGTCTGTGCATTGACTTTGCATGTAATCTACTCCGTGTCAAGTTTGCAACGCGTTTGGTGTGAACACAGCAGCTTTATACGTGCAGCAAATACTATCCCCTCAACCATAAATATTCATATTGCAACATGATTATGGCAACACAACGGTTCACTTGATATCTTACCAAAACGTCCAATGTGCAGCGACTTGAGCGATCAGCCTCATTGCTTTCCCCTGCAGTATTTAGGCCACAGGTGTACTTGTTACTAGATCTAGCTAGCTAGATCGTGTTTGGGTTAAAATAACTGGTGCTACTTCGTTAAGGAAGTTCCGTGACAAATAGGTTCTAGTTTGGTTAAATTAACTACGAAGGTGACAGCTTAAGTATGAAAGCTTCGTGAGAGACGAGTCAACGTTGACTTAGTCAGTTAGTGTAGTCAGACCCTCTGATCCACGCGACCTCCTCCCTATGCGCACTTTGTCGCTCTTTATACGACACCTTACGCTGATGTGGGTTTTACTAATTGTTATGTGGGATATACACGAATGGTATTGCGTTACTTTTCATACTTAAAGCTGTGAACAGTGTGAGAACAGCCTGGATTATAGCGCGTCAGTTTGTGCATGAACTCCCCGCACGGTGACTGCATAAAGAAAGTAAATCCTTTTATATCACAGCATGCATAGAGTTCAACATGTTGTTTTGAATGTTTTCTTTTTGCCATGGCTCTGAGTCGTCACTAGAATCCGTTTCCACGGTGGATCAGTGTGACTGCAGCTGTGTGGAGCCTCCTCTTAAAGACAGGGAGTGGGTCTGAGACACAAAGGGCTCCAGTGGAATATTCAGTCCACAGTGGTGTGTTGTGAGGAGTGAAGACCTACTGGTGACCAACACTGGGACCACTGGTTCAGCAGCGTGTGAGTGTTTGTCTCTGAGTGTTAGTGTGGAACCTGATGCCACTTCCTCCTCTCCTCCTCTCCTCCTCTCCTCCTCTCTTCCTCTCTTCCTCTCTCTGCTCGCCTCCGGCTTTTCCAGTCCTCTCTGCTAAACTTTGATCCTTTTTTCTCCTATTTTCTCATCCTCTCCTCTTTTGATTCCTCTCCTCTCTTTCCTCTCCTCTTTTGATTCGTCTCCTCTCGTCTCCTCTCTTGATTCGTCTCCTCTCGTCTCCTCTCTTGATTCGTCTCCTCTCGTCTCCTCTCTTGATTCGTCTCCTCTCGTCTCCTCTCTTGATTCGTCTCCTCTCGTCTCCTCTCGTCTCCTCTCGTCTCCTCTTTTGATTCGTCTCCTCTCTTGAATCTTCCCCTTTTTTAATTGCTCTCTTGATTCCTCTCCTCTCTTCTTCTCTTACCTCCCCTCCTCTTCTCTCCCTTCCTCTCCTCTCTTGATTCCTCTCCCCTCACCTCCTCTCCCCTCCTCTCCTCTTCCCTCCTCTCCTCTCCTCTCCTCTCCCCTCCCCTCCTCTCCCCTCCTCTCCTCTCTTGATTCCTCTCCCCTCCTCTCCCCTCCCCTCCTCTCCCCTCCTCTCCTCTCTTGATTCCCCTCCTCTCCTCTCCCCTCCTCTCCTCTCTTGATTCCTCTCCCCTCACCTCCTCTCCCCTCCTCTCCTCTTCCCTCCTATCCTCTCCTCTCCTCTCCCCTCCTCTCCTCTCCCCTCCTCTCCTCTCTTGATTCCTCTCCCCTCACCTCCTCTCCCCTCCTCTCCTCTTCCCTCCTCTCCTCTCCTCTCCTCTCCCTTCCCCTCCTCTCCCCTCCTCTCCTCTCCTCTCTTGATTCCTCTCCCCTTACCTCCTCTCCCCTCCTCTTCTCTTCTCTCCCCTCCTGTCCTCTCCCCTCCTCTCCTCTCTTGATTCCTCTCCCCTCATCTCCTCTCCCCTCCTCTCCTCTTCCCTCCTCTCCTCTCCTCTCCTCTCCCCTCCCCTCCTCTCCCCTCCTCTCCTCTCTTGATTCCTCTCCCCTCCTCTCCCCTCCTCTCCCCTCCTCTCCTCTCCTCCCTCATGTTGTAGACCACGGTGCTTTCATCATGTCGCTCAAGAGAACCTCAAAGTAATCTGTCACACTCCGGCTGAGAAGGCCCATCTGTCCTCTGCTTCTACATATTTGGAAGAACTGTACACACCTGAAGGTTATCCGTCTGAGAGCAGAAGAATCTCATGAACAGTGATGCTGACGAGGAGATATTCATGAGGACCGGCTGGCCGTCTGTTAGCTGATGGAGGAGCGTCAGATGCAGAGAAGAACAAAGAGCGATGGAGAGCGTGGAAGGGGGAAAGGAACGCTCAGAGCTTTGACGCCTTCCTCCTACAACCGGCTAGCTTTGCAGATGGGATGGGGTTGCCATGGCGATGGGGATGGAGGGCTGCACTGGGAGCAGAGCTGCATCCCGGTTGGCTGAAGTCCTCCAGACACCAGCAGCGCAGCAGAAGTGTGACTTCTGACAGCGAGCGTCTGGGAGAGCTTTGTTGAGTCTGTTCTCAACAAGTAGATGAGGAATGATGAACCTTTCAGTGCTGTTTACCATGAGGCATTCCTGACTTCATCCAAAGGTCTGGAAGGGTTTCATGAGCAGGATATCATTTACTCAACCCAGAGAGACTGCTATGATCCTTTAATGGGGTTTAGATATAAAGAATATACACTTGGCATCGTGAGGTTTCCATGTGGTGTTGGCAATATAATTGCTAGAAAGAATTTACTCAAATAGAATTCATTTGAGTGCATTTTTTACACTCAAATTTCAAATAAATGATATTTGATATTTGTCTAAATAAGAGGCAGTGTTGGGGTAGTTACTCAGAAAAAGTAACTAGTTACACGTTACTAGTTACTTCTGAAAATTGTAACTAGATTACTTTACTAGTTACTGCATTTGAAAAGTAACTTCACTACTCGTTACTTTACTTTCCATTTGTTTAAGCAAATATCAAAATGAACTGCAAAGATACATGGACAAACATCATGGCCCTTTCATCACTTTTATTTTCAATAATAATTTATTATTATTAATTAAAATAATTTCCAATAATAATAATCGCGCGAGTCACACGACACTTCCTGCATGAACAATCTACCGTAAACGTCGGGTTACGAGCCGCTACTACCTTCGGTCAGAGTCCCCGTTAGCTCCCCGCTGTAGCCGGCTGGGGCTCCTGCTAGCGCTCCGTCACTTCCCCGCTAACCTCCGCTAGCTCTCCGTTAACTTCCGCTAGCTCCCCGAAAACCACCGAAGGTAGCGGGACCAGGCTCGACACCCGACTTGGGCAGAGGGGTCGCGGGCAGTAGTAGCAGCAGCGCTAGCTAGCAGCTTGTTGCTACTGTTCATGCAGGAAGTGTCACTAAAAGAGAACTTTTCAGGCTGGTAAAAATGTCTTGGGTAACGCAGGAAAGCGCGCTACTGAGGTCTAGTAAAGTAGTGTAGTTACCAATATTTTGAGTGTAATGCGTTACTTTACTTCGCTACCTATAATAGTAATATCGATACTGTAATCCGTTACTTTGTAACTCGTTACCCCAACACTGATAACAGGGGTATGGTTTAGTATTCACATTCTACAGGAATCTGTGTCTAAGTCTGTGATTTCTGATCCGCTCCCGTTGTAATCTGCAGCTGTTTGCAGTTAATGCAAACTCAACAGTTCCTCCAGGTTTCCCTCACGTCTTATTAAAAACAGCCTAATGTGCATTTACGCAGCGCTAACTCCTCCAGCACGACCAGCATCACGCTGCCACGGC